>NC_062225.1:93578286-93946915 GCF_902686445.1 Sciurus carolinensis
ACCCATGAGAGCTGGAGTCTGCTGGATGGTTTCCACATCCTGTGTGACTGCACAGTGACAACCACACAGGGTCACAGGATGAGCACAGATGAGCTGACCCATGAGAGCTGGAGTCTGCTGGATGGTTTCCACGTCTTGTGTCACTGCACAGTGACAACCACACAGGGTCACAGGATGAGCACAGATGAGCTCATCCATGATAGCTGGAGTCTGCTGGAAGGCCTCCCTGTCCTGTGTCACTGCACAGTGATGAGCACACCGGGTCAGAGAATGAGCACAGATAAGCTGATGCATTAGAGCTGGAGCCTGTGGGATGGCCTCCACGTCCTGTGTCACTGCACAGTGACAACCACACAGGGTCACAGAAAGAGCACAGGTGAGCTCATCCATGACAGCTGGAGCCTGCTGCACGACCTCCACGTCCTTTCGCTGCACAGTTATGTCCACGCAGGGTCACAGGATGAGCACAGATGAGCTGATTCATGAGAGCTGGAGCCTTCTGGACGGCCTCCATGTCCTGTGTCACTGCACAGTGACATCCACAGAGAGTCACAGGAAGTGCACATCGGAGCTGATCCATGAGAATTGGAGCCTTCTGGATGGCCTCCATGTCCTGTGTCACTGCACAGTGACAAGCACAAAGGGTCACAGGATGAGCACAGATGAGCTGACCGATGAGACCTAGAGCCTCTGGACAGCCTCCATGTCCTGTGTCAATGCACAGAGACATCCACACAGGGTCAAAGGATGAGTGGAGATGAGCTGATGCATGACAGCAGGATCCTGCTGGACGGCCTCCACGTCCTCTGTCATTGCACAGTGATGAGCACAAAGGGTCACAGGATGAGCACAGATGAGCTGATTCATGAGAGCTGGAGCCTGGTGGACAGCCTCCATGTCTTGTGTACCTGCACAATGACGTCCACACAGGTCACAGAATGAACACAGATGAGCTCATCCATGTGAGCTGGAGCCTGCTGGATGGCCTCCAAATTCTGTGTCACTGCACAGTGGCGTCCACACAGGGTCACAGCATGAGCACACATGAGATGATACATGAGAGCTGGAGACTGCTGGATGGCCCTCCATGTCCTGTGTCACTGCACAGTGACATCCACACAGGGTCACCGGGTGAGCACAGATGAGTTGATCCATGAGAACTGGACCCTGCTGCACGGCCTCCACGTCCTGTGTCCCTAAACAAGGACGTCAACACAGGGTCACAGGATGAACACAGATGAGCCGATTGATGAGAGCTGGAGCCTGCTGAATGGCCACTACATCCTGTGTCACTGCACAGTGACAACCACACAGGGTCACAGGATGAGCACAGATGAGCTGATGCATGAGAGATGGAATCTGCATGACAGTCTACACATCCTGTGTCACTGCACAGTGACGTCCCCACAGGTCACAGGATGAGCACAGATGAGCTGATGCATGAGAGATGGAATCTGCATGACGGCCTACACATCCTGTGTCACTGCATAGTGACGTCCACACAGGGTCACAGCATGAGAACAGATGAGCTGATCCATGACAGCTGGAGCCTGCGGAACAGCCTCCATGTCCTTGGTCACTGCACAGTTATGTCCACACAGGGTCACAGGATGAGCACAGATGAGCTGATCCATGAGAGCTGGACCCTGCTGAACGGCCTACACGTCCAGTGTCACTGCACAGTGACATCCACACAGGTCACAGTATCAGCACAGATGAGCTGCTCCGTGACTGCTGGAGTCTGCTGGATGGCCTACATATCCTGTGTCACTGCACGATGACGTCCACACAGGGTCACAGGATGAGCACAGATGAGCTGATCTATGAGAGCTGGAGTCTGTTGGGTGGCCTCCATATCCTCTGTCACTGCACAGTGACGTCCACACAGGGTCACAGCATGAGCACGGATGAGATGATACATGAGAGCTGGAGTCTGCTGGAAGGCCTCCCTGTCCTGTGTCACTGCACAGTGACGAGCACACCAGGTCAGAGAATGAGCACGTCCAAGTTCCTGTACAAGGACGTCCACACAGGGTCACAGGATGAGAAAAAATGAGTTGATTCACAACAGCTGGAGCCTGGTGGACAGCAACCATGTCCTTGGTCACTGTACAGTGACGTCCACACAGGTCACAGAATGAACACAGATGAGCTCATCCATGAGAGCTGGAGCCTGCTGGATGGCCTCCAAATTCTGTGTCACTGCACAGTGGCGTCCACACAGGGTCACAGCATGAGCACACATGAGATGATACATGAGAGCTGGAGACTCTGGATGGCCCTCCATGTCCTGTGTCACTGCACAGTGATGTCCACACAGGGTCACCAGGTGAGCACAGATGAGTTGATCCATGAGAGCTGGAGCCTGCTGCATGGCCTCCACATCCTGTGTCCCTAAACAAGGACGTCAACACAGGGTCACAGAATGAGCACAGATGAGCTGATCCATGAGAGCTGGAGCCTGCTGGATGGCCACCACGTCCTGTGTCACTGCACAGTGACAACCACACAGGATCACAGCATGAGCACAGATGAGCTGATGCATGAGAGATGGAATCTGCATGACGGTCTACACATCCTGTGTCACTGCACAGTGACGTCCCCACTGGTCACAGGATGAGTAGAAATGAGCTGATCCATGACAGCTGGAGCCTGATGGACGGCATGCACATCCTTTGTCACTTTATAGTGACGTCCACACAGGTCACAGGATGAGCACAGAGGAGCTGATTCATGAGAGCTGGATCCTGCTGAATGGCCTCCACATCCTGTGTCACTGCACAGTGACGTCCACACAGGGTCACAGGACAAGCACAGATGAGCTGATATATGACAGCAGAGCCTCCTGGTCTCCAGCATGTTTAACTCCTTCACGACCCGTCCCATGAACTGTAGACTTTCCTGGAAGCAGAGGCCGTTCCATATCTCTCTGGTTTGTCCTGCCCTGGTGGTGGCTGGCTCTTGCCTGTCCCTCCTGGAGCAGCTCTGATTCTGGTGCCTCTCCTCACCACCCCAGGTTTGCTGAGCAGGAACGTCAGCGCCCTGGGGCCCCAGAATACTCCCCTGTGCCTCAGGTCTAGGTTCCTGTTGCAGAAATCATGCTGCATGTCATGTCACATCACTGTGGACTCACGTTTGATATTGTTCTTTTCCTGTGATTCTGGGACACACAGGAGCTGTACGCAGGATCGTGGCTGAATTTCCTGTTGCCCTCCTGATCTTATTACCCATCCTGGATCCTGAAGTTCCGTGTGCACACCGTCCCCTTTTTTGGAGTTGTCCAAGGCCCTGGGGTCGCTGTCTGAAACAGTGAATAGAACCTGCCCTGTGTGTTCTCGCCCAGACCCGTTTTCAGTATGATAATATATTGAATTTGATTGAAATTATTCTTTATACATGTTTTAGAGGCACTTTAATGGGATTGTTGTGGAATTAAAATTTTCTGCCTTGCAGATCTGGCAAGAATTTCCCATGATGGGCAGCTGACCTCATTCGGCACTGAGGGACGCCTGAAGAGGGGCTGCCCGCCAAGGTGTCAGGAAGTGAAATAGAGCACGGGACAGAAGGTCAAGGCCTGAAGGACTGGGACCGTGAGGCAAGGTGGCAGGTGTCCTGGGGGCGGGAGAGCCTCAGTTGTCGGGAGCAGGGAAAGGGGAAGCTCTCAGGATGGCAGCTCACCCAGGGCACCCGCGCAGGACGGAGAGGTCAGGAGGGACTGAGAGGAGTCTCCGCCTGGGCGTAGGAGGACAGTGGGCCTAAAGGTCATCCAGTGTCCAGAGTGTCCCAGAGCCTGGGCTGAGTGAGGTTGGCTCTTTGACTCCCCTGGACAAGGGGCTCTTGGCTGGACGCCCGGGCCCAGTCTGCTTGGCATCTTCAGCCGTCCGAAGCCCGCAGCAGCTCTGCCCTCAGCCCAGATCCCCAGGTGGGTGGGCACAGCGCCACCCTGAGCCAGGATTCCACGGTCAGGCTTCCACCGCGTCGCCAGACAGGCGTGTTGTGTTCTTTGACCTCAGAGGGTGTGGTTTCAACGGCCAGTCCAAGTGCCAGTCTTTCTCTCTCTCCCTGCAAAGCAACTGTGCAAGAATGCATCCTGAGCCCTCTCCTGGGTCTCCTGCCCTCAACCTGCCGGTGACCCTATGGACTCTCCGCCCTGCCGTCCCCTCTGAACATCACCCAGAGCCCCTGTATGTGACCTCTGCCCTCTCCACGCGTGTCTCACGCTGCTCCACCCCTGGCCAGCCTGTCCACGCGGTGCTCCATGAGCTGCTCCCAGTGCAGCACAGCACGGAGCCTGCGTGGGGAGGCAGGCAAGGCCACAGGGTCCTCCTCGAGCTGCTCCCAGTGCAGCACAGCGCGGAGCCTGTGTGGGGAGGCAGGCAAGGCCACAGGGTCCTCCTCGAGCTGCTCCCAGTGCAGCACAGCACGGAGCCTGTGTGGGGAGGCAGGCAAGGCCACAGGGTCCTCCTTGAGCTGCTCCCAGTGCAGCACAGCACCGAGCCTGCGTGGGGAGGCAGGCAAGGCCACAGGGTCCTCCTCCAGCTGCTCCAAGTGCAGCACAGCACGGAGCCTGCGTGGGGAGGCAGGCAAGGCCACAGGGTCCTCGAGCTGCTCCAAGGGCAGCACAGCACGGAGCCTGCGTGGGGAGGCAGGCAAGGCCACAGGGTCCTCCTCGAGCTGCTCCAAGGGCAGCACAGCACGGAGCCTGCGTGGGGAGGCAGGCAAGGCCACAGGGTCCTTGAGCTGCTCCAAGTGCAGCACAGCACCGAGCCTGCGTGGGGAGGCAGGCAAGGCCACAGGGTCCTCCTCGAGCTGCTCCAAGTGCAGCACAGCACGGAGCCTGCGTGGGGAGGCAGGCAAGGCCACAGGGTCCTCCTCCAGCTGCTCCAAGTGCAGTACAGCACCGAGCCTGCGTGGGGAGGCAGGGAAGGCCACAGGGTCCTCGAGCTGCTCCAAGGGCAGCACAGCGCGGAGCCTGCGTGGGGAGGCAGGCAAGGCCACAGGGTCCTCCTCGAGCTGCTCCAAGTGCAGCACAGCACGGAGCCTGCCTGGGGAGGCAGGGAGGCCACAGGGTCCTCGAGTTGCTCCAAGCGCAGCACAGCACGGAGCCTGCGTGGGGAGGCAGGCAAGGCCACAGGGTCCTCCTCCAGCTGCTCCAAGGGCAGCACAGCACGGAGCCTGCATGGGGAGGCAGGCAAGGCGAGAAGCCCCGCATGCTGCTCTGGGCGGGAGGCCCTGAGCTGCAGGGTGAGGGGCAGAGAAGAGCCCTCACAGCACAGGACGCTTCTCAAGGCCAAGCTGGGTGGAGGGGCCTCCAGGGAGTGAAAGGAGCCACCATCAGGAACCCCTGCGGGAGAAGAGGGGCGGCCACCGGAGGCCTCAGTCAGCTACCCGGGCTCCCTGGTGACGACTCACACCCAGATCCTGCCCTGTGACGGGTGACCAAGGGTCGGGGGACGTCAGCATTCTCCTGTCCTGAACTGTCCCACGGAGATCCACCAGCAGGGGAGATCACTGAGTTTTAAATGTTGCTGGCACTGGAGGAACTGAATGCTCCGTTGTATTTAATTTCAATTAATTTAAATATAAAAGCCGAAGATCAACTCGGTTGTTGGAGAACTTTTCAGTGTGTTTGGGGCCCTTGGTCACATGGTTCAGCATTTCAGTCACGAAGCCACAATGCAGACGCTTTCTCTGGCCAGCGGCTGGCATCCCTGTGATGTGCCACAGGTTCGGAGCGCACGGGGTCCAGAGGCGCCTGTGGATGCAGAGCGAGCACCTTTGACATCTCACGTGGGGTGTGTGTTGGAACGGTGCCTTAGACGTGCACGACCGACGTCCCTGAAGTCGGTTCTGCGCTTTTGTTACTTCCATTAATGTGGGTTCTGGAAGATTCTCCCCTGAGCAGGGCCAGGTTCTGGTGCTCCTGGGCAGTGGCGGCAGACGCTGCCTCCTCCTCCTTAAGACGGGGCTGTGCTAGTGCCCATGCTGTGCTGTGACCGCACCATGGGTGGAGTGGGCACAGAGAGGCTCCGGCGGCCCTGGGTCCGGACGGCTCTGTTGAGACCTGTGTGGGGCCAACACAGCCCACGTCCCCGCAGGCGGGCACGCTCGCCTCTGGACCTACCGCGTTTCCTCGCAGATATTACCCTCTCACCCTCTGCAGCTCCTCTGTAGGCACAGTTACCGCCTCTCTCGTTCGGATGACTCAACCTCGTCCTAAGTGGGTTTCCTAGAGCCCGGCCACATGATCCGCCCACATGATCTGCATGCTGCATCCAGAGAGACCCGGGTCAGGAACCAACCCTCAGGGTGTGTGCAGATGGCTTCTGGGCCTCCTGCCTTGGTGGCTGCTCCTCTGGCCTTCCTGGCCTCCCTGCCTCCCTCCAGTGCCCAGGGTCCAGGCTCCCACTATCGCCAGGCCCAGAGGAGGGTCTGTTTCCCTATCTATGGATCAGCACCCGCCTGCCTGCCCATGTCCGCCTGGTCAGCTCCTTCTCTGCTCCTGTGAGCCAGGCGTCTTCCTGTTAGGTCTGCCTGCTCCGACTCCTCCTCTGCTGAGGGACTTGTCGAGGACACCTGGACCTCTGAGCCCTGGGTGCTGGAGTGGACGTCCCCATCTCCATAAGGGGTCTGCATGACTCTGGTCTAGACCACTTCTTGAAAAATCATTTTTCTGTTGTGGAGTAACCAATTTGCCAAATCCAATCAGATGAAAATCCCCCAACAAATGAGCAATGCATCAAACAGGACGTTGGCCAAGGGGACCAACCAAGAACCTGAGAGGTGGCCAGGTTCCTTCACACCCGCCATCCCATCCCCTTGGGCCTGCAGGATCCAGCCCTCAACATGGTCTGGGGGTTCCAAGCTGCTGACTGTGCTGCCAGGTCAGGGCTGGGGCCTGGAAGGATGGGCAGACGCAGCCCAGGACAAGGTTCACCTGTGTGGACCTCTGGACACCCTCTTACTGAGGAGCCTCCAGAGAAGTCCTGCCCATATCTGTCTGCAATAGACTCCATCCTGCTGACTCAAAGTCTGCCCTGTGACGACTGCTAGGGGCACCGCGGGGCCGTCTTCCGTCAGGGGCACCGCGGGGCCGTCTTTTTTGAGGTGCACTGTGGTTTTGTGTTGGACTCTGGTTCATTTCTGATGATTCTCTTCTGACCCACAGTGGCATCTCTGGTCAGCTGAAGCTCTTGATTTTTTTGAAGTGGACTGCTCAGTGTTGGGCGTTGCCTTCTCTGGCTAGTTGGAGATGGACATTCTCTCTGTGAGATGCTCCTTTCTTTCCATGCACTCTAGGGCTTTCATTCATCTTGAATTCACGTGTGTGTTTATTTGCATGTCAGGCCATCATGGTGGTGCTTGGGTTTGGACATTGTGCGTCCAGAAGGTCTGTGTGCTAGAGGCCTGGTTCCCGTGCAGCGCCGTCCAGGCGGTGTGGCCTTTCAGAGGTGGGCTGGTGGGAAGTGTTAGCCACGGGGTTCCACTCGTGAGTGATCCGCTGGCCTACTGGACTGGCCTCTCTCTGCAGTGCTGTCCTGACTCTGAGCCGTGGCACGTGCCTGGTCTCCCCGGCACGCTGATGCTTCCTTCCATTTTTGTGCCAGGTTCAGTGCAGCTGCAGGGCCCTGGGTGTGATGACGCCACACTCTTTGGATCCTTGAGGCACCAGAACCACCAGCCTAATAAGCCTCTTTATTTTATACAATAGCCCGCATCAGCCTTGTGTTATAGCAACACGACACAGAGTGAGAGAGGAAGAAACAGTAGTAATTGCATGTTTTTAAATTGTTTTATGAGTATTTTTTGGAAGACTGTCCTTTCTCCACTGAATTAAAATGTCATCCGTCATAAATCAAGGGTTCATATTTGCATACATTTCTTTCTGAACTCTCTGTTCTGCTCCATTTCTCTATTTGTTTAGCCCTGTACAGATTTCTCCCTTTATTAGTTACCATAGCTTTAAAGTCTGCCCTGATGCAGAGTAAACTGTCCTTCCTGGTTCTTCTTCAGGGGACATTGTCTCTTCTTGATTTCTGGCATGTCCACATAAGATTGCCTTTTGCTTCTGAACACACACACACACACACACACACACAACTGCTGGTATTTTAATTGAGATAATTGTAAGTGTCTAATTACATTTGGGGTTTATTACGATCTTAGCCATACCAAGGTTTCTACTCACTGAGCATGGCGTATCTTCATGTTTGGATCTTTTAAATGTCCATCTGCTTTATAATTTCATCTATAGAATAGTCTCACATCTCTAGTTAGATTTATTTTGAGTATTATAGCTAAGGTTTATGCTGCTATTTTATTTTATTTTTTTTAAATTTTTTTTCATTTCAGGATTATTTTTAATAGAAAAAATTGGGGAACAACCTCAGTGTCCTCCAATAAGATACTAGTTTAAAAGACAACGTGCATACTTTACAATGATATATCCTGTTCAGTCATGGGGAAAAAAATGAATCTCTTTACTAATAAGAAAAAAATCCAAGATGCATTGTTAAATGAAAAAAAAAGAAAAAAGAAAAAACACACACACACAACAGGACATAGAAGAGCATGTAGAGCGCTGTTATCCAAATGAAAAACGAGGAGAGAGATGGAATGTGTGTTCACTGCATGCGTGTGCGTCTCTATCCATTGTGAAGTGAACCTGCTAACGTCGGGTGCTTCTGGGGAGGGGAGCTGAGGTCCGTGAGGACACGGACAGGGTGGAAACTTCTATTTTTATCTTTCTATACCCTTACCTTTTTGAACCCAGTGAAGGGAACACCTGCTCTAACATACTTACTATTCATAGTAGATAAAGAACTGCTATCGTGCCCATCGGGCACTGCCGGTGCCTAGTTGTGGTAGTTTTTACAAATACTTATATGCCAAAGGAAAGAAAGATTTACTCAGCTCAGTGAAATAAGAACAGTGAGAAATTCTCATTTGGAAAATGAGAACTTAGAGGTGACCATAGCTAACCTAGACATGGCCGTTCACTGTGATCCATTTGTGCTGTTGGATTTAACTTCCCCTTAGACCAACCCTGGAGACCGTTGCCTTTTAAGCATGAGGGAGCTGTTTGCATTACTAATAGCTGTTCTTATTTTCCTTTGAGAAAGTTTTTTTTTTTTTTACATTAGTTGATGTGTTTATTGTATAGTTGGAGGCGTATAGTACATAAAAATAAAGTATTTGAAAATATGAGATAGTCATATCCATAAAATAAACAGTCTTTTCATATCTTGCAGTTCATGAGGTCTTCACACAGCACTGGCTAATACCTTCATGCCCCGTATGCGTTAGAATGAGGGTTATTGTCATCAGTAGCAGAGGCAGTTCTGTATTTCATATGCTCTTCTTGAATATTTTGAATTTTGGGTGGATTTCCTGTCCAATTTAATTGGACCATATGTTTTGTGTCATAATATACTGATGAAGAGCTTACCCCTTGTGGGGGAAGGTCAGCTCTGTTTTTTTTTTTTTTTTTCATTTTAATTTATTTTTATTGTAAACAAATGGGATACATGTTGTTTCTGTTTGTACATGAAGTAAAGGCATACCATTTGTGTAATCATATATTTACATAGGGTAATGGTGTTTGATTCATTCGGTTATTTTTCCTTCCCCCCCACCCCTCCCACCGCTCTTAATCTTCTATACAGTCCCTCCTTCCTCCATTCTTGCCCCCCTCCCATCCCCATTACGTATCATCATCTGCTTATCAGCAAGATCATTTGTCATTTGGTTTTTTGAGATTGGCTTATCTCACTTAGCATGATATTCTCCAATTTCATTCATTTGCCTGCAAATGCCATAATTTTATTATTCTTTTTAGCTGAGTAATATTCCATTGTATATATATACCACAGTTTCTTTATCCATTCATCAATTGAAGGACATCTAGGTTGGTTTCACAGTCTGGCTACTGTGAATTGAGCAGCAATGAACATTGATGTGGCTGTGTCTCTGTAGTATGCTGATTTTAAGTCCTTTGGGTATAGGCCAAGGAGTGGGATAGCTGGGTCCAATGGTAGGACCATTCCAAATTTTCTAAGGAATCTCCACACTGCTTTCCAGAGTGGCTGCACTAATTTGCAGCCCCACCAGCAATATATGAGTGTACCTTTTTCCCCACATCCTCTCCAACACCTATTGTTGCTTGTATTCTTGATAATCGCCATTCTAATTGGGGTGAGATAGAATTTTAGTGTTGTTTTGATTTGCATTTCTCTTATTACTAAAGATGATGAACATTTTTTCATATGTTTGTTGATTGCTTGTAGATCTTCTTCTGTGAAGTGTCTGTTCATATCCTTAGCCCATTTGTTGATTGGGTTATTTGTATTCTTGGTGTAGAGTTTTTTGAGTTCTTTATATATTCTGGAAATTAGTGCTCTATCTGAAGTATGAGTGAGAAAGATTTTCTCCCACTCTGTAGGCTCTCTCTTCGCATTGCTGAGAGTTTCCTTTGCTGAGAGAAAGCTATTTAGTTTGAATCTATCCCAGTTATTGATTCTTGCTTTTATTTCTTGTGCTATGGGAGTCCTGTTAATGAAGTCTGATCCTAAGTCAACAAAGTGAAGATTTGGACCTACTTTTCCTTCTACAAGATGCAGGGTCTCTGGTCTGATTTCCAGGTCCTTGATCCATTGTGAGTTGATTTTTCTGCAGGGTGAGAGATAGAGGTTTAGAGGTTTTCATTCTGTTGCATATGGATTTCCAGTTTTCCCAGCACCATTTGTTGAAGAGGCTATCTTTTCTCCATTGCATATTTTTGGCACCTGTGTCTAGTATGAGAAAATTGTATTTATTTGGGTTTGTGTCTGTGTCCTCTATTCTGTACCATTGATTTACCTGTCTATTTTGGTGCCAATACCATGCCATTTTTGTTACTATTGCTTTGTAGTATAGTTGAAGGTCTGGTATTGCGATACCCGCTGCTTCGCTCTTCCTGCTAAGGATTGCTTTAGCTATTCTGGGTTTCTTATTCTTCCAGATGAATTTCATGATTGCTTGCTCTATTTCTGTAAGGTACATCATTGGGATTTTAATTGGAATTGCATTGAATCTGTATAGCACTTTTGGTAGTATGACCATTTTGACAATATTAATTCTGCCTATCCAAGAACATGGGAGATCTTTCCATCTTCTAAGATCTTCCTCAATTTCTTTCTTCAGTGTTTTGAAGTTTTCATTGTAGAGATCTTTTACTTCTTTGGTTAGATTGATTCCCAAGTATTTTTTTTTTTGAGGCTATTGCAAATGGAGTTGTTTTCCTCATTTCCCTTTCAGCTGTTTCATCACGCGTATAAAAATGCTTTAGATTTATGCGTATTGATTTTACAAGCCTGCTGTTTTCTGAATTCATTGATGAGGTCTAGAAGTTTTCTGGAGGAGTTTTTTGGATCCTCTAAATATAGAATCATGTCATAAGCAAATAGTGACAGCTTAACATCCTCTTTTCCTATTCGTATCCCTTTAATTTCTTTAGTCTGCCTAATTGCTCTGGCTAGAGTTTCGAGGACAATGTTGATTAGAAGTGGGGAAAGAGGACATCCCTGTCTTGTTCCCATTTTTAAAGGGAATGGTTTCAGTTTTTCTCCACTAAGAATGATGTTGGCCATGGGCTTAGCATAAATAGCCTTTACAATGTTCAGGTATGTTCCTACTATCCCTATTTTTTCTAGTGTTTTGAGCATGAAGGGGAGTTGTATTTTGTTGAATGCTTTTTCTGCGTCAATTGAAATAACCATATGATTCTGATTCTTCAGTCTATTGACATAATGGATTACGTTTATTGATTAACGGATGTTAAACCATCCTTGTATTCCAGGGATGAACCCCACTTGATCGTGGTGCACAATTTTCTTAATATGTTTTTGGATACGGATTGCCAATATTTTGTTAAGGATCTTTGCATCTATATTCATCAAGGATATTGGTCTAAAATTTTCTTTCCTTGATGTGTCTTTTCCTGGTTTGGGTATGAGGGTGATATTAACTTCATAGAATGAGTTTGGTAGGGTACCCTCCTTTTCTATTTCCTGGAATACTTTGAGAAGTATTGGAATGAGTTCTTCTTTGAAGGTCTTGTAGAACTCGGCTGAGAATCCGTCTGGTCCTGGGCTTTTCTTGGATGGTAGGTTTTTAATGGCTTCTTCTATTTCATTGCTTGATATTGATCTGTTTAAATTGTGTATGTCCTCCTAATTCAGTTTGGGAGGAGCATATGTCTCTAGAAATTTGTCAATGTCTTTGGTAGTTTCTATTTTGTTGGAATACAGATTTTCAAAGTAGCTTCTCATTATGTTACGTATCTCAGTGGTGTCTGTCATGATATTTTCGTTTTCATCACGAATTTTAGTAATTTGAGTTTTCTCTCTCCTTCTCTTTGTTAGTGTGGCTATGGGTTTGTCTATTTTGTTTACTTTCTCAAAGAACCAACTTTTTGTTTTGTCAATTTTTTGAATTGTTTCTTTTGTTTCAATTTCATTGATTTCAGCTCTGATTTTAATTATTTCCTGTTTTCTACTACTTTTTCTGTTATTCTGTTCTTTTTCTAGGGCTTTGAGCTGTAATGTTAGGTCATTTAGTTGTTGACTTTTCATTCTTTTCTGGAATACACTCCATGCAATGAATTTTCCTCTTAGTACCACTTTCATAGTGTCCCAGAGATTTTGATATGTTGTATCGTCATTCTCATTGACCTCTAAGAATTTTTTTATCTCCTCTCTGATATTTTCTGTTATCCATGTTTCATTCAATAGCATATTATTTAGTCTTCAGGTGTTGAAGTAATTTCTGTTTTTTATTTTGTCACTGATTTCTACTCTCAATCCATTATGATCTGATAGAACACAAGGCAGTATATCTATTTTTTTGCATTTCAAAGGGCTGCTTTGTGGCATAACATATGGTCTATTTTCAAGAAGGTTCCATGTGCTGCTGAGAAGAAAGTGTTTCCGCTCATTGATGGATGGAATATTCTATATATGTCCATTAAGTCTAGGTTATTGATTGTGTTACTGAGTTCTATGGTTTCTTTGTTCAGTTTTTGTTTGGAAGATCTATCCAGTGGTAACAGTGGTGTGTTAAAGTCACCCAGAATTATTGTGTTGTGGTCTATTTGATTCCTGAAATTGAGAAGGATTTGTTTGATGTACAGGGATGCACCATTATTTGGGGCATAAATATTTACTATTGTTATGTCTTCCTGATTTATGGTTCCCTTAAGCAGTATGAAATGTCCTTCTTTATCCCTTCTGACTAACTTTGGCTTGAAGTCCACTTTATCTGAAATAAGGATGGATACTCTGGCTTTTTTACTGAGTCCATGTGTGTGGTAGGTTTTTTCCCATCCTTTCACCTTTAGTCTGTGGATGTCTTTTTCTATGAGATGAGTCTCTTGCAGGCAGCATATTGCTGGGTCTTTCTTTTTAATCCATTCTGCCAGTCTATGTCTTTTGATTGATGAGTTTAGGTCATTAACGTTCAGAGTTATTATTGAGATATGATTTGTATTCCAGTCATTTGGGCTTATTTTTGGTTTTTAAGTTGGCCTGATTTCTCCTTTGAGTGGTTTTTCTCTAAGGTAGTTCCTCCCTTTGCTGACCTCCATTGTTGTTTTTCATTTCCTCCTCATGGAATATTTTGTTGAGAACATTCTGTAGTGCAGGCTTTCTATTTGTAATTTCTTTTAACTTTTGTTTATCATGGAAGGATATTATTTCATCTTCAAATATGAAGATTAGTTTTGCTGGATGTAAGATTCTTGGTTGGCAAACATTTTCTTTCAGAGCTTGAAATACGTTGTTCCAGGCCCTTGTAGCTTTTAGAGTCTGGGTTGAGAAGTCGGCTGCTATTCGTATTGGTCTCCCCTATATGTAATCTGATGCTTTTCCCTCGTGGCCTTCAAAATGCTATCTTTATTTTGAATGTTAGGCATTTTCATTATAATGTGCCTTGGTGTGGATCTGTTGTGATTTTGTGCATTTGGTATTCTGTAAGCCTCTTCTTTTTGATTTTCCATTTCATTCTTCAGGTTTGGGAAATTTTCTGCTATTATTTCATTGAATAGGTTGTTCATTCCTTTGGTTTGTATCTCTGCCTTCCTCAATCCCAGTAATTCTTAAATTTGGTCTTTTCATGATGTCCCATAGTTCTTGGAGATTCTGTTCATGATTTCTTACCATCTTCTCTGTTTGGGCAACTTTATTTTCAAGATTAAATATTTTGTCTTCATTGTCTGAGGTTCTGTCTTCCAAGTGGTCTAGTCTGTTGGTGATGCTTTCCATTGAGTTTTTTATTTGGTTTATTGTCTCCTTCATTTCAAGGATTTCCGTTTTTTTTTTTTTTTTTTTTTTTTTTTTGAGAATCTCTATCTCTTTGTTGAAATGATCTTTTGCTTCCTGAAGGTGCTCTTTCAGCTTATTGGTATTATCATTCATTGCCTGCATTTGCTCTCTTATCTCATCCTTTGCTTTGTGAATCATCTTAATCATGTATAATCTGAAGTCCTTTTCTGACATTTCTTCTAACATACTGTCATTGGATTCTATTAATACAGAATCTAGATTCATTCATTTGGATCATTTTCTTCCTTGTTTTTTCATGTTGTTCATGTATCTTCCCCTCTAGCAGTGCAGATCTGGGGTATTGCAGATTTCCCCCTATAGGCTTATAGTGGCCCTCTAGGTTTCCAAAACCCTTTCTTTAAGGGGAGATCAATATTAGCAGTGCCCAATTCAGACACTATGCAATCCTAGACCAAATAGCCCCTATGGGGACAATAACAAAAT
Organism: Sciurus carolinensis; assembly: GCF_902686445.1. Taxonomy (NCBI): domain Eukaryota; kingdom Metazoa; phylum Chordata; class Mammalia; order Rodentia; family Sciuridae; genus Sciurus; species Sciurus carolinensis. The sequence continues at coordinate 93,593,088 of NC_062225.1, forward strand.
TGTCATAATAAAGAGAATGAGTTCAAATATTATCTTCAGTAAAACAAACAGATTTCCAATAAGTTATGCAGTTTATAATGGAGGACAAAGAGGATGCAGAGGGATGTAGAATGTGGCTGTTAATGGGATAAGAAAAGAATATACAGAAGTTCTAGAAAATAGAAAGGGTGAGAGTGTAATCAAAAGAAATTGGATGTTACCATGCAAAAAAGGGAGAAAGAGACTCTGAGGGAACAGGTAAACAAAAGGAAAAGAGAGCAAGAAAAGTAAAGAAATAAAAACTTAAATTTTTTCAATAAGGAGATAAAAGAATATCAACAGTATACAATCATATAGTAATGAAACCTCCCAGAGTTCAGTAGCCTGATGCATGAGAGGTACCTGACAATGAGCTTCAAGCCTCCAGCAGGCGTCTCAGGATGGGATTTGCCCCACCTAAAGATGGGAGCTATGGCTTCCAGGATTATCCAAGATGGCTGCTCTGGCTTCGAAATGTGTTGGCAAATGGGGAGCTGCAGCTCAGGGTGTGGCCGTGGTCAGCTGGAGGTCCTGGAGGCGGGATGCGGTTGGTCAGGCAGGGGTCCTGGAGGTTGGGTGTGTTTGGTGTGGTTGTGGGATCCTGGAGGCCGGGTGCAATCAGTCGGTCTGGGGTCCTGGTGATAGGGCGCAGTCAGTTGGTCTGGGGGTCCTGGCGGCAGGGAGCAGTCAGTCGATGTGAGGGCCCCAGAGGCAGGGAGTGATCGGTTGGGCTGAGGGATCCTGGAGGTGGGGCTCAGTCAGTCCAGCCAGGGGTCCTACGGGGCCTGGCTGTTGTCTCAAAATGGCGGCAGCCTTGTGTAATCAAACCTGCAGGTACTGTAACAGTGAACTTCCAGGCAACAGCAGGCAGCTGGTGCTCCACTGGCAGTTGGCGATCAGTTTGCTGACTGTTGCCGGATGATAGGGGGGTGAACCTCGTGCGTTGGGTGATGGATAGGTGTAAGGCCTATGCTGCTATTTTAGAAGACGTCTTTTTTCAATTTAATTAATTTTTTCTGACATAAATTTAATTGATTTTTTATATGGAATATTATTTCAGCAACTTACCAGTCTAATGTGTTAAGTTTTATAAATTATGAAAATAATCTGTGATTTTCTATGTGCACAGTCCTATCAATGGTAAATAATAGTGTTTTGAATTTCTTTCCAATGCAGACAGCTTCTGCAGGTTTTTCTCAACTTACTATCCTGGTTGGAATTTCTAGGGAACTGAATAGAAGTAGGACAGGCAGAAAACGCGTCTAGTTTTGGATCTCAGACAGTCGACTGCAGGGACTCTTACCTGGTGACGGGGACATCCCGAGGCCTCTGGGCTGGGAGGCAGGAGGACAGGCTGTTTCCTGGTGAAATGCCTGCCTGAGACGAGGGTGTGCTACACGAGATGCTGGGCTTTCAACCCAAAGCAGGAAACACGGAAAACGTCAGGGAAAACCTCCGAACTCGGCAGACGAGTCAGCATGGGGGCGGGGTGGCGTCTGAGGGAGGAGCGTCGCCTCGTGTGAGTCCTCTGGTCTACAGGGGCCGGGAGGCCAGGAGGTGGGTCTGGTAGACGGCAGGGGTGGCGGGAAACCCTGGGATGTGGACGCCGGGAGAGATGGCCAAGGCCACTATCTGGCTGCACGCGGGTCTGACAGGCTGGGGAGGGACCCGGTGGTGACGGTGGCCTGACTGCCTGCAGAGGACAGGGAGGGGCACGATGAAGCCTGAGGGCAAGGCGGCTGGGCGCCCTGCGGCGAGCGCTCCAGAGGCCGAGGAAGCCTCCGGAAGAGCGACGGCCACAGTCTGCTGATGTCGGTGTGGACGGGGAGCCCGGGTCTGGAAGTCAGAGGACGCCATCAAGGCGATCGCCAAAAGCAACACCCAGCCTGAGGGCACCGCAGACCCTCCGCAGCCCTGGCGGGAAGCGGGGGCACACCTCGCTGAGCTCCGAGGAGACGCAGAGCCAGCAGGAGGCAGCGTCACGGACCTGCGACTGTGTCCCCACGAGGGGACAGAGGGACACCAGAGCTGCCTGTCTCCCTGTGGAGGCGGCCAGGAGGCACGGGCCCTCCCGACACCGGCTCTGGTGGCCTTGGTGGCAGGCTTTCTGCCTCCCTGACGTCTGTGTCTGAGTCCCCGGCTGTGCTAACGCTCGCAGGCGTACGGGAAGTCACCTCTCGCAATGGCAGGACTCCCGCTCCTCCCAAGCGCGTATGGGAGCTTACCAGAACGTCTTCCAGAGGCTGAGCTGATACGCAAGACTCCCGTGTTGTAAGACCTGAGCCCTAGGGATCGCCTCTAGTGACCAGGGCAGAATCGACTCAGGACACACTTATCAATAGCCTGGCCTGTTTAGTCTGTGCTCAGTGATGCTCTCAGGCTCGGGAGAGTCGCACATTCTCTCTGTTACTCATGGCTGACTCTCGCTCTTTGCACTTGCCTCTGGGGAAGAATGTGGTGTTCCGGGAACGCATACGTGCTGCGCATCAGCTCAGGTACTTAGATATTCATCACCTTAAACGTCTGTCAGTTTCCCAGTGCTGAGAATAGTGTTCAGAAATCCCCATTATCAGCTGGGAACTCCCTACATGCAAAGGCGACCAGAGCTGCCCGCTCCTGGCTGCAGCCCTCCCGTGCTGCCCTTCTCTCCGCTTCCTTTCCACCCTCTTCCCTCCCCAGGGACTGGCCACAGGATGAGCTCAGAGGACCTCGTGCTGAGAGATGCGCAGACAGAGAAGGCCCCACCTCGTGGCCTCACAACGCCCGTGGCCTGCGCTGGCCTGCACTGCTCCCACAAGTGCACAGGGGCGCATGCTCGCGGCGCCCTGCTGACCAAGGCTCCGCGAAGCTGGGGCTTCAGACGGCCACTTGCCATCAGCCTCTGAGGCAGCCGTCTTTCCAGAACAGACCTCGTCTCCGCATGAAGCCACGCAGCACGGGAGCCGGCCCCATGTGTCACGGCCCAGCACTTCCTCACCACGCCACGCAGCCCGCGCACGCTGCTCGTCCTCCAAGACGGTCGCCGCGGGGCCTGGGGCCTGTCCCCTGGAGCCACTTCTGCCATCTTCTCACTTTTCGGCAGGAGGAAGTGTCCACGCGGGCAGCCGGCCTCGTCCACCGCTGACGAGTGCGTGCAGAGCCTCCCACAGCTGGCGGGGTCTTCTGGTCCAGGCAGTCCCTCACCACTGCCCGCCCTCTGCTCTGATCTTGGCTGGACACCCGTCCTGAAGTGTTACCCCTGAGTCACCCGCGCTGAGTGACCGCGCTTCCTCCCGAGCTTCCCGGGAGTGGACGTGTGGCCAGGAGAGGAAGCTCCCGCACTGACTTCCAGGCCTTTCCGTCCAGGTGCCAGGTTGCACTGGACCAGGTGGCTGGCATGGCCTGGGCAGGTGCCACTTCCACGCCAACTGGACCCCTTGTCCCTGGTGCCCAGGGACATTTGCAGCACACAGGCTTGCCAGCCTTCAGAGGACAGAGTGGGGGAAGCGCTGCCCTCCAGCCTCCCCGAGGGAGACCAGTGGGCGGCCAGCGGGCCTCCTCTCCCACTGCAGGGGCACCTTCTGGCCCGTCGTGCCCAGGCCTGCCTCGTCGTCTCTCAAGCCACCTCGTCCCCGTCCTCTTGGATATGCGCCTGGAGTCCAGACGGGAACAGGGAGACCGTGGCCTGCTGAGGTCCTGGGAGAGGAGAACCCCGTCCTGGGAGGTGCTGGGCCCTGCGCAGACTCACCTCTGGCTCCTCAGAACCTTCCCAGTGCGGCCCAAGGAGCAAGTCGAAAGCAGCCTTCGTGAAAACTGACTCGAGAGGCCGGGACTCCGCAGGCCCGAGCGACGGTCAGGTCACTGCTAGACTCGGGCGGCAGCACCCCTGCAGGGGCCTCTGTGAGGGTCCAGAGCACGCTCCTCTGCGGCCATGGCTCCGTGTTGGTCTGGGGAGTCCTCCTGTTGGGCCCTGGCTGGGCCCAGCTGCAGGGCGCTGGCTCCGTGCCTCCTCGGCAGTGCCTGCTGCGTCTGCCTGTCTGACCACCGCGGTGCCAACCGGGGTGATGCTGTCGGGCGCGGTTCTGACTCACCTTCCCAGGCCGTGGGGCTGAGCGGTCCTCACTGCTTTCTGGCTACTCGTAGGTTCCCTTCTGAGAGATGCCCTCAGCCCTCGGCCCTTTTCTAACGGAGGCGCGGTTGGCCTGAGTTCCTAGGTATTCTGGGAATTTGCTGAGGTGGACGACCTGTTCGCAGGTATTCTCCTCGTCTGTAGGTTGTCCCTAAGGTGACTCACTGCCTCCTTGGCTGTTTTTACTTTTGTACATTTCCATTTGTGACATCTACGTGGTCACATAACCCAGCAAGTCACTGCTGGGTATGCACAGAAATGAATCTTGTCGAGGAGACACCTGCACTTCCCGTTATTGCTGCTCCACTCATCAGTCAAGAGATGGGGTCACCTGAAGCGTCCACCAGAGGACGGAAGGGAACATCTGGAACATCAGCACAGTGGAATAGTACTCAGCCATGAAAAGAGTGAGCGCCTGTCATTTGCTACAGTGCGGGTGCTACTGGGGGGCGCTGTTAAGTGAGATAAGCTAGAAGCAGAAACAAATGCCCTGTGATCACACCTCTGTGTGAAAACTATGAAGTCGATCCAGAGAACGGAGTGGAGCTGCCTCATGGTGTAGGGTCGGCCTTGGGACTCCGAATCCAGAGTGGGATAGTAGTTACCAAAGGCAGGGAAGGGCAGGGGAGGGACAGAAAGCAGTCAGGCCCAGCTGAGGTCGAGCACCCACACAGTTAGGAGGATCGCTCGGGCCTGCAGCAGGAGGGACATGTGAGTTCGACATCTGTGATGTGTTTCCGGGGAGCTGTAAGGTGTGCAGCCTCGGGGAGATGCAGCGCGTCGCCCTGATGGATCGTCACCCTCTGTGCACGGGACGCGTGGCGCGGCACCCGCCCCACAGACACACGAGTGTTGTCTCAGTAAAAGAAAAAAAAAAACAAAAAAAAAAAACACCCGATTTTGTTTTCCTTAAGACATTTTCTGAGGAAGACACGTCATGAGCTTCAGATTACGGTCCTTGGATACCTAGCATGTAAGTGCTCTGCTTTGGCAATTCATATTACTAGGCTGGAAAAGTAGGGAAAACTTCCCAGATTTCTAGAATTTCAGCCAGTTTGATCTTCTCCCACGAAGGGCATCAGGAGAAAACCTAAGCAAGGTCTTCATTCCTGGAAGCCAGGGTGGGTTGCTGTGTGTGCCGTGGAGGGGCTTGGCGCTCGGTAGTAAGGATGCCCCTGCTCCCCGGGCCCCACCGACCCCACCAGCCGTCTAGCAATGAATACTGCTGTGTTCAGGGGTGGCGGCTCAGCCAGGAACACAGGAGGACCGGATCGCCAACCGCGAGGAAGCGCTGTCTCTGAAGTCAGGACCACACGGCTCCTGAGCAGCAGCCATGACTCAGGAAGAGCCCCTGGCGAAGCCCCTCTAGGCCTTCAGGAGAGCCTAGTGAGTGGGTGGGTCCAGCTCGTCATGGTGCGTCTCCCTGGGGCCCCTGGGGACTCTGGCTTTTTCAAACAGTCGAGGAAGTTGCATGAAAGCCAAGGGAGGCTGTGGTGATTTCTGGTTCTGTCGGTTTATTGCCCTTTGAAAAACGCAACCTTCACATGCACAGAATTTTAGAGATCACATAATCTAAACTGTGTTTTCTTGGTAGACTAAAGGATTCGATGTGCTTGTCCAGTGGACCGGCTTCGTGGAGGAGGGTGGGTAAGACCCCTGCTATGGCTCATTCCTATGCCCTTCACATGTGCAGCCTTGGGGCCACGGAGTGCAACCCCAGAACACGGCTGTGTCCCCAAAGTCTGCTGGGAAGCAGATCATCTCCTGAGCACACGTTCCAATGCAAATACTTTCCAAAACCCATCAACAAGAACCAGCTTGACTGCAGCGTGGTGAGGGAGGGTAGGGAAGTTGTGGAAAAGTCCTGACTAGCAAGGGTCTTGTGGAAAGGAGTATTCTGGATAACTGGGTTTTCCAGAGAGCTGAAGATTTACTACGGTGAGTCCAAAGGATATTTCAAAGTCCGTGCATTCATTCATTCAGCAGCAAAGCAAGAGAGCCCGAAAGAGCCTCTCACCTCTGCAGCGTTGCAGCAGAGGACAGAGAGCAGAGTCCCTTCTGCAGACCTGTGACATCCGGCCTGGGGCAGAAAATGACCAAGCTGCAGAGCAGGTGAGGACACAGAAAGGGTATGGAAACAGGAAGTCAGGGAGGGCCAGGGTGCTCCCGAGGAGGAAGCAAAGTTCCAGATCAGACGGTTGACAGGGGCAGGCCTCCTGTGAGTGTCCAAGCAGTGACAGGAAGAGAGAGAGGTGGTGGTGGTGTGTATGTGTCACTGTGTGTCCATGTGTGTAGGCGCGTGCATGTGTGTGACGTGTGTGACTATGCACAGGTGTGTGCCCATGTGTGCACATGTGTGTGACCGCACAGGTGTGTGCACATGTGCGCACATGTGTGTGACTGCAAATGTGTGCAGGTATGTGGACATGTGTGCAGGCGTGTGCACATGTGCAAATGTGTGTGACTGTGCACATGTGTGCAGGTATGTGAACATGTGTGTGGTGTGTGTGGATGTGTGTGACTGTGCACATGGCTGCACTGTGTGCATGTGTGGATTCTGCATGCACATGTCTATATGTGTGCATTTGAGTGCACATGCATGTGACAGTGTGTTTCTGCATGTGGCACATGTGTGATTTGTATTGCGTGTCTTCATGTGTGTGTAACTGCGTGTGTATGCATGTTAGGTGTGACTTGTGTGTACATGTGTGTGACTGTGTGCATTGTGTGGCTGTGTCTGCATGTGTGTGCACATGTACCTTTTATGTGTGTGACTGCGTGTGTGTGTGGACACAAATCCCCAGCCTGGGACAGCCTGTGGGTGGCAATCCAGCAGGGTGGCGAGGAGTGAAGGGAATGATCATGAGAACATTTGGATGTGAAGCCAGAGAAGACAGAAACCAGCTCTCCAGGGCTCTGCAGAGGAATCAGGGGAATCTGCCCCTCATTTCCGCGGAAGCAGGACCCGCTTGATGACACTCCGTGCAGAGGAACCGGGCCTGAGAGCTTCTCCAGAGCTTCTCCAAAGGGTGGCTCCTCTGGCGGCTGCGGGAGCCCACTGGTGGGGGAGGGGCAGGGCACGGCTCCGAAGCCTCCGACACCCGGGGGCTTTCCCGGCGGGCCTGAGAGCAGGGGTCTGGTTCTGGATGCATCTGAAACTGCTTGTGGGCACACAGGGCCTGGCCTCTGGAGCAGCCGTGGAGTCTGGCGCTGCGCTGGGGAGGACAGAGAGCGCTTGGGGGTTCTGTTTTCCCCGTCGGCTAGGAGTCCGATGGGGATGTCAGGCTGGCTGTTGGAAAACTCAGAGCTTAGGAAAAACCCATCTTCCTAGCGCCCACGGTTGCATCCCCTGCATCTGCATGCCTGGGCCTTCACGGTCTCCACTGCAAAGACGGTGCACGGCAGTGGTCATCCATCTCTGACCTTCCTCGTCACCAACTGCCACGACGCGGCACCACCTGCAGATCTCTCCCTAGGCCTGGAGAAATATTGTGGGGTAAGACGAAAACACAAAATAAGGACAAAGTCTCTCAAGAACAGCAATATATCAGGTTTAGAGAGAGAGCACATTCGGGAAGGAGATCAAAAGAGTGACCAGAGGGGTCATAGGAGAGCAGATGGGTCGTGGCAGGACCAGGTGTGGGAAGAGGGTCAGCAGGGGTGGGGACCCTCCCTACTGTGACAAGAGGGTCACAGGAGAGCAGGTGGGTCGTGGCAGGACCAGGTGTGGGAAGAGGGTCAGCAGGGGTGGGGACCCTCCCTCACCGTGCCTGGTCCTGGGATAAACAGAACACGAGGAACAGGGTTTGTTTGGGCTCCGAGTTCATCCCACGCTGGCCCTGCTGCTTTGGGCCTGTGGCAGTTCTTCATGGTGGTGTGTGGCCCGCTGCCCAGCCCTTGGGCAGGGAGTGAAAGAAAGAGGGAGGGGCCTGGGCCCCTCACCTCTCAAGGACACACTTAAGACCTGGGGTCCTCTCTCTAGGACCCTCCTCTCACCCTGTGTGCCCCCTCCCAGGAGCAGAGGCTGGGCACCCAGGTTTTGGCACGGAAGCCTTCGGGGAGTTCCAGGCCCAGAACACAGCAGAAGGTGGACCTCCATGAAGAGCTCAAGTTGACCAAGTGCTGGGCTTGACAACGTCACCGGGGACATTTCCCAGAGGACCTCTCGCTAGCGACCTGAATGACACTTGCCACTGAGAGCCAGGCGTAGGGTTTCCAGAAGGCGACCCTGAGAATTTCCCAGGGTATAGACCCCTCCCTGTCGGCCAGGATCCTGCACTTCAGTCTCTGAATGCACCTGTCCCTGGTGTGCTGCTTCTGGCAGGGGTTTAAGCAAGGGTGAGCGTGGGACTCGCTGAGAGGTGACCTCTGAGTGGCCCTCGCAGGGTAAGGGTAGAGTCTGGGGTGTGCACAGGGCCCAGAGCAGAGAAGGTCTGGACTGGGGAGTCGGGACAGAGGGAGCCAGTGGAGCCCAGGTGACCAGGAGCAGGAGCGAGGTCTGCAGGGGCGGGCTGGGCGTGCTCCTGTGTGGTGTGCACGCTCACGCGCACAGGCGTGGAAGAGCACAGGCGGGAGGGCCCAGCGGCCGCTGTAAGGAGGTGGGCGCCCGCTCCTGTGGAATGAGGCCTGAGCAGAGGAGGGTCCTGGTGCGATGGACGTGTCTCGGAGACCACGGCTGCTTCTCCACGCAGGGTGGGCTCTGGGCCGAGGGCAAGCGGTGCAGGACGCGGCTGCTGTGGCCCTCGCTTGGAACGAGAGCAGGAGGCTGGCCTCTGGACTCCCAGGAGCCCCGCTGCTGCCACGTTAGCCAGACCCTGGACTCAGCGGGGTGAGGAGGCGCCTCCTGCCCTTGCTGCCCGGAAGGCCTGTCCTCAGAGCTCCACGCAGCTCCTCTGCTGGGCTCTGCCTGGGGAGGACCCTGCGCTTTACCACCCAGGCCCAGGCCCAGGAATGGGAAGTGATGGGCAACCGAGGCAGGACCGCAGGCCTCCCAGGAGTCCCAGCCTCGGGCCCACGACACTCACTTCTGCCTGCACACCGCCCCACCAGCAGGTCTTAACACTGCTGCCTTTATAGTTATTTTAATGACATTTCATGTTGCAAGAAACATGCAGAATTGCATATATTTGGTTTATTTATCGACTATGCCAAAATTTTGTTGATTTTGATTTTTTTAAAGGATAGATACTAGGTTTCAGGAAATCAATTTTATCTTTTAACATGGTCACATGATTTTCCTAATGTAAATAATTCATATTAATTATTTTGACAATTTAATACTAATGTACTTTTAGGAATTGTTATTTAATTGTGTAAGTTCATGGGGCATAGCATAATAACTCAATACAAGAATCTAATGTGTAGTGATCAAATCCAAGTAAATAATATTTTCATCTCTAAACATTTTGAAAACTTTGATTAACATGTAATATTTGTACATGTTTTTTGAGATGCCATGTGGTATCTAAATGTTTATATAAGATTATACTCTGAGGAAAAAATCCAACTTGACTTTGGTTTTTTTATATATGTTGCTGAGGTTTTGCCAATATTTCCAATTTCTCACCTATTTATTCTGAGCAAGATGGTACCTTTTTGTCTGTTTTTGCTGGCCTTTTTTTTTGTGTGTGTGTATGTATGTGTGTGTGTGTGTGTCAGGAATTGAACTCAGGGGCACTCGACCACTGAGCCGCATCCCCAGCCCAATTTTGTATTTTAGAGATAGGATCTCACTGAGTTGCTAAGCACCTTTTTTTGCTTTGAACTTGCAAACCTCCTGCCTCAGCCTCCTTGGTGCTGGGACTATAGGCATGGAAATAAAAGGAATGGTAGCTTCAAAAAGTGACTTGAAATACTCTGGAATATTTGGGATAACTGTGGATTTACCAACTAGCAAGTCACATATCTCTCAAGTATCTGAATCTGGACCTTGCTGGGGATGTCCAGCAATTCAATTTTGTGCTGCTTACAGGACTATTCATGTTTTCTGTTTCTACTGTGTCAATTTTTGTAAACTATATTTCTCTAGGAATTTGGCCATTTCATTGAAGTTTTAAAACTTATTGGCCTATTTGTTCAGAATGTTTTCTTGTCTTCCGTTCTCTTTTGCATCTTGTTGTTCCTAGTGTTTTTTATCTGTGCTTTCCCTCATCTTCTCATCTTTCTTATAAGCATCTTTATTTTTCACCTTTTACCTTTTGGAACTTATTTCTGTCACAGAATTTTTATTCTGGTTGTATTTGCTATGTGTCTGTGTGTGGTGCTGGGGATCCCGCTCAGGGTCTGTGTGCACCCCCCACTCAGCCACGTGTCCAGCACTGTTCTCATCTTGGATTCTCACTTTTCTTCCCTTGTGACTTTTCTCTTGTTTTCACTCTAACTCAGAAGCTTCACTCAGGATCCTGAGCCCGTCTACCCAGCCAGTGTGAACACTGAGAAGGCAGCGTTCCCCGACTTCTGCCTGTCCTTCTGCCCTGGGGCACGCTGGCTTTGCTGCTCGTGTCCTGTGAAGCCATAGCATGCCACACCAGGCCTCCAGGCTCAGCAAGCCAGGCTGGTTCAGAGCCGCACGGTCTGCTCTCGCTGAGGGTTTATTTCCTGAGTACCTCCTTCCAGCTCAGTGATAAGCCCAGGGGAATTTTTAGGAGCAGTTTCGAGGTTGTGGCCACGTTGGCTGCTGCTCATGTCGGCCATGGCAGTGACGTCCGCTGGCACCAGAGACTGGAACCCACCAGCCTGTTGCTTGCACCTGAGAAGGGAGGCAGCTCGTAGCTCTCTCCTCCATTTTTATTTTTATTTTGGTTTCTTTGACCCCGCATTTTACTTCATTCCAGACACGAATCTAAGCATGGGGGCCAAGCTGTTTTCAGGGCCACCTCACTATCCAGTCTCTGCTTCAGAATGAGCCCCAACACCGGCACTCGCTGTCAGCTGGCCCAGGCCTGGCCAGGCCTGGCCGAGGAGCTCAGCTGGATGGAATGCAAGTACTAGTGTGCAGAGTACTAACGACCACCCAGCAAGGTGGAACATAGGTGATCACTCTGTACAGGGGCAGGTGCGGACGAAGGTGGAAGCTGGTGCTGCTCACTGTGCATCTCCGTCTGACGTTCGTCAGCCATGCTGTCCACCTGGAAAAGCAGCTGTGCTGCATCTGCTCAAAACACAGCAAAAGCAACGAGAAACAGGTGAGATTTCACGGAGCACCAAGCTCGCAGGCCAGGGTGAGCCCACTGAGCACTCATAGTCATTTTCAGTGTAAGAAGACACTTTGGTTTTTGCAGGGGAACTCGGAGAGTTTGGGGACATTCTGTAGTATTAGTGGGCTTTCTTAGGTCTCATCCGTTTAGGACAGCCGAGTGAGGCACTCAGAGTCTGATCGCCTTGGTAACGTGAGGAGGAAACCAAGGCTCAGAGACATCAACGACTGGCCCAGGATGGCACAGCTCCTAGCTGACTGTGTTAGTCTTCACGGGCATCTGCCACTCACCAAGTCCCCTGGCTGTCTCCCTTCACGGTGTGGGGCAGGCAGCTTCCATGTGCTGTGCTGCAGCAGGAGACGTCCAGCCTCGGGGCTGTCCGTGTGGAAAGGGGCTCCCTGGTCACACTTCAGCCCGTGTCCCACAGTGGGAGGATGAGTGCCTGGCAGGAAGAGCCAGGCCTGGAAGGTGGCCGCACGCCAGCCTGCGGGCCCTGAGGATCCGGTCTTCTCCTGGCGCGAGAAGCCAGGACGACTTTTGGGTTGCCCCTTTCTGTTCGTTCGACCCCACTGTAGTTTCTAGGTGGACAGAGGCTTGACAGGTGGGAGGACATCTGCCCTGGGCCTCTGCAATCCTGCAGGACGGCCTGACCACCGTGTGGGGCGGGCCGCGCCGAGGCTGTGCTCACCAAGGGCAGGGCCACGACGTCACTCCCGGCCTTCTCAATCTGGCCATGAATCACAGCTGCTCTAAAAAATAAAGCCTGAAAAAAGGGAGATAGAGGAGGATGTATTGGGAAGGTCACTTCTAATAGTTGATTGGCAGTTGTGCCTCTGAGAGAATCACCAAGAGGTCCAGTGACACGGAGCTGTCAGTTAATCCAATGACGCGATTCTGTGTTCACACGAGTGACAGTACCTGAAAACTACAGGAAAAAGTATCCAAGTGACCCCGACCACTCTGGGTCCTGAACATCTGGAGTGGAGACTCTGTCCTGGTGGCAGCGAAGCTTTCCCTGCCGGTGAGGCCTCCACTGTCCTCGGAAAGCCGAGCGCACAGCCAGGCGTCGCCTGGGGTGCCTGTGTGCCTGAGTGTGCGAGAGCCTCTTTTGTCTGACTCTACTTTGCCAGGGCGGGCGTTGGTGCGCCTCCCCAGGAGCGCTTGGGTGCTGCCTGTCAGACCACGCACCCTGGCCGCCGTTCTGCCTCGGTAACCTGCGGTCTAGCCTGCTTCCCGTTCTCTGGGAGCCTCCCTCCTATTCTGCCCTTTGGGTGTTCCAGATGGTATGTCTCGCACTCCTTTAGTATTTTAAGCGGACCCTTGCTAGCAACGTTGCTTCTCAGTGCTCTGTATTTTATAACAGAGCTAAAAATAGCTTAGATCCAAGTGGAAGTCACGGCGTTGGGCCACGGCCAAGCTTCATCCAAGCCTCCACGCTCACGGGAGCTCGGTTGTTGCTTTACATTTTGCTATTTGTGTTTGCACATGACTCGGGCCTCTGTGAAATGACGAGTCTGACACTGTGCTCCCCTGACAGCGAACACAAGCAAATCTTGGTGCGTGAACCTGGTGAGCTTCGCCTACTCTTGAGCCTGGAATTTGAAAGGTCTCTCAGACAAGCGTCTGTGCAGAGACCACGGCTTGCAATTGTTTACAAGTGCTTTCTTTTGTTTTCCTCTGCTCTGGGGGCTACCTCGTGACACTGTATCAGCTGACACCTAGGTATTCTGAAGTAGATTTCCAGTTTCATTCACAAAAAGTGAGCTAGGCTTCGCTCCCTCCCTCCTTCCCCAAGGAGCAACCTAATTCACTTTCCCCCAGAATATTTTTTTGTTCACATTGTTTTGCTTTGGTTTTGGATAAAGGGAAAAACGATCTGATCCCAGAGCCCTGTCTGTTCTCCCTTTGCACCGGCGTCTCTGGCTCACTGTGGAAGCACAGGTGCCGCACACAGAGGGGCCCCAGGTCTGGCTCCTCATGCCCAGCACTGTTGGAGCTCCCATCAGCCCACGGACCATCAGACCACTTCCCTTGTGTCTAGTTCCATTAATTTTGGTAGGTAATCATGAGCATTCATCTAGATGTACTTTATTGCTTTATGGAGATGCTCACAGAGTGATCTAGGTTTGCTTCCTGTATGAATGGCACAACTAGCGTAGGATCTATTTAGTTGGATTTTCGCTTTGTGGTTTTTCTAGGTCAATGAGCTCTCTTGCTTTTCTTAGGATTGCTTTTTCATCCTTTAAGTAACAGTTGTTCAAGACCAACATTGTGCGTGTGTGTGTACTACGCCTGTGCACGTTTGTGCGTACCGCGGGTGGTATGTGTGTGCGCGATAACCCCTCGTTCCATAGTTTCTGTTATCTGTGACCAAAAGCAGTCTGAAAATATTAAATGGGAAGATCCAGAATGAGTGCCTCGTAAGTTCTACCTACTGCCGTTCCGACTGTCGACACGCTCTGTGCCCACCTGCTCTCCCCCGGGAAGTGGACCCTGCCTGGCCCAGCATGTCCAGGCTGCACATGCTCTGTGTTCGCTGATCAGGTCTCCAGCTGTCACGGGGTCACAGTGCCCTCCCAGTGCTGTGTCCACCTAGCCCTCATTTTGCTTAACAATGACCTCCAAGTGCTAGAGGTAGGGATGCTGATCATTTTATTGAATTGTTCTATTTTATTACTAGCTACTGTTTTGAATTTCTTTGCCTAACTTATACATTAAGTTTTATCATAAGTTTGTATATGTAGAAAAAACTGTGGTCTAGGTTCCGTTTTGTATTAACTGTTTCGAGTACTCAGTGCCTTGGCCTTGGGAGGTATCCCTTCCTGGTCAAGGCCAGTGTGTAGGGGTGGAAGCATATGCAGGACAGTAGACTTTGTGGGCAGCCCGTGCATCTGCCTGCATACATATGTCTATATGTCTGTGTGTGTGTGGGCATGCACACGTGGATGTGTGCATGAGTGCATGTTACTGTGGATGTTTATTTGTGTACATGTGCAGACCTATCTGGGTACATGCAGAGGCATATTGCGTGTGCATGCGTGCGTGTGCAGGTCTGAGAACATGCATACACATTCTTGTTCATGTGTATTTGTGTGTATGTGCACTGTCTGGGGATTTGTTTGGTTATGTGTATGTGTGCATGAGTGCACGTGTGCACACATGTACATGTGTCAGTGTGCACGTGTCTGTTCATCCGGGTGTGTCGATGGAGCAGTCAACCTCTGTTCACGTAGAAGCCTGGCTCCAGAGTGGCCTGGACTCCCCCGGGTACCCTGCTGGAGCCCGCATTCCAGAACTGAGGAAGCATTCAGAGTGTAGCATGAATGAGAAAACAAATTACCAAATTACCAAGTGCTTAATGTCCAGTTTTGTGGTTGTTTCACACACACAGCACCTCACTGCCTTTGTTCCCTCTGTGCAACAGCCTCTCATTTGCATGCTGCTTTTTCCAGTGCCCTCACACACACAGTGGCCGTGAAAACTCAGCTCTGCCTCTGCTCTCTGCAGTGCAGAAGCCCAGTCTTGTACGTGCTGTGCTTGCTTGGCTGTCTGCTTAGAGGCAATCCTGCCCTGACTCAGAGCCACCGGACAGACAAGTGTCCCACACAGAGGGAGTCCTGTCTCCACCCAGCCTTCCTGGGACTTTCCTTGTGTCCTCGCAGGAGGGCCGGCAGCACCCAGAGTTGGAGCATGCTGTCAGTGTGCAGCAGGTGCACCCCAGGCCCCTGCTGCATTCGAGGTGACTGGACTGACATGCATGTGCTTGACGTGCCTGAGCAAGGGCTGCAGGCCTGCACTGGAAGTAAAGTTGACCTAGGGGCTTCCCAGGCCGTGATAGCATTGGGCTCCCTCGTCTGAGCGTGTCTGGTTTAGGTCTAGAGCACTCTCAAAATATGACGTCAGGCAACAAAGCAGTGTGCAGAGGGGGAAAGGCTGGATCGTGGGGCAGGCCCCTCATCAGTGGATTGATTCGCCTGATGGTTTGATCATCTGATGGACAGCTGGAGGGTAAGCCTGGGCAGGTGGGACGCGACTGGGGGCGGTGGCCAAGGGGGTGCCTTGGCCCTGTGTCTGTCCCTGGTCCCCACCCCTCTCTCTCTGCTTCCTGGCTGCTATGAGTCGAGCTCCTCCCTCCCCACACTCCATGATGTTCTGCCTCATTCTGACCCAGAGTGGGGCTGGCCCACCATGGACGAACCTCTGGAACCACAAGCCAAGATAAACGGTTCCTCCTCCAGTTGTCCCCGTCAGGCATTGTGGCCACATTGACAAAAAGCTGACTAACATGGAGCATACAGGATGACGTGGAAAGACTTGTGTCACAAAGTCAGTTCTAGAGCCGTGGTAAGTCACAGACTTTGCCGTGTCATCATTACATAGAGAATTTCTAATTTCAGGAATTCAGGATTGTGAAACGAGCAAGTATTTACTAGGCAATATTTCCCCAAAGAGCAGTTGACCTCCATTCACATAGAAGCCTGGCTCCAGAGTGGCCTGGACTCCCCCGGGTACCCTGTTGGAGCCCGCATTCCAGAACTGAGGAAGCATTCAGAGTGTAGCATGAATGAGGAACCAAATTACCAAGTGCTTAATGTTCAGTTTCGTGGTTGTTTCAGAAGGGCAGATGCAGGGCCAGCACTGTGCAAAATCACGGAGAGGAATATTTTATTCCAACCCTCTCCAGTGTTGCTCCTGGTGAACCCGATGTCTGATGTGGTTGTGGTGCTGGGTAGCAGTTCCTAGCTAGTGGCCAACACCTCCTGTGATCTGTCCTCCGTCAGGGACACTGGGCAGGGCACGCCTGCAGCTAGGATTCACCTGGATTAGGTGACTCTCAGACTTTGTAAAGGAAGTGTGCATGGAATGAACCCGTCATGGTGGGTTGTGGGAACTGGGGTGAGCTCAGGTCTGCAAATCTCTACACGGCCCTCTCACACACTCACTGTCCACAGCCTCACGGACTGCCTCCCTGGGTTCTGGAAACAGATCTATTTTTTTCTTCCCCCCATGCCTTTAAAATATGCATATATGGAATTCTATTTAACTTTACTATAATGGACTACTTAAGAAGGATTAAATGGGTAAGAAAGCAGAGTTTAACTGGCCTTGAAACCCAGGAGAGAGGACACAGGCAGCAGCTCCCTCCCAAGGTCAAGACTTGGTTCTGAAAACCCGTGTTTCAGGAGGACTCGCTCTGGGCTTCTCCTAAGTGACGTGACTGAAGGAGGCGTGGGCGCCCACACTGCCCAGGTGAGCATGCGACTGTCACTTCCAATACCTGTTTTCATTTGCCTCGCACATGCCAAAGGTCGACCGTCTGTACGGTGGGAGCTGTCGCCCAGCCTAGAGCCAGGTCACTGGCCAGCTGTGACACCAGGGCGAGTCCCCAGGCAGACAAAGACTGGGTGCAGGTGACAGCAAGGTTGGCAGGCAGCTGTGGCCAGCAGCTGGGACGGCTGTCCTTGGCTAGCCTGGTGTGTTAAAGGACCCTTACATTTGCAGGATTGTTTGTCATTGGAGTAACAACGCTTGGGAACTGGGGAAGACCTCCACCTCAGTGATGACCCATAGCATCAAGGGGTCCAGGCCTCTAAGTGGTCCCCCTGCAGCGAGCTGGCCATGTAGGTGTCCACCCTGCAGGATGCACTGGACGTCCTTCATCTAATGAAGGAGAGAGGTGGGGAGCAATGTGAGGGGCCTGCCTGTTCTCTCTCCCTGCCTTCCCGAACCTCAAGAGCACTAGGAAGGGCTCACAGGAAGCTGGAAGGCACAGGGCTGGTCCAGGCCTGAAGACTGACCCCTGGGTGGCGGTCAGCAAGGGTCAGGGGCCTGAGGCCCAGAGGTCAAGGAGCATGGGGCCTAGGAGGAGTGGGAGCCAGCTTCCTCGCAGAGCCCAGACCAAGCAGAGCCCTAATGCCTCCAGCCTATTGTGTGTGACAGGCAAGATTAAAAAGAAATATTTTTAAAAGGGGAATATGGAAATAATATAGCGGTCCCTCCACAGTGTTTCACATTAAGAACGACGGGCACCTACAGTCCCCAAGCCTCTCCGTGGAAGAAGTTCCTGCAAATAGACAAACCATCCTGCAGCCATTTCCCACTAAGTTGTTGATCATGTCTATTTATTAGGCTTCAAGTTTGCAAATGTTTTAGCTCAGAAAAGTCGTGCTATCTGGTGCAGTCTTTTGTGTCCATTTATCTCATTGTTCATATTTGTCACTGGACTGGAAAAATTATGCAAAGTGAAAGGGACAGAAAATTAGAGATTGATCCAGACGATGAAGAGAGAAACAAAACCTTTCATATTAAGAAAAGCAATTCCAGGCATGAATGTAAACCTAACTTCAGTGCCCACAAGACGTGTTCTTTTGTTTTATCAGAACTGCAAACATAGATTTTAAGTGGAGCCGTCCCCCTGGGCTTGAGGAAATGGCGGTTGCCGCGTCCGCCGCTTCCCGGGAGAGGCTGCTCTCAGCTGTTCCCCTGACGCCTGCCTCCGGTTCCGAATGGTGCCCTGGCGCTGCTCCCTGTTCCAGCTGAGGCATGTCCATCCACTTCCCAGTCTGGAAGGTGAGGCCCAGCCTCCTCACCACTGCAAGTGCTGGCCTGCCTCACACCCACCCTGCAGACCCAGCTAGGGCCCGCGGGAGGGCAGCCAGCTGCGGGAGCCAGCACGCACACCAGGTTTTGGTAAGCAGCCACACTCCTTTCCACGTCGCCCTTCGTGTACTTTCCCTGCAGGCAATGGTGTCTTAGTCGCATGGTTTGTTGCAACTTCTCATCAAACTGGCACAGAATGCCAGCTTCCCCTGGGGAAGCCCTCACGCTCTTGGTCCTCCAACACAGCCTGGGCCACTCCTGGCCTCTCCTGGCCTGCGGTGCCGTGCTGTCCCAGGAGTCAGCTCACTGGGCGTTGGGACATCAGACCCCTCCTCCAGGCCTCAGCCGTTTGGCCACCGATAAGCACTTGAGAGGGGCCACTCTCTGCAGCCATGAGAGGTGGGTGATTGGCACGTGCTTCGGTGGCTCTCAGCCATCTGCAACTACATGGACCTCGATGGCACAGCTGGAGGGTCTCACCGTCACCGTGTAGCAGAAGCACAAGCACACAGTGGGAAAGCCAGGTCTGCGCGGCCATCGCATCCTCAGGGTCTGGGGATCATCGCGTTCTTCCTTCGCCCATCCCTGGTGTTTGTGTCTGTACTCCAAGAAGGAAGAAGGCAGCGAGGCTTCTCCTTGCATGCCGTTTTCTTCTCGATTGGGAAAAATAAACTTTCCAGTAGTGTTGCTTTTCTTGTGCGGGACTAGCTCGGCCGCTGGGTGAGTGGCACGGAGTCAAGACGTAGACTCCGGGAGCTGGGTGGAAGCAGGCAGGAGGCGAGCAGCCTGCAAACTCGCTTATTGAGGAAGTGCACAAGACTTTTATGTCCCTTAATCAATCATCCTTTGCCATGGTTACACCTTTGTCCTATCTGAATTGACATCCTTTCCTTAGGCCTCTCAAGCCCTGCCCTTTGGTTCCCTTGGTAACACTGACATCAACTTGGGGAAGTTGTGGGTTTTCCTAGATGGCCAGTGCAGAACGCTCCTCCCCACAGGTTTTCCTGTCAGGCCTCTGGGTGCGAAGGTTTTCCTTACTCACTAGAGACGTGCACTGCTGCCAGCCAAGAACCAGGATCTACCCAACACAGTGGAATTCCACAAACACGTCACTGACCAGATTTATGTTATGTAAACACTCCTAAGTTTTGTGGTTGTTTTCTGCACTCTTTTCCATCATAAGCACAATTGTGGTTCTGTTAATAAGGAAGATCAGGGATGAGATTGCGGTATGCATTACCACATCATCCATGTAGACATTTGGCACATGCATGCACATACGTGTTGTTACTGCTTGGTTATTTGCAATTAATCTAACTGCATGGGGAAGTCTCTGCTGGAAGTCACCTTCCTTTGGAAGATTGAAGCATGTGCTGCCGAGTTCTCGCAGAGTGCCGCTACCTGGAGCTCCCCGGACTCTGGCTCCTCAGCAGCCTCTGTAGTGCCTGTCACCAACCTGTGAGTGCTGGCCCCTGGGCTCTGTGCCTTGTGTCCTCAGTGAGGCTTGTGGCCTGGGGGCCCGCTGCTTCCTTCTGGGTGTGCTGGGACTGGACCCTCCCTCCACCACCGTGGTCCTGTCTGTGTCCCTCTGTCTGTTCTCTGCTTCTAGAACATGCTCACAGGATCACATCCCGAAGCTCCCACTGCCTGGCACAGACGTTAGTGTGTGAGGCCCCGCGGCTCCACTCCGCGTCCTTTTCATATCGCTCTTCCTGATTACAGGCCTGTCACCTTCTCTTCTCGTCCGGGAAGTACATTTTAAAAGGTTTCCTAGCTTTCAGTTCCTCTGCACGTCTTAGTTTTCTTTCCTTTGGCGTCGCCTGGGTTTTCTGTCGGGGCTGTTATCCCCAGTTGAGAAGTCCTGGGCTCCCAAAGCTGACTCGGTCTTCCGGCTTCTGAGATTCCATTGCTCTCATCATTTTTCTTGTATTATTGCTCTTCTTTCCTGAGGTTTGTGTCTTCATTTAACGCCTTTCTATTACCTCTGTGAGCGTCGAGAGTAACCAGTAACTTGCCGAGGTTGAAGTCACTGACACATCAAGGGTACACACTTAATCTCCTCCCATCCAGGGCCACACTGCCATTGAGGGTACACACTCCACCTCCTCCCATCGAAGGCCACACTGGCATTGAGGGTGCTCACTCCACCTCCTCCCATCGAAGTCCACACTGCCATTGAGGGTACACACTCCACCTCCTCCCATCGAAGGCCACACTGGCATTGAGGGTGCCCACTCCATCTCCTCCCATTGAAGGGCACACTGGCATTGAGGGAACACACTCCACCTCCTCCCATCGAAGTCCACACTGGCACTGAGGGTGCTCACTCCACCTCCTCCCATCGAAGGGAACACTGGCATTGAGGGTACACACGCCATCTCCTCCCATCAAAGGACACACTGGCATTGAGGGTGCCCACTCCACCTCCTCCCATCGAAGGCCACACTGGCATTGAGGGTGCACACTCCACCTCCTCCCATCGAAGGGAACACTGGCATTGAGGGTACACACGCCATCTCCTCCCATCAAAGGACACACTGGCATTGAGGGTGCCCACTCCACCACCTCCCATCGAAGGCCACACTGGCATTGAGGGTGCCCACTCCATCTCCTCCCATCGAAGGCCACACTGGCATTGAGGGTGCACACTCCACCTCCTCCCATCGAAGGCCACACTGGCATTGAGGATGCCCACTCCACCTCCTCCCATCGAAGTCCACACTGGCATTGAGGGTTCATACTCCATCTCCTCCCATCGAAGGCCACACTGTCATTGAGGATGCCCACTCCATCTCCTCCCATCGAAGTCCACACTTCATTGAGGGTGCCCATTCCACCTCCTCCCATCGAAGTCCACACTTCATTGAGGGTGCCCACTCCACCTCCTCCCATCGAAGGCCACACTGGCATTGAGGATGCCCACTCCATCTCCTCCCATCGAAGGCCACACTGTCATTGAGGATGCCCACTCCATCTCCTCCCATCGAAGTCCACACTTCATTGAGGGTGCCCATTCCACCTCCTCCCATCGAAGTCCACACTTCATTGAGGGTGCCCACTCCACCTCCTCCCATCGAAGGCCACACTGGCATTGAGGATGCCCACTCCACCTCCTCCCATCGAAGGCCACACTGGCATTGAGGATGCCCACTCCACCTCCTCCCATCGAAGGCCACACTGGCATTGAGGGTACACACTCCACCTCCTCCCATCAAAGGCCACACTGGCATTGAGGATGTTCACTCCACCTCCTCCCATCGAAGTCCACACTGGCATTGAGGGTGCACACTCCACCTCCTCCCATCGAAGTCCACACTGGCATTGAGGATGTTCACTCCATCTCCTCCCATCCTAGGCCACACTGGCATTGAGGGTGCTCACTCCTTCTCCTCCCATTGAAGGCCACCTGGCATTGAGGGTCCCCACTCCACCTCCTCCCATCGAAGTCCACACTTCATTGAGGGTGCCCACTCTATCTCCTCCCATCGAAGGCCACACTGGCATTGAGGGTGCTCACTCCACCTCCTCCCATCGTAGGCCACACTGGCATTGAGGGTCCCCACTCCACCTCCTCCCATCGAAGTCCACACTTCATTGAGAGTGCCCACTCTATCTCCTCCCATCGAAGGCCACACTGGCATTGAGGGTGCTCACTCCATCTCCTCCCATCGAAGGCCACACTGGCATTGAGGGTGCTCACTCCATCTCCCCCCATCGAATGCCACACTGGCATTTACCACCCTGACCGTGGAAAGCAGGCAATCAGACTTGCTGAAGGGAGAGGCAGGAACCATATGTCCTGACTGACAGGCACCTGTGTAGCCTGACGTAGGTTCAGCAGTCCTCTTGTGTCAGCGCACTGCCTGAGAAGGCCACAGCAGTGGGGTTGAGCCTCTGAGTGCCCTGTGGTACTGATTGTCTGACCCGGGCATCTTGCCTGCCTGAGGGATTCAGGAGATGGAGCCTCTCCTGGCCATTCTACTCCTGCGGCCTGAGGCCCGCCCTGGAGGCCTCATAGAGGCTACCCTCCCCTGCACACTCTGGGACTCCGTGGCTCTAGATTTTCTGGCTTCCCCCTTGGTTCCTCCTGTGTCTCATGAGGCATCTTCCACCTAACTGTGACCTGCAAACCATTCAGACCCTTCTGATAGGGTTTACCAGATCACATGGATAATGAAGAGAAGGCAAAGATGCAGTCCTGGGTACATTCTGGAATGTGGAAGCTCAGGCACGCGTCCTCGAACATGAACAGTATTCATTCAGGTCCACAAGTTCTGAAGAAAGGATCTGAGGAGTGTCGAGGAGTGGCAGTTCCACATTTAATCAGAAAACGTGGGAAACACAAAGGAGCCTCAAATGGTAATGAGCTCTCTGCCGCTGAAAGCGCAGCTCGCGCCCCTGCAGCAGGGATGAGCTCACTGCAGCCTGAAGGCTGCCAGCTTCACCCTGGGAACTCAGCAGAAGACGTGCGGGCAAGTTCTCAATGGCTCCTCCCAAGGCACACTGCACCTGGACGCTGTCCGTCGTGAGGGCCCGCTGAGCACTTGACCAGGGACACCTGGCTTTCATCTTGAAAAATGTCCCAGCAAAAATGATCAGAGTCCAAAGCTGTCTAAATGGGAAGAGGAAAAGTGAGTGGCTGCAGCTAAGTGTTCTAGAGGAGAAAAACGATGGCCAACAAGACGGAAGAAGAAAATACAGCCTAAGATGAAACAGAAGCAGGAGGAGCCACGTGGTGCTCAGGTAGACGGCAGGCACAGCCCGAACCCCTCGAGCTCAGCAGGGACAGCCAGGCAGCCGGGCAGCGTGCTGGGCTGCCTCGTCAGGGGCTGCGTGAGCATAGCTTTCCAGTGCTGCTCGCAGAGGCCTGGAATGTTCACCTGTGGCCCTGGGCTCACCCAGACCGGGCTTCGCAAGGCTATTTTCTTATAACAGCATCCAGGCTGGGCAGGAGATACCAAGGACAAGGAGTCTTCCAGAAAGGAAGGAGCTGCCCACGCCACAGTGATGGGGACCTGTTGAGGGGAGAAGTGCTGACCTGATGCAGCTCCTTGTGACCAAAGCTGGACAGACGTGAGCAGCGAGATGAAGGAGAACATTAGGCTAGAGCCCAAAGTGTAATCGAGTTACCCACCCTCACGCCAGAACCCACGCATGGTGGAACAGGGAGGGGAGGGAGGGGAGAAGCCGATCCGTGCAGAGGCATTTCAGTGGCGTGGCAGGCTCCTCCACGGTGCAGGAGTGGAATGCAGCTCCCACACCTGAGCCAGGGCGAAGGGTGCAGGGAAGGGGCCAGGGCAGCCAGGGAGCCGGTCAGTAGAGGCACACACCCTCCACGTGTCGCGTTGAGAACTGCAGGCACCTCTGCGTCCTCTGTCCCCAATGCCTGAGGGAAACCGAACGTCCCAAGTAGACATTCTTCAAAAATCTGACAGCATTCCTGATAACCCTCAAGGTCACCAGGACGAGGGCAGTCTGAGAAACAGGCAGCTGAGAGGAGCACACACCCAGGAGAGTCCCCACCAGCACCAGGTGCAACGTGGTGCCCCTGACAGGAGGCAGGTGGGCACGGAAAGGCCGTGAGTGGCAACTAATGCACAGGAGTGCTGTGCAGCCTGAGCTCTGGTCAGGGAAAACAGCAGTGTGGATCCAGCCTGGGCCTCTGGTGCCTGGCATGCCCAGAGCCAGCCACAGGAAAGAGGGAAGAGGCAGACTGGACTCTACAGACACGGGTGCACGCAGGGGACATCACGGTGAGGCCAATGTGCTGGCCGGCCTGGAGCAGGCGGGTGTGAGTGCGAGGCTCACGGGAGCAGAGGAGACTGAGTGCCTGAAGCCCAGTGCCCAGAGCCAGGCCCAGCTCAGGAGCCGGCCGGCTGCTGCCTGCAGGGCACTGGCCACTTCAGTAGAGAAGAGCAGGAGGACCTACTGCAGGACTCTGAACGGCAAGCGATCGAGTGCTGGGAAATGTGAAGCGCGACCTCCGTGGATGCTACGCCGTCACACATCGAGCCGTGATGGGAAGGAAGCCATACGTGGTAGAAAGTCCTGTGCCAAGCGGGAAGACCCAGCCTTACCCGTGGAAGCTGTGGAGAGACCTGTGGGCAGAAGACGGTGCCAAGTGGAGGCAGAGCCCGATGGTTCTGGGCGGAAGCTCTGGGGTGGTGCTGGACCCAGCGGTGGAGGGAGAGATGCCCGAGGCTGCAGGACTGGAGGGCCCAGGGCCCCGGGGATGCCTCTGGCACGTCGACCTCTGAACTTCAGGGCAACCGTGACCCTGTCTCCCCTGGGGAATACCTAGAATGGCTTCTACGTCCCTGACCAGCGCCCGTCGGGCGGGCACAAGCAGACTTTGAGGTGTAAGGCCTTGGAGATGGAGCTCAGGGTGGTGGAGATGGTGGAGCCTTGGGGTCTCTGCCTTTAAAATGCCTCAGCACCCTGGTCTGCCTTCCCAAGGGTGGTCTGCAGGGAAGGCCGCGTGTGTCCACCTGGCCTTGCCATTGGCCCCCCATGGCAGGTGCCATGGAAGGAAGTCACCACAGGCCTTCGCTGAGCCCTGCCCTTGTCTGTGTGGGAACAGGGAAGGCTGCGTGTGTCCACCTGGCCTTGCCATTGGCCCCCCATGGCAGGTGCCATGGAAGGAAGTCACCACAGGCCTTCGCTGAGCCCTGCCCTTGTCTGTGTGGGAACAGGGAAGGCCGCGTGTGTCCACCTGGCCTTGCCATTGGCCCCCCATGGCAGGTGCCATGGAAGGAAGTCACCACAGGCCTTCGCTGAGCCCTGCCCCTTGTCTGTGTGGGAACAGGGAAGGCCGCGTGTGTCCACCTGGCCTTGCCATTGGCCCCCCATGGCAGGTGCCATGGAAGGAAGTCACCACAGGCCTTCGCTGAGCCCTGGCCCTTGTCTGTGTGGGAACAGGGAAGGCCGCGTGTGTCCACCTGGCCTTGCCATTGGCCCCCCATGGCAGGTGCCATGGAAGGAAGTCACCACAGGCCTTCGCTGAGCCCTGGCCCTTGTCTGTGTGGGAACAGGGAAGGCTGCGTGTGTCCACCTGGCCTTGCCATTGGCCCACCATGGCAGGTGCCATGGAAGGAAGTCACCACAGGCCTTCGCTGAGCCCTGCCCCTTGTCTGTGTGGGAAAGCCCTGTTGGTTGTCTGTCACCACCTCCCCTGTTCCATTCCTCCTGGGAGCTTCGTTCTCCACCTGACCTGAGTGAGCAGGTGGCAGGTGGAGTGTGAGCTCAGGCTGAGCTCAGGCTGCACCCCTTCTTCCTGCTCAGAGCTCCCCGAGCAGGAGACAAGGGCAACGTTTCCTAAGGTCAGCGCACCCATGGATCACATAGCCCTTCAGAGTCAGGGGGCAAAGGGAGTCAAAGACGTGCTCAGCCTGTGGCCCCTGGCAGCAGGAGACCTGTGTCAGGGATGCCAGCTGCGTGGGTGTGGGCAGCAGGGTGAGTGTGCACAGCCCAGGGCCCACGGTGCTCTGGGAGGACAGGTCAGGCTGTCTGGTCCCTCACTGCCTGGTCCAGGCAAGCTCTCAGCTGCTCCTCTGGTCTCTAGTAATGACTTTGACCTTGTGCAGCAAACACTTCAGCCACCATTTAGGAGCAAGAAAGAAAGAGAGGGAAGAGAGGGAGGGAGGAACGTACCATGAAGGGCGTATATTACGAAAGAAAATAATATATTGCCTTTTTGTCAAGAAAGTGACTGACTATTGCCGACCTTTGTTTCAAAGGGCCCTAAGGAATCGTTTGTATCTATTTGGAATGTTAGTAGATTTTAGTGACTTTTTATTTGTGATAATTCGCATTCACACACACACACAGAGTGACTCAGAGAGCCCCTTCTGCCTTCACGCCTTCCCCATGAGAACAGCTTGCCGCCGGCCCTCAGTGGACACCTGGGTGAGCTCCGCTGGCAGGGCCCCTCTCACACGGCTCCCTAACCGCACTCTCCTCCACCTCGGGTCTCGCGGGACTCAAGGAGAAGGAAGTCCGTGCTCCAGGCAGGAACGCGCCCTGTGGGACTGCAGACCTTGCCGCAGGTCACTGGGGAAGCAGAGTGCCCCCTATAGGTGAAGACCCCGCATAACCGACTTCTCTCCCCCGTGCCAGGCGTCCCGCATGGCACAGGAGGCCACCACCCCTGCCGTCCTGCTAGCCGGGCTGGGGAAAGAGGGCCAAGCAGCATGGGAGCCCGGCGGGTCCAGAGCCTCAAGGAGAGAGACCGCAATGCTTGGGGCTGTGCAGTTCCACACTAACAAGGGACGCTCTGCAGGGCTCCAGGGAGGCCGGTGTTGGTGGAGTGGGCACCACGTCATGGCAGTGCCCGCGCTGGATTGGAAGCCCCATACTGAGAATGTGTGCAGTTCATATTTGTCGATTATGCCTTGAAAAAGTCAGAGTAAAAGTGAACTTGGAGGACAGAAAGGCACACGGAACTTACATGTGATGTATGTTTCTGTCCAACACCCGTGAGACCATGGACACTTCAGAGAAGAAACCCTAGTTTACAAGCACTCAGGGACACAGATTGGTGCACTACGGTTTCTTTTGACAACTGTAGTGCTGAATAGAAGAAGAAACATTCAACACGACAAATACACATGTTCTCTCTTTACTGCCAATTAGTTTTTAAAAATATTTAATTCTAAGTGCAGATTTAAAAAAAATGTTTAGTTCTAATACAGGCCACTTGTGGGATGACTAATTCGATAGCACCCTGATATTTTATTGGGTAAACGTGTAATCAGTGAAACATTCAAGACGGCACCAGACATTTATCCATCACTCTTCGTCTATCTCACAGTGACATTTAGCAGAGCAACAGAATGCATTGACATGGAGATGGCCTGAACAGAGTTCCAGCCAGGGCAGTGGCCGTCTCCACCTCCACTGTGCCGAGGCGGACGCCATCACGGCGGACCTGCGACCCAGGTGAGGAGGACAGGGGGCGATGGTGCCTGGGGGCAGCCCACGGAGACGCCCAGAGCCAGGACCACCCATGAATGGCTGCTTCTCGATCTACACATCGGGCATGTTGGATATTCATAGTCAAGCCTCGACATGGTCCTGTAAGTTAGGCAGACGTGCTGGCTGGGGAAGGACGATTCTACCGAGTTGTTTCCACAATCACCTGTGAACTCACACAAATCAGGACGCACTGTATTCCCCTCAGTCTGGCCTGTATTCCACCTCTGGAACCCCGGAATGATCACCACTGCAAGGTAGAGCCCTCGTTCACGATACCGGAAGCTTCCCTTTGTGGGACCCCAGCTGGCACCCGGGGCTTCCTGTAGACCTGGGACAGACCAGGGAAAGGAAAGGCTGTCTTAGACATGTGGTATAGATCATTATTACTGAACACACAAGCACACCTTGGCCATGCTGCAGCCTGGGAAAGAAAGGTGAGAGACTGTGAAAGCAGAGAGGCACCAGAATCTGCTTTCTAAGTTGCTTAGATGCAGTGAGATGGGACATTTTTCTAGCGTGTCTGACCAAACCTTTACGAGTATGATCCCCAATGAAGAAAAAAACTCAGGGGACAAAGTACCTGTCCCCAAAGTACCAATAGGGCAACAACCAATCCGCTTGGCCTCACTGACAGGTGGAGAAGAGGCTGCTGTGACCAGCACCCAGAGCGGACTGACTGCTCTGGCACACCCAGAGCGGGAGACAGCCTCACGCGCAGGGAGTTTGCTGAAGGAATCGCAGGAGGAAGTAAGCCTCGGTGTTCTTCTTCCTGTCTCCCTCTGAAGGAAGGGCTGTCTGCTGCACTGAGGCCTTCTGCAGCAGGTCAAACAGCAGACACGACACTGCGCAGCAGAAACGAGAATACCAACAGGGAAGGCCCTGGGCCCTGCGTAAGGTGCCTGGTGGAGAAAGAGCAGCCACGCTAAAGACAGGAGAAGGGAGGTGCCAGGAGAGGCGGGAAAGGGCCCGGCTGGGAGGGGAGTTCAGAGCCGCGGCAGGGCAAATGGATGGGACCGTCCTTAAGGGACAGCACCGTAACCCCGGGATGCTCACTGGGTTCTGGTTCACCAGAGACAGGCAGAGCCGCAGGGAGGTTGGAGAGGTAAGGAACGCTGTTCTCATGCTGGCTGGACCAGTGCTGCCCAAACTCTGAGCGCTGAGGCGGTGGTTAGCGCCTGACTGTAAGCCATCCTGTGCGGGGGTCTCAGGGACCCTCCTCCCGTCGGAAGGCAACATCAACGTGGACCAAAGCCTCGGTGATGCTGAAGGTTTATGGTGTAGTAGCTGTGAACGTAGCACCCAAACAAACAGAAAACAAATGGTTTCGATGTTCACGTTGAGTAATTCCAAAACCCATAGGAAAAAAAGTTAAGATAAATAGTGAACTAAATATCCATCAGTATGGTTCTGAAAATGTATTGAATGTAAGTGGAAGTTACTGAGGAAATGAAAACAAACGGAAAACCAAATTCATCCTCATTGCCATACATCATAAAGATTAAGAACCAGGGAAAAATAAGTACTAAGTATATTTGGAAAAGATTCAAACAATAATTTAACTGCAAACTAAAAGCCTAGATCTCCACAGAAATTGCTAAATGCAGAACAAACCTCCTTGGAAACACATCCCTGGGCACAGGAGAGTTCCACCTGCTCCTGCTCTGCTCAAGGACAGGGCGAAGTGTGTTGGAGAGAACTGTGGGAGACACAAGATGGCGCACGCACTTGCCGCCGGGAAGAAGGCACCCTGGCTGCGGAGCACACTTGCTCTAAAGGTTGCTGCTGAGACAAGAGGTGCTCCCAAGCTCTACCTGGACATGGGCCCTCCACACTTGATCCTGTGTCCTTTGCGATTAGCTTCTGACACATCATGTGTGTGTGTTTCTTCGTGACAGAGGGCACTCTGCTGTGGGTGAGCATGAGCCAGACCGTCGTGCGCTGGAGATGGAGAATGTGCTTATTGAGACGAGGAGCTTCCAGCTTGACCTGGATATTGCTCGTTTGTGCTCAGAAAAACCATGGCTTAGTGTGTGTGGAAGGTGGGCATCTCCCTCCCAGAGAAGCGACCTCTCCAGAGATGGTTAGCTAACTATGTCCCAGTGGAGAACCAAGGATAGAGTACCCTCTCTGGGTTCGAGAAACTAATGCGTTTTTCTCAAGTCCCCATTTAAATGTCTTAATCTTGAGAGAAAAAAATATGTTGTTTTGGAACTGAATTTCCGAAGGGTATTTATGTACGCTCAAACAGCGTTTAAACACACACTCACACCTGCCTGAAGCTGGCTGGCGGTTGCCCTGCTCTGTGCTTGCTGTGCTCCCTCACACATACTCAGCCTTTCTAATGGCCACGAGGTAATTATCAGGGTGAAATGTTCTTCGGTACACTCCTATGCACTTATGCTGGGTAATACGCTATTCCTGGGTTTATCAAGCAAGCAAAGGTGAGGGAGGAGAGGGTCTTGGGAAACCTGCACGAGGTTTGCCTAGGACCCTGAAGCACAAGCCTGCCTGGAGAGAACTCACTTTCTGCTGTCATCTTGGAGACCCACCCCAGAGATGACAAGAGGTGACTTACTTAAAGAGAATTAGAGCTAAGTTCATCGATCCTTAGATCTGATTTTTTCTAGCAGGGTCGCGGTCTGCTGCACAGGCTGGTCTCCACCTGGACGGGGACTGCAGGTGAGCCCCACAGAGCTGGGCTTGCTTTCTCAACTCTTCCAGCTCGCTGTCCTCGTGAGTGTCTCGCGACCCCATATCAGGCAGCAGGGAGCGAGCTCTCGTGGGGTCAGTCCCAGTCTCGATGCTGAGGGTCACTCTTGCTCTGGACGTTTTTTCTTTCCTTTTCTAACTGCTTCATTTTCGCCATGTGCTTCCATTGTCCTTGCCAGAGGTGGTACTTTTTCATCCGCTTGTCGTTTGATCAGCATGTGCAGAAGGTGCCTGACCACCCTGCTCGGCACTGGCATTTGTGTTGTTACCAATGACCACAGTAGGTGGCTCTTGGCTGCACTCATCTGGGAGCCGTGACATGTCCATTTGAGAGGGTAGCGGGAAGTGGGACTCCATAGGGCAGGCTAGCTGCCGTAGAGGGCAGGCTAGGTGCCGTCGAGGCCAGGGTTGTTGGGAGGTCCAGGGAAGACACAGGAGTGGGGGATGGGGTGTCCAGGAGGGTCTGGAGGGGAGCAGGGTATGGCTCCATGTGTGGAGGTTCAGGGACCAGCCCTGGGGACCTGGACACACCCAGCAGCTGGACCCAGACACTCCTGGCAGGTTGCACATGAACTGAGAGTGACCACTGTAGGATCCTCTAAGATGTGTGAAGCAAGGATTTTATACCCAGCAAAAAGACCTTCATGAGCTCAGGGATGTGTCCCCATCAGCCTCTACTGAGAAGTGTGCCGTAAACCAACAAACTTGAGCAGAAAGCCTGGAGCCCTCTCTAAATGCAGGACTCCTTGCAGGCAAGACACTAAGCCAGGGTGCAGAGGAGTGAGGACAGTTACTAATGGCTTTGTCACCTGGCAGTGTGACTATAGCTGGACCATAAAACATGAAGGGGATGACACAGTCACTTGGAGAAAACATTTTTAAATTGTTGTAGTCAGATCGGTGTGGGAATATTCACTGTTTTATGTTGAGACTGATAGTTTGGGCTGAAGCCTCCATTGCATCAACCACAAAGATAAACACGTCTGCAGTTTTCTAAGATTCTTTCCATTTGAAAGTGTCTTACATGTACCAAAACTTCACTTGGTACCCATAATATATACAATTTTTATGATTTTTGTGTATCAGTTAAAGTTTAATTTACATTCCAAAAAATTCTGTGATTCTACTATTTCCAATTCTACAGCTATTATTTTGTTTTTGTTTTTGTTTTTGGCACCAGGGATTGAACCAGGGGCATTTAACCACCAAGTCACATCCCCAGCACTTTGTTGTATTTTATTTAAAGACAGGATCTTGCTGATTTGCTTGGGGCCTTGCTAACTTGCTGAGGCTGACTTTGAACTGAAGATCCTCCTGCCTCAGCCTCCTGAGCCACTGGATTGCAGAATGCACCTCCAAGCACCTGGCTTTTGCAGCAATGGTTGACTGAATAAGTGAGAGTTCAGTCCTCATTGTCTTTGGAACCTAAGGTCTGCATGCTAGAGGAGAGTCTAGGTATACAACATAATGCTAATTGCACTGAAGCTGACTCTGGAATCACACAAGATGGGATGGGGGGCAAGAACTGGGGATTGAACCCAGGGGCGCTCCCCCACTGAGCTACACCCCAGCCCTTTTAATTTTATTTTGAGACAGGGTCTCACTAAATCACCCAGGCTGGCCTCTAAGTTGCAATCCTCCTGCCTCAGCCTCCTGAGTTCCTGGGATTTTAGGGGTGTGCTGGCAATTCTTTTGGTTCTCGTTTCATATCTGTTCTTCTCTAATTGATGTCAGTCGACAGGGAGCTTAAGTCGTGAAATAGGGGCAAGATGCTTTCAGTACACACACCACATTTTCAACAGCTCTCTTTCTCCCACTGAATCACCTCCCTGTGGAATCTGGTGGCTCCAGCTGACTCCGCCCTTCTCCCCACAGCCCATTCCATTTCTGAGGCCTTGCCCTGCCATGCTGGCTCTGCCCTCCTCCTTCCGGGGCTGCAGCAGCTCCACCCGAGGCAGCACTGCCTCGTAGGAATGGTGGGGAGAGGTGGGCCTGGGGCCTGCAGAGCACCTTCCTGAGCTCCAGCATGGCCCGGGCCCCCGCCTCCTCCTTCCATGGCATCTGCTGGGCCTCCCTACCGTCAGACACCCAGCCCATAGCTGAGGCCTTGGCACTTGCTACAATTATTGTTTTCTTTCTGTCTGCACTTTGGAATTGGTCCATACTTTGCACATCTCTCATCTTCTACATTATCCCATTTTCTCTATCATCCTTGCTTTTCTTCCACAACCCGAGCAACCCAATGGAGCCCAAGAGGTTTCCGTAAGCTGAGGGACCACAGGGTGGGCAGAGCCAGGCTGTAGGGTGTGTGGGCTCACTGGCCTCCTGTGCCTGGTGCCATTCTGTGAGGCCCGCCTCCTTTCAGAGCCTGCTTGCCAAGGGCACCTCGGAAAATTAGCCCTTTAACACATCTTTTTTTATTGGTCTCAATACAGCATCAGCAAAGGTAATGTTTCCTTACTATGTCAATTTTCAAGTGAGTTTGCTTCTTTCTATGACATCCATTCTCCATGAATGAAGAATTTTTTGTACCAAAGAAATCATGTGGGCTATGACAGAGAACCCGAGGGCACCCCAAGGTAGCTTGAGCAAGGAGAACCTTGCCTGAACAAACATGAGCTGACCAAAGGCCACAGAGTTCTGTGCTGGGTTGGGTGAGTATTGGTCAAATCACTCATGTTCCTAGCCAAGTCTGCCTTCTGACCTTTGACTTAATGAGCCCGTGGGAAGGGTCTGGTGCAGCCCCTCCCTGGGGTGGCTGGGCAGTGCGTTCCCTGAGACCGTTCGCACGCACCTGTGTCCTCCACAGGAGAAGGCATTTGAGCGTCGCTCTGGTCCCACCTTGAACTCCAGAAGCTGAGAAATGAGTACTCCGTTTCACTCTGACCAAGCGCAATGCATGTCCTCAGGATGGGGATTCCAGTGGGGGACCAGCTGGCTCGCTTGCACAGGTTGTGCTGTGCTTCCTGAGAGGTCTCCCGCCCGCCACCCGCTGGCTCACGTCCCCCTTTCTGTCCCCTTCCTCTCCCTGTTTTTGTCTGCCTTGCTTACCACCCGCCCCATCCCTCTCTCTCTCATGGCTGATTTTGGACTGGTCACTACTTTTCCAGGCTTTTGTTTCAGAAACTAAAGGTCTCATTCCAATCTCCTCTGAGTCTAACATCTGTTTATGCTCTTATTTCTATTTGGGAAGTAAGTGCATTTGGGAAATGAGCTTCCAATCCTATAAACCGAAGTCGATTGTCTAAATTGCACCGCTGTCTGGAGTCAGTGTGAACGGTGGGGAGCCCATCCCTGCTTTACGCGGCCTGCACAGAGCCGCACCACGTGCCTCCCAGCCTTCGGGGTTCTTTCCCAGCAAAGCTGAAAGTCGCTTCAAGGAAAAGCAGCCCGGCCCATGAGTGCCTGCATTCAGAAACGGTGCTGCAGAGACACACAGGAACCACCCTGGGGCAGAGCTCGCATCAAACACGGACGCTGCAAGAAGAGGTCTCTGAAATCAAGCGGAAGCCATGGAACATCCATCTTTGTCATCACCACACAGACAGGAAGGCCAGGGAATGGGCGGCAGAGTGAGTCCAAGGGAAGGCCCAAAACCAGAGATGCTCTGTAGCTGGAAAGTCAGGAGGCAGCACTGCACACCTGGCCAGCCTGGGGTCCAGGAGAGGCCAGGAGGAAAGAGCAGGCAGGACGCTGCGCAGACTGGGTTCTGAAGCTCACGGGGCGGAAGCCCTCAACTCTCTTCCTGTGGCACACACCACGGGGCCTCCAAAGAGAACCGAGGCCACAAGCCCACATGATGACAAGCACACACCAGCCCAAACCTGTCCACGAGGAAGATGGACCAAGGCCACACTGGAGTCCAGCACAGCCTCACCCCAGTGGCCAGTGTCCATCCACTTGGGAAGCCAAGTATTTACTGATGTCTGTGTCTGTGTGTAAAGACATGCCGAGCCTCGAGTTATTGCTGCTACTTTATGCTCCTCTATCTGGGCATTACAACGGACCGGAGAAATCCAGCAGGCTTGCTCCAGGGTGAGATGGACCAGGAAGCCTGTGGATTCTGGCTGAGAACCAGGCATGGCCATCCCCAGTCAGAAGTGTCCACAGAGCTGCTGGAACACAGCTGGCTTGAGCTGAGGGGCCCTGAGGGCAGCGATGCAACACTTTACCAATAAGTGTTATATTGGTCACGTTTTGAGAGAATGGTGCTCAAGATGTATGGGATTACATAAGATGCATTGTTAAGCTGGTGTCGCTGTCTGCGTTTTCTTCTCATGTCTAGATACTAGGAAAGTCTTAGCTACACAGGAGCTGAGGCTGGCTTTCGGTTTGCTTTTGAAAGTGACGTAGATCCTGACTCAGGGCCACTGTTGGGGTGCTCAGAGGCCGCTCTTCTGAGAGGCTCCTGGCAGATGCCTGGAATCTGGTCCTGATGCCACTTGGAGGCCGCTATGTTCATCTCAGAAGTGAGAAGATAGAAGACAAAGGCCTTTCACTCCATAATTGGGGGAGAACACCTGCTGGTAGGCATATTAGAAGATAAGGCGGAGCTGTCCGTTATCACACACTGACAAGACCCCTCATTGAGACACGTGGTTCCAATGTTTCTCCTCACCCAATTTCTCCCAGCTTGAGGTCACACAGGGCTGGTGCCCAGAGAGCTAAGGTGAGCTCAGGTTCCAACCTGCTTGCTCCATCTGCTCCTGGTGGATTTGGATTAGGGGCAATGAATTCCCCGCCTGGTGCCTGGGAGTCAGCGTGTGCACTTGGGAGACGAGAGTGCGTGGAGCTAAACTGCCACAGGATCCTGTGCGTGAAGGCGCTGCCCCACAGAGAGCCCCGGGCCCCTGAGGAGAGCAGGAGGAGGCAGGGGCAGAGACCTGGACCTTGGTGGAGGAGGTCCGCTGGGGCCAGGCACTCACTGAGAGGAGCCCTGGGGACCCTGGGCTCGGGCGGGTCCTTGAGTTTGCGTTTCACGCTGTGCTAGTCGAAGGCCTTACGTGCGAGCTGCGGAAGCTGGTGGGAAGATGCTGTGCCCGCAGAACGCTGGGGTGGAGACCCGGAGGTGGCATGGCCGCCTGGCGCCCATAGACCAGCTGGCCAGGTGCAGTCGCTCTGCTCAGGGGTCCAGAGGTGGCATTGAGGGCACCCCTCTGCCCTTCCGAGACCTGCTCCCTTTGCCTCCAGCCAGCATTCCGGTCAGTCGTAGAGTGACCCCAAATGTCGCCGAGAGGTGCGGTCCTGGGTGTCCTGCTGGGCACCTTCCTGTCACCAGCGCGGCTGAGCCTGGCATGTGTGGTGATGCCCCAGGAAGCCTGCTCTTCACGCCCTTGCTGGGTTTGGCAATGACTCTCCCTCCTTTAATGACCAGGCTCAACCCCTCAGCCAACACCGGAAGCCCTGTGGGCTCTCCTCGCACAGTAGCTTTGGGATCAGGGTGACAGCAGAGAGCACAGGAAAAGCAGCCAGCCATCTGCACACACACATCTGGTGGCCACTATGAGCCCGTGAGCCCGCCAGGCGCAGGCTCCTGTGTCCCGAGCAACCTCGCCTTCTGGCCACTGGAAAGCTGTGTCTGGCCAGGAATCTAGAGCCAGGCAAGCACTACCTGGGGTCCTTTCTGCCCTGTCATTGCCAGGGAGGGCAGCCTCACCTGGGTGAGGAGGCTGTGCCTCCTGTTTGGGTGGTGGAATGACTGGACCAGGGCAGATGGTGAAGCTGTGCTGGGCTGCAGCTCTGTCCCAGAGGCATGGAAACCTCTCTGGGCCTGGCTCGCTCTCGGGGTGAGGTCTGTTGCCTGTGATGGAGCTCTGTCGACTTTCTTTGGTAAGAACACCCCCACTTCAGCTCCGGCGCCTCTCTGCTGTCCCGCAGGAGCTGCGTCTTCTGTACTAGCAGAGCCAACGACTGAGGGGTACCATGGAGACCCCACCCCAAGGCCCCTGGGAGGCTGCTCCTGTGAACTCCTGGCACCCCACCTTGCTGGTCCACTCAGCAGGGCCTCAGGGCCAGCAGCCCACCTCGAATGCATCTTCTACGTCTCTACCATGGGAATCTGAAGCAACATGGGGTCACTGGGGGCCACTGAGCACACGTCACCATCCTCTGACCAAGCAGTTCAGATGATACTACGGTTCCCAGGAATTAAGGGAACCAGGGTCCAGCAGTGCCCGCAGGACTGAGGCCTCCCTCCCCCTCTGCGCATCGCCCCAATGAGCAGCTGCAGGCCCACCTGGGAGAGAGTCTTTCCTTTCCATGGTGCTGCCACCAGGTCTTCCCCAAAGGCAGCTTGTACCTGAGAGGCTCTGGGTCTGCAACGGATTCATTTCTGCAATTGGGTGAAGAATCTGGAATCTCTGTGGCAGAAGCCATTTCCTCGGCCCCTCAAGTGGAGCAGATCCTCTGCAGACCAGCCATCCAGTTCAGCCACGTGGATGTGGCCAGCAAGTTAGACTGCCATGACTGAGGACGTCCTGTCTTGCCGGATGTTCTCTGCCAAGTGAAACCATGGCCCTCGATTTCCTCCACCCCCGGCGTTGATGTGTCTGCACGCAGAACTCTAGTGTGGAGCACTCCGTGTCCTGGGCTGCACGTAAACACAGCTGGATGAGCAGGAAGGCAGAGTTCCAGGCGGTGGCTCGTTAGCAACAACGCCCCACACACGCGGTGGAACTGGTCTCCCCACAATGCTGCCACCCCACAGAAGCGCTGGCACTGCCTCTCCTCCTACAAAAACCTATTGCACTGCCCTGAGCCTGGTGCCACTGGAGAATCCTCGAGGTCCGCGCCTCTTGGTGTGACCAACTTGGGAGTCGGAATTTAGAATGGGCAGGCCCTAGCGGTGGGCTGCAAGCCACGTCTGACGTAGGAGAAGTAAAGAGCAAGTCCAATTTACCACCTACGGCAGGAGGTCTTCCCTGTCTGCTGAGAAGGTTCTGCTGGGGGAGGGGCCCAGGAAGGAGGTCCCTTTGGTGAGAGTGCTCCTGGCAGCCAGGCCGAGAGGTGGGGCCTGGGTTCTCCGCCCCCGACTCTGCCTTGGTATCTGTTCCTAGTGACTTTTCCTAGTGACTTCCATTAGGAAGCTCTTCTAACGCGCTTGATGATTATCGGTTTTCAGTACAACTCCAAATATGACCGACGGCCTAAAATGTTTCTTTCCTTTTTTCCGCTTTAGCGGAAACCCTCCCGTTACACACCTGGCCTACACCTCTTACCCCTGAGCCAGAGCATCAGTCCCTTCCTGGAAGTCACTTGGCTTGTGTGGGGATGTTAGACTGAAGATGTAGAGAGAACAGAGATATGAAGACCCCAGATGGTGGGGGCTACAGTGGAAGTTCGCAGGGATTAGTGAATTTATTGAACTACACACAGTGAATTGAATAGTACTTTTTAAAAATAAGATTGTAAATAATGTTCTCAAAATTATAGATTTAGGGGTGAGATAAATACTTTTTATAATTATCTTAGTTTGCTAATCATTGGAACCTTAAATTCTCCATGTTCTTTTAGATCTCAGAATTATCTTCCATGCAATTTATACCTATAAAATCTTCCAAAAAATGACTAGTTCTATAAACTCAGGCCAAGGAATTTAAATATGGACGCTGAAGATTGGGCTCCCTGACACCGGTCTTGGTGAAGCCCCACAGCCTTGTCTGCTCCAGGTGGTGAGGAAGTAGCTCAGGAGGCGCAGGAGGGCCAGGCACCCCTTCTGGGCTTGCCACTCAACCCCGCCTCCTGCTGTGTCCCCAGGTTCTTCCCCCTTGCCTGGTTGGCACCTTGGTCTTTCCTGTGCCTACTCACTACTAAGCACTGGAAAGAGGTTTTGACCAGTGAGGCCAATTCCTCGTGGAGAAAATGGGCTTCCCCCTTGATGATGGCTGAGCATGTGATAAGGCAGCACTTACCTGATGCACCTGTGCGTCTGACCTTGCCTGTGTGTGAGGGATGGGGGGTGCTGAGCTGGGGTTTGCACAGTGCACACCTGATGTGGCTCCATCTGGGTTCCATGTCTCAGCCATTGACCGCCCCCCTGTCGTGAGGCCCATGGTTTACTACTGCCTACCCGTCTAAGGGTCCCCACAGGTGTGTAGCCCCCAATCATTCATGCAGACATAATTGTGAGCAACGTCACACAGATTGTGAGCTTCCTGTGGCAAAATACAGATAGGTCCTCATCACCCAGGATGTGGAGGTCTGCTTGTGTCCCCACATCGAGGGCGACGGTGGTGTCTGAGAAAGCATGGAGCTCCTGTCCATTCACCTCATGCTGAGACCAGAGTCTGCATGTACATCTGAAGAAGAGAAAGGAGCATGTACTCCCTGCCTTTGGGAGACCCACCTATCACTAGTGGAGCAACAGGACACCCATGCCACAGAGAGGGGACAGCCTGGGGCCTAGCCTGTGCCTTTCACAGCTTCACACACAAACAGGTCTGGGATTTGTTATTACTCCCTGTCTTCTTTAGAAGTCCTATCCATTGGAAGGGACTGTACATTTGAATTTCTTTTCTCTTACAAGTAAACAAATAAATATAAAAATGAAATTAAAGGAGACAAGCTATGCTTTTTCTAACACAGAAAGGACTGAATCTGTGCAGTGAACTTCTAAGTGAGTGCAGCATGAAGTATATCTGTAACAATTTAAGGAAGTTTGGTTGACATTTGATGAAGATCGTTCCATCACCTGGCTTAACTGCCAATCATAGGTCCTCATTCATCCTGCAGGGCTCACAGCACCTCTGCGGCGAGCCGTTGGTCTCATCTTTCAGAGATCACTATTCTAGGTGCAGGCACAATGTAACTGCAAAACAGACTGGAATGTGGTTCTGTTGGTGCTCTGAGCCTCGGGATTCCGCCTCCTTTCCCTTCTCTTCCCCGTCTGAGCTCCGGCACCTCCAGTGCTGACGGTCAAGCGGAGGAAGTGGGAGGAATACCAATGCCCCTCCGGAGCCGGAGCCCGAGGAGGCAGGCGCTGTCGGGAGGCAGGCTGAAGGCAAGGCGGGGGCGGGGGACAGGGGACGGCGTCCTCTGTTGCCCTGGACTTCAGGGCCACCTCACCCTGAGGTACGACATCAGAGGCTGAGGCCTGCGGAGCCCCTGAGGTCCCCCACCGCTCTGGGAGGCCAGAGCTGTGGGAGCACATTGCACACCCACGCATGCGTGCCCACACAAGTGTGCAGGGCCCTTATCTGACACTGTATTTTCACAGACACGCACACGTGTGTGAGAAAGATACTTACACGTATGCATCTGTGATTTTGAGCACCATGGCTTACTTAGTATTAGAGATTTCCTTCTTAGTGGGAGATAAGCTTCAGGGAAACTAACGAGGAAGCCGAATCTATTGCTAACAGACCCAAGCAGACTCCTGGGGCCTGAAAGAGGGTGATTACAGGCATGTGGGCTTCGAGAGTGTCCTTATGACTTGTAGATTTTATTTTTAAAGTGCACTTGGAGATCCTAAAGTGCCATCCATGCTTAAGCCTGAGGCAGTGTGTGGGGCCTCTGTCTCACCTGGCCCCACACACCTTCATGGGGATCTTGTCGGCTTACGTTTCTTAGAGGAATGCTTTGTCCTTCACAAGATGGAAGCACACCCCATTGTTCTGCAGTCGCCATCCTACGGTCATTTCTGGAGTCCTCCTTACTCCACGGTGACCACGCGACTCGGAGAACTGTCCGTCACCCGTGTGGCTGGGAGTGCGGGAGCTGAGCAGCAGGGTCGTAGACACGGGAGAATACATGCTCCCATTTTTTTCCCACCGACTGTAAATGATTCCTATTCTTTGCTTCACAGAACATCCGATGTGGTGCCCAATCAGCTGAAAAAGCTGCGTGGACGTCATCAGTTCTGCGAGAGGGCGAGGAGGCGGCAGCTGCGTCGCTGTGAGCCGAGTGGAGTCTCCATTAGGGCAGCTGTATTGATTTCTGATTCACACGCGGCGGAGGGCTGGAGGGCTGGAGGGCAGGAGGAGGAACCGCGACTCAGGCAGGAATCACAGGAGACAAAACCGGCAGCTAGATAGGCAGTAGCTCCATGCAAAAATCATGCATCTGTCACCAAAAGGAGAGAATTCAGACAAAATCTGAAGATGGTTTACAACAGAATGAAAGGTATAAGAAAAGTACAGGGATTTCTGACTGATTCTTGCCTCTCATACTCAAGCCACTTTTTCATGAGAGTTGATAATGGTCTAATTTTCAGAATGCCTTAAAAATAAAA
Organism: Sciurus carolinensis; assembly: GCF_902686445.1. Lineage (NCBI taxonomy): Eukaryota > Metazoa > Chordata > Mammalia > Rodentia > Sciuridae > Sciurus > Sciurus carolinensis. Next base: position 93,632,920 of record NC_062225.1, read on the forward strand.
ATTTGACATAGATATTAGCAGTATAGTTGTTGAGGGGATCTTAAAGCTGTGCCTGAGAATTCTGAAGGAAGCCTGAAGATCTACTTTTGATACATTGTCAATAAATGTTGCTAGACCATTGTACCTGGTAGTGACCTTCCATCTTCCACCCCAGTTCTTTGTGCTGTGTGATACCGTGACAGAGATGCTGTCTGGCTGCATATGGCTTCTCCCCAGCTGCCTTCCAGCACTTCCAGCTGTGATCCCAGGAAGCACAGCAGCAGAGTCCTCTCAAGGTCTTTGCCTGGAATTTGGCTAGGAAGAATTGTACCTGGGGTGTGAACATGGAGTCCTGTTCTGTAGGCGACCCTCACCCAGGCTCACTACCCGCCGCTCTTCCTCAAAGGACAGAAGTAAGCTCAGTGTTGAAACAATGGAGTAAGGCAGTCTGCATGTGAGCACTGGGAAAGTGGAAGAACGGAGCAGTCCGGCCCTTCCCATGGCACACGCCACAGGCACAGGCACACATGTACAGCACATGCCAGTCAGCTAGAGGAAAAGGGCGATACCTTTTTAAAAACAGGCAAGGCAGCAAGCCATTATCAGCAAGAGCTATATTGAGCACGCTTGCCAGACAGGCAGCAAAGCCGAGCCCCAGTTCCGCCCAGACGTGTGTCTTGCCATTTTCATTTTAATCAGCCTGCTCAGGACGGCTGCTGATTCATTTTGCAGGATGTCCCCCTGGGAGCCAAGGTGGAAGCCTCGGGCGAGCTGCTCTCACATCCATGCAGCGCAGCACATCAGAGAGCAGAGCGGGGAGGAGGCGGAGGAGAGAAGCCTTCCCCACGCCCGTTCCAAATTTCAATATGGCTAGTTAGAAGATCCCCCATGAAACCCACTCCAGTACAAAAACCATCACGAAAGAGAAAGAGAAGGAAAAAAGTCACATTGTCGTTTCATTTTCCAGCCACCCTCCCTCCACCACATACGCACTTTCACCAAGTGGCTGGGATTCTGGTCTTCTTCACGGTCACTGTGAAGTACACACACACACACACACACACACACGTGCACACAGACATACGTGTGTGTGTGTGTGTGTGTGTGTGTGTGTGTGTGTGTGTGTGTAATTTACCTGGTGACTGGCTGGGGTGGTGTACCTGATTTAGCTGGAGACTTTGATTTGTAGGACTGACAACCTTATTATGCAGTGAGCTTATTATTGATATTATTCTGCTCTCGGTTGCCATGGCCACCTTGTGAGAGACATTCAATTTTCTCTCTTCCATCATCATTATCTATGAGGCCATCTGTTGTGGAAAATGAATTCAGCCTCATTTGCATGACTGATAAGCAATTTTTTTTTTTATCTATTTAACAGAAGGTCATATGCCGGGGATTTGGAGCTAGTGAAAAAAAAAAAGTGTGGAGCAAGCATGGGAGAGGGTGAGTGGGGCTCCAAGCCGGGGACAGGGAAGGGGAGCGGGTCCCTCAGGCCTCCACCGTCCTGCCGCAGCCGTCCTCCCTGCCCGGGCGACATTTTTTTTCCCTGAGCCACTGCACGCTGAGCAGAGGGAGAAGCCTCCCCTGCGGTCCGCCAGGAACCGCTGGCTTCCACCCGCGGTGGGTGGGTGTCTTTCGTGTTTTTATTTCCTGGACCGTGGGTTATGATATCAGAATTCGCTGAAGACAAAGCAGCCCTTCTGTCTCTGGGGGCACGCGGTTCCTCCTCGTCCTCCAGCGTGGGGACAGGCTTCCTCCTCCCCGTGTGCTCTGAGCTGGCTGTCATTTGCAGGCGAGCGGTGTGGTCGTGTTGTGAGGTACGTGACGCTCGTTAGGTTGATCTCGGGTCTTGGTGGACAGACTCCGTGGGGCTGTCTTGCGGGGGCTTGTGTGGCAACCCTATTGTTCGCTCCTTTTAAAGTTATTTTGTGGCAAGGCTGGCAGCTCAAAGGTTCCTGAGCCGGAGGTCTGTGGTCCACAGGAGTCTGTCTTTAATGCAAGACAGTGCTAGGTTGCATGTCTAAAGCATGATGCTGTTTATAAAACAAAACAAAAACAAAAACAAAACCTCTCTGCGAGCATAGCGCTGGATGGTGTGAGGATCCCGCAGCAAAACTTCCCAGACTTCATGGGATCACTTTACATACAAATGAGGCAGACAGTTTTACTTGAGTGCTGTTAAAGTATTAGACATTCTCCATGCTCTCTCTGTCTGATTATAAAGAGGAAGTTGACTTATATTCTTGAAATTGAGAAACTCAAATAAAGATTTTTAACAATAATCTCCATGTTTGAAGTTCATAATAATGAAACAGCATTTCACCTTAACAAAAAATGTCTTTTAATGCCACTTACATAAATAAACTAAAAGTTTAAGCTGCTTCAAGATAGATTGGAATAAAGCAATGAAAATAAATATTTAATGTTCATATGAGAGTTAGCTATAGAGAATATAGAACACAGATTTTAAAATCAGCAGCAATTTAGTCATGGCACTTTCTTAAACTACTAAAATTATGTAAACTGTAAACGAGCATGTTATTTATTAAATTGGGTGAAATAGTTTATGTAAGAGCTTTCTGGTTCCAGTGTTTATATTTTTCACTGAACAAAATTAACATCACAGACAAAAGCAGCCCAACACCACCCTCTCAGGCATAGCAGGGTCTAATTGTTCAACTTCATAAAAGTCATGTAGCTTTTCAAACAATAGATAAAGGCGTGTCTTACATGTAGAAAAAATGTGATTATTTAACAATTAAAGTGTTTTGCACAATATTTCTTTCTGTAAACAATACCATTGCATTTCTATAAGTTTTCACCTCTCAGAAACTTTGACTTCAAAGTGTTGCTTGTGCATTATAAACGCTGCTAGTGACATCTACCAGAAAGAAGTTTGCTTTATTCTCTTGCCCTCAAGGCGCTTGTGTGATCCAGTCACTTGGAGTGAAGCACGCAGGTTGCTCGGTCTCCCTAAGTCGCACCTCAGCCTTCCACCTTCTGCTCTGGAGACAATGGGCCCCTGCTGATGTGCTCAATGCTGCACATTTCCTGACTGCACTTTCTGAAACTCTTACCACACCACCACAGAGCTACTGGAAGCAGTAGCCCTTGTTATATAATCCTTCCTTTCCTTAATCAGCCATATTTTTTATGCTTTAGCTTGATTTCAATAAGAATAAATTCATTTTCCATGTTCGTTACATGTCTAGAAAGTTTAAAACCACAGAATTTGGATAGTTTATGGAGGTTACTTAAAGTGACATGAGTTTCTCAGAGGACTGTATCTAAGCAACAGCAATGTGGTGCCTGGATCTATATTGCGATAAGAAGGATAGTGTTCTTGCCTTTAGATCTGTACTCGTAGTTCTAAGATCATAAACAGAACTGTCAACTTCTGAAAAGCCTAGGAGGTACCACAGTTGATTCCCACCCCCCAACAAAAAAAAAGTTAATTACCAATCTTGGTTGGATTCTTCCTCGCCTTCCTGACATTTGACTGCTGCTAATTCACTGATTAATCTCATTAATGTGATTATAGTGGGATTTGGAGCTGGCTGCCATTGTTCTGAGACGCTGCTATTCAGCCTCAGCACCGCCACCTCATTCCGTTTTGCTGTGACTTCTCAGCGGCTGGCAGAGCCAGCCATTGTGAGCAGGCCCTTGCCTCCCTTTCAGCACCGGGAGCTGTCCGCACTGATAGTCCTTCAGCAGGGAGGGCTGGGGCTGCCAGGCAGTGTGGAAATGGCTCGCTTTCATCACCTTAATGATCCTGCCGTGGAGGCAGAAGCAGGAGCAGCCCTATGGCCACAGCTGGTTGTTTTGAAGGTGGTGGCAGCAAAGATCCCTGTACTTGAAGATGGTTATTTTGTAAAGACCTCCCGGCTGCCATTATATACACATTCTACTCTGCTTTCGAAATTATCAAGCATATGAACCTGGACAATCACTTGTGTGTTTATAATTGTGGTTAGAAAACTGCAAACTACCTTCCAAATAAAAATATGTATTCCAACATTTGCAGATATTAATAAAATCTCGTTTTTGAAAGCTGAGCAGGGTTCTCTGGTGTGAGAGTGAGACAGGAAGTATGCATGATACTCACCTCCCAACTTCTCCGGAGGGAAGCTCACACCCAGCAGCACAGTTATGCCAGTTTCATAAATTTGTGTCAGAAAGTGGGACCACGGTCGAGGGCCAGTAACCCGTGGCCACGTGTGAGTGACATGCAGAAATCCTTAATATCTGTGAAAACATGATTTCTGGAATGTGTGGGCACTTTCAGAGAACGAAAGTCCTTTAATAGAGCGCTTTCATTGTTCTTGTTATGCTTTTAATACTAATTTATTTATTTATTTTTTACTTCTTGTGTTTTTTTACTCTTTTAAAAAATTTTTCTCTTTTGTTTATTCATGTAAACTAATCATTTCACAGATCATTTCCCTCTGTTTTCTGTAAACTTTCAGGGATTAGGGTAAAAAAATAAGTTATTTTGCAACTTCAAAGCTTTGTAAAGATTTCCTATTTGTTCAAATTGTACTTAAAATTCAAAATATTGAATTAATAGTCTAATTATTTGTTCACCTGCCTTTACACATGCAATTTTTTTTAAATTCAATTACTTTTACAAAATAATTTTGTTCAGTAAGTGATATTTTTAAGGTGATATGTATAAACTAGACATTCCAAGTCTACCTATAAGCCTGTCTAATTGGAGAAGGATTGTTTTAAAAATACTTATTATAACCTCTGAAGTACTTTGTTTACTTGTTACGCATTTTATTGGCGCCATCTTTGACTTATAGCAACTTGAAGTTCTGCCTGTGTTAAAGTATTTGACATAAAGCCTCCATCTCGGGGTGAGAGGGAAGCCACAATGCTCCTGCAGTTGGAGTGAGCTCAGCTGGGAACCCCCTTGGTCCAGAGCCACAATTCCTAATCAGTCACCAGCTTTTCCAATGCACCTCCCTGTGCCAGGGAGTCTACCTTGGTGGAAACTCTCACCAGAACTCTGCCCAGAATGGCAGATGAGAGAATGCTAGGTGTGCTGTGCTCTTGTAGTCCAACCATTGCCCGGCATGCTATGGTTGCAAGGGCAACCAGCATGTCCTGATGTTCAAGTTTAAAGAGCCTTTTTCTTGACTATTTATTTTTCTTTTAAAAATTGTGTAACCTTCCTTGAAAGGAAGTAACAGAGGATAAACTTGAACAAAAACTGAAAATGACTAATACATGTTTTGCCAAACTCAGTCCCTCCCTACCCAGTTCCATGATGCTGCAATACTGCGCCTGCCTTTGACACACGTTTATTCCAGACTGAAGACAAAAGGGCCACAAAGTTGCAGAATAGAATACTGTGTGTGTTTTCCGGCCCTGGCAGGGAGTCAGATCCACATAGCATGAGTGGCTGGTACTAAAAGCAAGGCATTTTAAACTGACATATTCCACATATTAAAATCACTGCCTATTAATGGCCATAACTTGTGTGAAAAGTGGTGCTGAGTACTTCACTGGTCAGTGGTCTGTTGTATGGTCCTCCTGACATCCGGCACTGTGAGGCAGCAGCCCAGTGTGTCCGGTCAGCCTGGGTTGCAGCCTGCAGTGGCTCAGTTTGCAGCCCTGTGTGTGCCCTCTGCCCCTGCCTCCCCGTCTCCTGTCCTCTCTTCACTCTGTCCCTGTTTGTCTCTGCCTCTCTCCCCTTCACACCTGCATTGTTCAAGCGTACACTGATTTTTCTATGCGTGTTTCCACAATGAGACTGTTTTTAGCATTGACATCGTAATGAGTCCCCAGGGTACGTGCAGAAGTAGTCAGAGATGGCAGAGAAAATGTAAGCCAGGTGTTATAAAACTAGAAAGAATGCATAAAGCCTTATTTATCATGAGAAAAAATACTGATCAACACAGCCATATTGGGCTGTGCCATCAGGAAATTTTCCTACAATATATGTCCCTCAAAAAAAAAATAAAATAAAAGAGGAGAGAGAGAGAGTGAGAGAGAAAGAAAAAAAGAAAAAGAAATCCCTGCTCCCCATGTGGGGATTATCAGAAAGTTGGGAGGGGGAGGGGACGTTCCAGCGGAGAGCCAGGGCCGTGGTGCCGGGAAGGTGGACCTGCAGGGTGTTCCCTGAAAGCCTTCCCTGCTTCCAGACTGCGGAGGTTTCTGGCAGGGCTCGCTGGGAAGGGAACTGTCCCCTGTAGCAACCGGTGAGCCTGGTTCCCCTGTGAGGCGGCCGCGGTCCTCAGAGGAATCACCTTTGAGACCAGGAGGGTGTTCTTGGCAACTCAGGACTTCCATGTCAGTCTCCCCGCGGGAGCCTCCGTCGCCCCGCGCCGGGGAAGCCTGCCGCGGTCAGTCCCTCCCGTGGCTCTGGCTGTGGACGAGCTGACGGAGGGGAGTCCTGGCGGGCGGGGTGAATGGATGGAAATAGAGGCAACTGCGCCCGGCACGTGCGGTGGGCTGTCCATGGCAGGCAGGGAGCTGCGCCCTGAGAGCAGACCGCGGAGCGGGCGTGCGGCTGGGCGCCCCGACTCTTCCGCGAAAAGGTACCGCTTTCCTTCTTTCAGGGGTGGCATGCGAGGCTCGCCCGCCTGGTGTGCTGGTCCCCAGCTCTCCTGGCTGGCTTCAGACCTTCTCTGAAGTGCTGGGCACCGCGGCTTCCACACTGCCTGCCCCGCAGCTCCGTGGGCTCGCAGTGGGTCCCGGAACCGCATGGTTTGGGAGCGATCCGCCAACAATGGACCTCTCTCGGGCACCCTTGGCCGGCGGCCGCGTGCTTCCTGAGTTGTTGCTAACCGAGTCTGTGTGCCTGTGTGCGCCGGCGGCTGGGGAGGGGGAGTGCTGAGGTCGCCTTCAGCCCTCGGGTGGCCCTCTGGCCAGGGTGCTTGGGCGGGCTTGCGGAGCGCAGAGGCGGCTGCTGCCACACCAAAACATTCTTTCTCAGCTCGAGAAGCCATTTATAAAATCAGCACTTTCCTTAAAGAGAGGAAAATGCTAATGGAAGTCATGTATCTATGTCCTCTTTTGTATTTTCAAAATCTTCCTGGGTTCTATCTTTTCCGAGTAAACTTTTTCTTGTATTTTTTCTTTAAGCAATACTAAAAGGTTGACAGCATTGTAACTTTCTTAGAGAAAGAGTTCTGTCTCCTGTTTCAAAGGAAAATGATTTTTTAAAAAAAGAGTTCATACTGAAACAGAATAATATCGTGAGGCTGGCAACCAGAAGAGATTTTGAGAATCACTTAGAGTTAACCCTTGAGTCTCCTCCTCCCAGCCCAAGAAGTGGTGGGGGGCCTCGGACCCACTTTGTTTTGTTTTGATGCAGCGTGGCTCAGAACACCCCAGGTTCAGCTGACTTCTGTGAGGTTTCTTTGGCCACAGCACAGATCTACCATAGCATCAGTGATAGGGGAGGTATTTTTAGATGTATTACCTAGCTGGTGGCTGGTAGCAGCCTGGCTTTGGTGTTTACAGTTCTCGTCTATTACATTAAATACAGCACAGCACATGATACACATTCTGCTCTAGAGATTTAGGGGCCTGTGGGTACAATGTAGGAAGCATACAGCATACATCCCAATCTTGTCTGACTGTTGCAAGCTTCATAAACAGGAAGGTTAGAAATGACTGGTTTAATCCATAGCCGTAGCTTGAAAAACACCTAGATGAGCGATGAGTTTCCTCCGGGTAGGATGTAGGGGTGGATGTGTTTGTGTGGCTGAAAGGATGCAGCCTGAGACAGGGTAAGTCAGCTCTGTGCTCCTCTTGTTCTGCGGCAGAGAGGTGGTCTCCCAGGGAACGGGCGCTGGATGCAGAGCCCGGGCAGGACTGGCAGCCGGGGCCGCCTGGCTGCCGCCTCCTAATGGAGGCTGCCCCGGTCCCCAGGCAGAGCGCTGCACGCATGCCCGTCCCCCGTCGTTTAGTGGTGTCAACTTATTAATTTCCATCTCCGACTTCAGGCCTGTTAGTTTCCTGTCTGAAAGCATTATTACTTTTGTCCATGTGGCAAAATAATTAGCATACAGATGAGCAGCGGCCCTGTGTCTGCGCCGGTGGAGAGAAGCTGTGCGCTGGGAAGTTGATTGGATGAATGGGAACAAACGGTGGGCGTTCAGAAGCATCGGGAGAGTTTGTAGTCCTGGAGCAGGTTGGAGCTCTTCCCGGTGAGTCCCTGCGACGGAAGGCAGGGTGGCGGCCGTGGGGGCCACGGCGCGTCAGAAGATGGCTCGGCCGGAGGTGCCCAGTGGGACTGCAGGCGAGGATGAGCGGTTGGGACCACTTTGTGGTGCAGTTCTTCAGGTTTCTCTTTGATATCCCCTGCAGGTAAATATGTCTCTCCTCCTGTTGTTTCCACAGCGAAGGCTCTGCTTCCCAAAGTGGAGCAAAGTTCAACTCCTTATGGTCAGTAACAAAAGGGCAGGCATCTGCTGGTGGCATGGGGTGGCCGCTCCGTCCATCTTCCTGTGCATAAGTCTGAAGTGAAAATTAACTGTTTAGAGATTATTGTTTTCAGAAATTTGCAGCAGCCATTATTCAACGTGATTAATTAATATCTTCTGGAACAGTGTATCGAGATCAGCAAAATTAGCAAACATTTCAATGAAAGCACAGACTAATTAGTTTTGACTAGTGTATATTTTTCCTAGCTGGAAGGTTTTAGCTCATCTGAATAGTAACTTACTGGCGATTGTGAAAATTGAGCTGAAGTTTCTATTGACGGGAGAATCTATGGATAGCAAATACAGAAATGAGCTCAGCCTTTGGTGTTCTCAGTGCTTTTCAGAAAAACAGAGATCATTTTTGCAAATCAGTGTCCTGAGTTGGGAAGAGGGAGTGGAGCTGCTGGACCCAGCACCCTATTGTCAGCAGTGACTCGGGTTTCTTACATAATTCCGGGGCTGTGGGGCTGTGGTGTGGGTGCTTGCTATTCAGTTAAACCCACTTTCATCAGGGGATCCACTGGTAAATAGTTCTCCCCGTCTTAGCAATCCCCATTCTCCTTAAAAGGCAAGGTTTCCATTTAACTGACCTAATTATATCGTCTGCGTTTAAGGTGGAACTCAAGTAGAAATTATCATCTTTTACTGTGTTTTTTTCAATGTTTTAGATCATTTAATGCTTTCACTTGGCTTTTATTTCTAAGTTCTTTTAAAAAATGTTGCTCTGCGTTGGTTTGCTTTAGACAATGACAGTGAATATTGACAGAAAAAGACAACTTTTTTTTTTTTTTGAGGGGGTGCAATTTCTTCTGTTTAAAAACCTATGCCTTTTCAAATAGGAAAAAATGCCTTCAATGAACCCAAAACCTCAAGTCCAGACATTGGGAAACATATTAACCCCTCAAGGGAAGCTGTGAGCTTGGCTTTGATCATTTTCCTGGTTGTATTACAAGTTTCTGAGTATTTACATTGAGCAGTATTTTTTGCATAATAGGTGGATTCTCTATTTTTATATTAATGCATATGTATGCACACAAATGTTTGGCTTTCTATTTCATTTTAAATAATCTGGTAAACTAGAATAAGGAAAAAAGCACTGAGTTTTAGAGATGTTCAACCCAAGGTAACAAATACCAAATTGTTCTCAGATTCACAAAGTCTTACCTGAGGAAAGTACTGCTTATTTTTCCGTTGCTACCTTTCATTTTAGAGTTGAGCCAAGCCTGATGTGAGTCAGGCACTGCTTTCCATGTCATGATGGCCATAACTTTCTCGGGGCAGCAGACTCGCCTCTTGTCTTCAACCCCACATGCCACCCAAAAGCAGGGGCACCCAGTGTCCCTCCTCCCTGGGGCTCCTGAGCCGGGCTGCCTCTCCCAGAAGTGCCTCTTTCTTGCTGTTGTTTTTAGGGCCAACATTACGCTGTGAGTTTCCGGTTGGCAGAGTTACTTCATGCCACGCGCTCTCGCTAGTCGGTGCAGCTCGGAGGGCTTGTGCTGAAAGACAATGAAAGGTCCTGGGCTGGGAGTGTGCTGATGTGTGCCAGCCTGGAGGTCTGGCTTCTAAGGGAATGTTTCTCTGTTTAGTTTCACTTTTAGGTTGAATATCAACTTTGGAAGGAACACAGGCTTCCACAGCAAAATTGTCTCATTCATCCATAAGATTCCAAATAATCGTCCAAATATCCGGGGTTCTGACCTGGCTGCTGCGTGTGGGTCTGTGTGGGGATGTGTGGTCCCGGTGGGGGCTGCTCCGGGCCACGCATGCTGGGTGCCCTTGTCTTGGTGGGGTTCCCACCGACTGTAAATGGAAAACATGCAAACATTTCTCTTTCAAAATGTTACTCGGCCTTGGTTCCTTTAACATTTGGTGCTCGGATGTATTTTTGCACCCTTGGAAGCACACAGGCCATCCCTCCGTGGTTTCGTGAGTGTGTGCCCGTGTTTCCAGAGGCCCGTGTGGGATGTTGTGTGCAGGCTTGGACATCGGGCCATAGGGTTGGTGCGTGTGCTGTGGACATACGTGTGCTCTTTCGTGGAGTTGGAGAACTTCGTGACCCAGTGTTACTCCCTGGCTGCTGTCTTCTGAAGTCGCACTGCTTGCATAGCGCACTTGATTGGCTTTAAAGAAAATCACCTCAGGGACGTTGGACATTTGCCTGAGAGATTTTCGGGTGAGGGATGTCAGGCTCTAAACCAGACTCCCCGGGGTTAGGAGTTTGTTGGGGCTTTCTTGGCACATTGACAAGGGTGCTCACTCCAGGGGTCCCAGCTCCAGTACTGCTTTGAGTGCACCTTCAGGCCATGGTCCCACCTGGACCCACACCGGCCTTGCCCCTCAGTGCCAGAGGCAGGAAGCAGTGGCGTCTCCCAGAGGCCGGGCTACGTTGGGCCCCACCGCCCTTCCTTGGTGCAGGCATTCCACTGGCCTTTGCCTTCTACACAGAAAGCTGAAGGCACAGAGCATTGTCGCCACAAAACAATGCTAGCCAGACTGGTGGTGGAGATAATCGAGTCTGCAGGGCACCCCATAGAGAGCCATCAAATCGAGTCTGCTCTGGAGCTGTCTGCTAGATTGTGAACCTTCAGAAATCAATGCTGCATCTGCCAGTGGGCCCTTTGGTTCACTGAAACTCCCACCTGCCTAATGCATCTGGGCAAGAGCTTTTCAGAAGCCAGTTTCCTTCAGGATAAATTTAATACGTCTTGAGGGCCAGGCGCAAGCAAATTGATTCTATCTCTGCACCAGGAAAACTCATAAACATCTGTAGGAACACAGATTTCCAGCAACCCAGGATTAGAGGGTGCTATTCTGTGAGATATTCCCGGCCTACTCCCTTCATCCCCGTGCCAGCATGGCGTTTTTTAATTAGGAGGTTGATTAAAAAGGGCACGGTCGACCACGGATGCACGGTCCTCTGGCATCCCTCCAGCTGTTTGTCTGTGTGGTAGAAAGCGCTGCGCATCACCAGTTGCCGGGAAGAGGGGCAATGGCTGGGGACTAAGCAGGGAGGAAGGCCCTGCCGTGAGTGCTCACGGCAGCTGGATGTGGCCTCCACCCCGCAAGCCTTTTCTGCAGACAGTCCTGCTGCTCCCTCCGTGACCCGATCACGTGCCCTTTGCAGATAACCTGGATGTGGAGCAACTAGGTGTATCACTGCAGGGATTCTGGCTCTGGTTTTCGGGGTCGACAGGCCGTTTGCGTTTTCAGACTTTGCACCTGGTTTTGACCTCAGGTCTGTAGGCTGGAGGCAGCGTTGGTGGTGACTGTAACAGTGCAGGCTGCCTACCCCCCAGAGGAAGAGGTTTTGTTTTGCCTTCTTCTCTCTCCCCCTAGGGGAAATTCCTTTCTGGCTGGATTTTTTTAGGGCGTCAAGTATATTATCACAGGAATAAAATTTTATGCCTAATTGTAGTGTTCCTAAGGCTAATGTGGTGTGAATAGTACCATGTTATGGATTCATCCCCGTCCCTCCCTCTTGGCGTTTGAGCCCTTCCCCAAGAGCAAGTGTTTCGGAGAAAGTAGAGACTGATGGCCACCAGTAATTGACCAGAGACCCCAGGGCCCTGAGGCTGGGGGTGGAGAGGCTCTGGGGCTTTCACAGGACCTCGAGGGAGCCTGCTCAGGGCTCAAGGCAGGAAAAACATCCTCACCCAACTGGCTGCTGGGCAGCAGGTTCCTCTTTTGTTCTGCTTCCCTCTGAACCTCCCTGCAAATTTGCTAATTAGATTCTGCATTTGAGAAGAGTTCGGTGCTGGGCCTGCTGGAGTCAGCAGCAGTGGTGGACAGCCGAGGGGTTCTCAGCATCTTCTCTTAGGAAAATCTGTCAAGGTTAATGCTGAAGACAAAGGATGTGGGCCTGGAAGTGGGTTCTTCTCACCACTGTCCACCGAGTAGATGATCCACACCACATGCTAGATGGAGTCACTGCTATGTGCAGAGCCAAGAGAAGCAGAGCTGAGCGGGACAGACTCTTGCCCCACGCACACAATACCTGTGAACCTCAACACACCCACGGCTCTGAAGAAGGTAGTTACAAACACCTCCAGAGTAACTTGTCCTTGAATATACTTCGCAATAAATCAGGTCACTTTCCTGACTTCAGAAGGGTATGCCAAGCCTTGATTTTTCATTCTGGGATGATTCATATTTCAGGAATACAGGTGATCATTCTGAAAATTAGCACTGAGTTGCATAGCACCGTATAACTCTATTTCTCTATTAATTAAATTCAGGGTTGGGTTTTTGCATTATTTATGATCCAGAGCTAAGTGTTCGGCTTTGTGAGGGTTCTGGAGGGCTAGTTTTCCTTCACCATGGTTTCCACATGTACGTTAGCTGTTCCTCTGTTGAGTACAGTTAGGCCTGAAACACATTTTCTCTCACCTGAGAATGCAGGAGACAGTGAACAGAAGACTATTTTGAGGGAGGAATGTTGGTAAATGTCAGGTGTCTGCTTTGTAATTTCAACCCTTCAAAGCTGTTGATAACAGAAATCAACAAGAGAGCGTTTTGGGTACAGCATGGGTAAGCCCTGGGTTGCTGACTGAGGGCCAGCCTTCTGGAAGCCCCCGGGTGGTGTGTGCTCACTCTGCCTACACCTGAGGCACGGCCATCTCCCCCACCTCCACCCAGGCAGAGGGACAAAGGGGAGCAGACCATGGTCCGCTCACCATTGGCTGCAGAGGCTCCTGAAAGGAGGAAGAAGAGAATTCCAATTAGCAGCTAGTCATGCACCTTAGGTCCTGCCAAAGAGAACCTGCCACATGTCCATTGAGTCAGACCTGGCTGAACATACCTGCCTGTTTAGAATTAAGAATTTTGTCATTAAATCATGTAAAAGACAAGTTAAGTTGGAATTAGCATTTTATATTCTCTTACAGTCTGGAAGTTTAAGTAGCTCAGGCATCAAAAAGCCACATGTCTTTGCTTAAAAATGGAATTCTGAGATTACATAAAGTCAGAGAAATATTGGTTGATACTAGCTACTTGAATAAAACAGGAAAAAATCTTAATAATTTGCTCAGATAAATTTCAGTCTGATTTATCACTTATCCTTTGTCTAACATTGCACATTTGGTTCTGAATTAAATGCATGAAAATTTCCACTGAATTTGCATTCTGAATCTTCCAATATCTTTTGCAATTCTTTTCATAGTACTGAGAAGAAAGGAGGTCGTTTTCCTGCCCAAATGTTTTTTAGCTAATATGCTGGTACTGGGATTTTGTTAGCTCAAAAACAATCCTTCTCCCCCAGAGACGCACACCGTAGTGCAAGCCAAGAGGAGTCGTGTCTGTCCTCCAGGGGCTTGGTGACACACCTGTTTACAGACGGGTTGACCACCTGTTCCTCTAGCTCCAGTTAATGATCAGAACAGGATCTGATCAAGGGTCAGAGTGAGAAGGAGACAGTCAACCTGAGACCACAGGCCCCTCTTTGACATGTGACACTGATTCCCATACGGTGGGTTCTGAGTGTTAGCACACTCGCCTGTGGTGCGTGTTTCAGATCCCGAGGGGGGGACACGTGGGGAGGGGCACAGCCATCCGCCTCACGTTTCCTGCTTTGCATTTTCAAAATCCAGCGGATAGAGATTAAGTCTTGTCTTCAAAGGCGTCGTCGACGTGTGAGGGCTGTTGATTGGGCAGCAGGCACGGGAGAGACGGCCTCTATTAACAGCCACAGAACACAGTCCATGAAGCCCGTGCTCCTGGCACCTGAGGGGCCTTCTCCCCTCCTCCCTCGAGCTGGTCACAGCTGGGTCAGGCACCACCTTGGCCTCTGCCCTCTGGGTCCTTGCGAGTAGCCCCATTTGCTCCTACCCCTGGGCTCTGCTCACCTGAGGGTGGAGTTGGGGGATGGTTAAGATCTGACTAGTGAAGACGCCTGACGGTGCTGCCCCCGGCCCCCGGGCAGCCTGGCCACTGCCCTCAGGCCTGTGCGCTGCACATTCTGAGGAATGTTTCAGGGCACTAATGCCACCATGGCCCGGAGACCTGCTGTCCGCAGGCTTCAGAGGACACTCTCACCACGTGTTACACTTAGTCATCTTTCCAGTTTTATTTTTTCCGTGCTTCTTATTTCCAAGTGAGACTTCCCATCCGTAGTCGACGAGCGATGACGCAGGGCCCCTGTGAAGGTCTGGCTGGGAAGCAGCTTCCTCCCGGTCTGGCTCCTTGCGGAGGAGCAGGGCAGCACGGTCTGGCTCCTTGCGGAGGAGCAGGGCAGCACGGCGCTCTGTCCCAGGGCCTTCGGGGCCATGCCCTGAGGGTCGTCACCACACGGGGCGGCTCTGCGGCACTGCTGTGCAGCCTCGGGCTCGACACCCTGAGCAGAGGCGTGTGGGAGCCACTCCCAGGCCAGTGAGCCGGGGCTCAGAGCAGCGCCGCGGCTGGACAGGGGGGCTACTCCAGAGTCTGAGATCGAGGGACCATCCTGTGCTTCCTCCAGGAACTCGGATATGTGCCTGAGAATTTGCTTTCTCTGAAGTTCTTCCCTCTCTTAACCTCTGTTTGTGGCCATGGTGTTACTTTTCCTCAAGCAAGTGTTCCTAGGGCAACTCAGGATGGTGGTGCCAAACAGCACTTGCCCTGTGGCTCAGTGATCCCTGCTGTGCGGTCTCCTGGCTGTTGACCTTCTCACCTGGCCTGTGGGCAAACAGGCCGTGCGACTAGCAGGTCTTGCCCTGGAACCTGAAGCACGGCCCCTGTCTTCATGACGACCCCTGCTCCTCGAGAAGCAGCTTTTAGGGCGTACCCAGGTTGAGGAGGACCCCTTTCCAGCAGCTAAAATCTGCTTCACAATCCATGTCCTAATTCTCATAGCCCCGAGGAAGCACCCACAATGCCAGACAAAACCTGTGGGTACAAATAAACAGTCAGCCTCACCAGGGTAGCTGTGCACCATCTTCAGCCGGAGTGGGCCTGGACATTGTCCACACAACATCCCAGCAGGAAAGGAGGACCCGAGACCCACAGTGGGGCCGGGTGGGGATGAGAGAGAGAAGAAGGCCATGGCGCGGCTGGACAGGCCTCTCTTCGCTCCCGAAGCCCAGGCTTCTTGACTAGGCCACAGCTTCTTCCCAGGTGCCCGTTAGCAAGGAGGTTCCCGGAAGCATAGGCAGAGCATGGGGGAGGGGCCGCACACAGAGGAAGGAGAACCGCACGCCGCTCAGGCAGGGCGCCTGGAGCCTGGAGGGCGCTCCCAGCATTGAGAATCCTGCAGGGAAGCATCAGGTGCCCCCAGGAAGGAAGCATGCGTGATTTCAGAGTGATACGCACACCCACCAGGTATCTAGATGTGGCACCCACAAAATGTGCACAATTGTTAGTGTCAACTTTCAAAAGTGAAGCTTTTTAAAAATTCATGTTTAGTGTAATGAAACAATCCACTTTTCAGAAGCTCAAGGCGCTGCATGCAGGACCTCTCTGTGGGGTGGAAGTGCTTCTCCTGCTGCAGGAGGTGGGAAGGTAGAGCAGGGAGACCTGACCCTGTACCTGCGCGGGAGGAGAAGGGGAGAGGAAAGGTGAGACCACAGGGCTTCTCCCTCCTTCTGGTATTCAAAAGAAAAAGCGTTCACTGGTGTAGAAATAGCTAACACACCCAGTTAAATATCAAGACACACAGTGTGGCTACTTTTGGATGCTGATTTAGAGCAGGGTGTTGTGAGTCCCTCTTTTGGAAGGTCGGAAGCTCCGTGCAGTTGAGTGACACGCACTCATGCTGTCACACGACTCTAAGCTGTGTATGTGCCACATTGGGAAACGAATGAGACTAGGCTGTGCAAGAGCCCCTTTCCAGTAGGAACTACAGCCTCATGCGGCTGGAGAGCGGAGGAGCTGCAGCTTTCCTGGGTGTCGGTGGAGGCCCTGGAGAACTTCCCGGGTACTCCCTGTGGTCGCGATCGTCAATAGTGAACATACCCATCACCTGTGCACAAGAGTTTCCAAAACTTCACGTCACTTCTTAGTCAGCACACACCAGCCTGGAGGTTTACTGTCTCTCTGGACAGTTCACAGAAAAGATGAAAGACTTCTTCAATCTGGTGGCGCTCATAAAATGGTTCTTTAGATCATTGAAATCTCCCTAAACCAGTTAAGGTATTTAAAGAAATAGTGGAGATTCATACTTTTCCTTTGCTCCAGGATTCTCTATGTCACAGGAGGCATGACGTCAAGACAGGCCATTTCCGACAGGTTGTGTAACAGAGTAATGGGCTGCAGCATTGCTGACAGACTTTGTAGGAAGTTAAGCAAGTCACTCTCTTCAGGTTTCAAAATGGCTTTCAAATTAGCAGTAGCTCCCTGCTTCATAGTAAGACCAAACTTAAATGTGACTTTCAGACAGTGTCTCCAAGAGTAAAACTGTCAATCACATGTCTTACTTAGGTCTCAGGGTAGGACTGAGGCAGTAGTATGGCAGCACCCCATGCCCCTGCACTGTGCTGGCGCCCACGTCCTCTGCCTTCCACTGCCCCTGTGTGGTACAAGTAGGGCCCTTTTCTGTATGGACCCTACAAGACGGGGGCCCTCCCTTCCTCGGTCTAGCACAGTTCGACTTTCACAAAATTGTTGTTTTGAGCTCACTTGGAACTCTGCATTGTGCCCGCTAAAGCCTCACTCTGAAGGCCCTGGTGTCATCTGCCTGAAGACCTTGCTCAACCTTGCCAGGTGTCACCTCCTCTGGGCCTCAACCCTGTCCCGACAGCACCCCAGGACCATTGCTACCCACCTGCTCCCAGTGCAGTGGAGGGCTGTCCCTGGGGAGGGCACGGCTTAGGGGTCTGGGAGCCCTGCTGCCCGTTGGCTCCTTCGGTTTTGTTTTTATGTCAAGCGAGGCCACAGAAAGCCG
The DNA here is from genome assembly GCF_902686445.1 of Sciurus carolinensis. NCBI lineage: Eukaryota > Metazoa > Chordata > Mammalia > Rodentia > Sciuridae > Sciurus > Sciurus carolinensis. The sequence continues at coordinate 93,650,191 of NC_062225.1, forward strand.
CGTGCTCTGTTTTACCAGCTGCTCTTTAGAAAAGGGCCCTCACTGTACCAGGGACACAGAACGCCTCCCTCCACCTTTCCACGCCATTGTGGATGACGGTGCTCACAGCTCGCAGAGCCTGTTCCGAAAGGGGCACGATTGCTTTCCTCGCCTGCTTTTCTCTGGCTCTGGCTTCGTTGCGAGTTCCCATCTTTCCTTTCTCTCCCGGCTAGGCCAGCCACAATCTGGGCGTCCTCCGCTTCATTCAGTCTCTGCACATGGCGGCCACTCCTCTGTTGGGTGACTCACCCGTAGCCAGGGCAACACGGATGGTGACTGCCGCCTGCTGTTCTTCCTGCTTCCCCTCCATCCTCTCTGTTTGGGACCAGAGCCTCCTTGCCTCCATTTCTTAGTGTTCCGTCTCCTTCCAGTTCCCAGCCCCTGCACTTGGGGGGCAATGTCCTTGACAGGGTGGATCCCCTGTCCTTAGTAAGCCTAGCACAGACTTGTCTCCGTCTCCCCAGGACATGAAGTAAGACGGCAGGGAGCTGGGACACAGGGTCGTCAGGTGGGAGTGCGACAGAGCGAGCGAGGGCTGAAAACCCCAGTGGGCCTCTGAGCACTGGGCCTTGAAGCTGGGGAGGCGGTGGGACAGGAGCGGCAGAGAATTCGATTCCGTTTCTCCGGGACAAGGAAAGGGTCAGAAGCGGCCGTAGAGCTGGAGCTGGGTGGCGCATCGACGTGAGACCCTCCAGGTGATTCTGCACCCGGGTTTCCCACCAATTCCTCTTTCCTCGGCTTCCCTTCCACACCCAGCTCACTGGCCCTCCTGAACCATGCAGAAGTCCAGGGTGCTTCCGCGCAGCATTGCTGCACACGGTGAGGCCTGCAGCACCCACAGGGGAGCATCGTGGCCTCGCGCACCAGCGTGCTCACGGGAGAGCCCAGCCGCTGCAGGAAGTGCACTTGGAGCCCCAGCTGCGTGTGCACACCCAGGCGTGCACTGTGAGCAGGGCACACTACTTTAGATGCTCCAGAATGCCTTTGCTAAGCTGGTTGGGTTCAGTGAACACAGACCAACATCGAGCTCTTTTGGTAAAACACGCCTGCCTCCTGACCTTCACACAGCGCCATCCTCCAAGCCTGCGCGCAGGCTGCCAGCTGCAGGCTTCACAGGCTGGCCTGGTTTCCTGCTTCCCCACTTGCTCCTGGGCCCGTCTCTGAAAGCCAGTCCTAGTCAGAGAAGAGGCTGGACACTGGCCCCGTCTCCAAGCTGGTACCACACCGGAGGTCCACACACACCGTGCCATCGAGGGCACCCAGAAGTGGCACAGCATGGAGAACTGTCCTGATTCTTCTGCCGCTTCCCTTACAAAGGAAGGTAGCTCTAGTGTCCAGCTTAGGTACTGCTGAGATGGACTCTTCTGCCCATCACAGGTCCTCCCTTCCCTTCCCCGCTTTACTGAGAGGGTTGGAGAGCTTTTGCCAGGGGAGGCAGAGGGGAGGCCTGGCTCGGCCTCATCCTTGTCTAGATGCACCAGCTCCGTGCACACGGGTTGGGCGCGAGCACGTGTGACTGTTCTGAAGAACCTCCTGCTCCGATTTCTTGCGTCATCTTGGTCACTCAAACCTTAGGTTCTTCATTTGCCTTCTGCAGGGGTGAGGTCAGACCTGCGTCCGTGAGTGGATCCGGGACCCAGATGGACCAGAGCCCACAGCTGAGGCCAAGCATTAGGAGGGGCAAGGAGGTCAAGCGTCGGGGTTCAGGGTAGGGCCCGAGTGCCGCACTGTGCCCCCAGGCGGGCTGCAGGAGGTCTTCTTCTGCCCCTCCGCTGGCTTTTGTTGGGTGGTGGTTTGGTGGAGGAATTCTGCTTTGAGCCCCCTCCCTGAAAGCTGCTCCCAGCGCCCTGCGGTCCACCAGCCAACGCCGGCGTGCGGATGGGGCGGTGAGGAGCTGGCAGAGCTACCCCTGGGCTCAGAGAGCTCAGGTGTCTATGGGGAGTGGAGATGCTCGTATGACCGACAGCGACGACGTGGGGTCTGAGGGCTTCCTCACAGGAGTGGGAGACCCTGTGCAGGAGGCTGGCTGCTGCCCCTGAGGGTGGTGCTCCTGACGCCTGGCAGGACGGGAGGACCTGTGGAGAGGCAGGGAGGGGCGACAGGCCACGCACTGCTGCACTGCCTTTTCCAGGGGCAATGGGGAGAACTTTCTAGAAGGGGGAGCAGGGCCTTGCAGGACGAGGGCAGAACCAGCCTGAAATATGGAAGGGTGGGTCGCAGGGCAGCAGCCCCACGCCCACCGCAGTCCCTGGTGATGAGATTGTGACTTTGTTCTCTGGATAATGGGAAATTGCTGAGGGTTTTTGTGTGGTTGAATGACAAGGCCGGAGCTATTCTTCGGGATAATTAATCTGGCAGCCAATCAGTGGCTACTTCCTGCCAATTCTGTCTCTAAAATAGCTCTCCCAACTGCTCCGTCCCTTCTACTGCCACTCGAGAGCAACTGCCCTTGTCTCTCTGGGACTGCCACCGGAGCTGTGGGTGCCCCCGCGCACACACGCAGAGGTCCCTGTGCCGCCTTGGCACCTCTGCCTGAGCACCAGGGCCCTCCTGCTTCCCACAGAAATGGGCCCCACACCCCGCGCTGTCTGCAGAGACCCGACCGCCTGCGTCTGCTTCCTCAGCGGGTCGGGAGAGACACGGACCCCCACCCTCCTCCTCGAGGGCCGGCTCCAGAGCCTCTTCTCCAGGGCCCTCGCCGCCCTTCAGACGGGGCCCGGCCCTGTCCCCAGTGTTCGCAGGCACCCCTCCTGGTCCCTGTGACGGTCCGCCCCCGTTCTAGCTGCTTCCCCAGGAGTCGCGGGAGCCCCCGCTTGGGCTGTGCCCTGTCCTGAGTGAGGAGGGCGCAGGAGGCAGGTGGGGTCGCAGAGCTCTGTCCCTGCCGTGAGGGGACCAGGCGTGGCCTCGGCCGCACCTCCAGCCCCTGCTTCCCAGCTGTCCTGGCTCAGCGCAGAGCTTCTTCCCCCAGGGTGGTGGCTGCCTTGTCCTGGTCTGTGCTTCCCACGTGCCGTGACGTAGAAGTGGGTGTTCGTGACAGCGGGGAGCCGTCACCTTGCCTGCGACCCCTGCTTTGGGTCACTTGTGCTGGTCACTTGTCACTTGAGATGTGCTGGGGAATCGACTCTGCCTCTGGGACTCGTGGGTCGGTGGTCCCGGCTCCGGCAGCGGCCTCTGCACCCGCTTTCCTGGTGAGAGGCCTGCGTTGCCTCCCAGCACCTTCCACCACACTGGCCCCGCTGGCCAGCCCCTGAGAAGCAGGAGAGCCCTGCAGGACTGGGCCTTCCCTGGGCTTAGGCGGCTGAAGGGAGGCAGGAGCGGAGGCGCCATGGGAACACTGGAGGGGAGGCCCCACGCGTCCGGAGAGCAGGCTGGGACCCAGGAGGCGCAGCAGGGTCAGGCAGGGGGCAAGCTGACCCTCTCCTGCTCCGGGCTCATGGTGCCTTCCCAATTCAGAAAGGAAGGCCTTGGAGGTTAAGCGTGGGACGTGCACTGACCCCCAGAGAAGCCACCATACAGAAACAGGCAGCCATGGGCAGCTGCCAAGGTGACCCTAAGAGCAGAAGGTCTCCGTGAAGCACCCGCTGCTGAGCATGAGGAAGGCTTCCTCTTCTGTGATGACTTTTAAAGTTAAACATCAGTTTCTCTAGTACTTTAGATAGTATACTAAGCTGGATTAAACTTACTTAAGGATAATACTTAGATGTTAAATTTCATTTTGTGTACTTGAAACCAAAAGTTGGTTCAAGAGATACGTTTTAGCCATCAAGTGTAGGAGGAAATAAAACCAACTTAGCTGTATAGTGCGGAGCCTGTGGAACATTGACACATCCACCTGAGACATCCCTGGAGCTGCTGGTCCCCTGCGCTTGCTGGCCAGCTCTCAGCAATTGCAGAGCATCCTGCAGGCCATGCAGAGGTTGGTGACAGAGACACTCCACAGCCAACTGCACCTCATCCCAAGGCAGACCCAAGTGCCATGTGCCATGGAGTAGACTTCCAAAGAGATTTTACTAACTTCATTTATTCCATCATAGCAAATATACTACGTCAGTGTATCACCAGCATAGGATAATTAACAATGAGACATTTCCCTACAAAATCTTCAACAACAAGCCCGTGTTTTCCTCTGAATTTTCATCTCCATTCAGATGAGCCACATCTGGCACTCAGCATCCAGCGGTGCCAGTGACTGTCCAGTAGAGGTGTGCATTCTCAGAGGGTGGCATGTCTTCCAGACTCATGTCTGCAAGCTCGGTAGCTGTTGGTCCCAGTTTCCCAGTTAAGAGGGTTTAGGTGCAGTGGGTTGGTAGCCAGGGGGTGGCATGAGACGACCTGTCCACTCACCATTCTTACAGGGAGCTCTATCAGGACGCAGCCGCGGTCATTCCTCTGAGCACTGACGGGCTGTCTCCAGGCTTCTGGGATTCCCGGTGACAGACACAGAGGACTACCTATTCCCAAAATTTTATCATTGGGGGTGAACTGAGAAAAACTGAAGGATGGGAAAAGAAAAGTATCCTAGATCTTATCATTACATAAAGGGAAGAAGATGAGGGACCCACAGTGCAGAGGCTTGGCCAGGATGCCACTCGGGGAGAAGCACACACCCACCTCTTCCCAAGGCTGGGCTCTCCTGTTCTGCCCCAGAACGTGGCTCCCATCCCTTGGGCAGCCGTACTCTGGAGTTCTGTGCTGGTCTTGGCTGCCCCTCACTCATGGACTTCCTGGAGGCCTGACTTTTGGGCTACCCGCTCCTGCAGGTGTTCACTGGCTACCCTGGAACACGCAGGTGACTCCAAGTAGCAGCTTCCACTGCAGGCCTCCTGCAGCCCTGCACACGAGGCGCCCCGACTTGCTTGTCTCATTACTAGACTCTCTGGGGTTCTAGCTCAAAGGTCCGTGTTTGGGAAGTCCAGTATGGGGTAGCACCTCAGCTCATCTTTTGGTGCCGTTGTTCGTTGTCAAATTTTACTTCTCCAAAATCCCAATTCAAATATTTGTCCTGAAATAAGATGTTCTAAAGAGAAAAGCTGGGGTTGCTGATTCCTGCTCCCAGCTGGGCACTGAGCTCTGGGAGGCAGGGCAGCAAGGATCTCTGTCATGGGCAGTGATTTCTGCTACTCACACAGCCACTTGCTGTGGCCTCCTCAGATGGGCTGGGTCTGATTTGCTGCTGCATTTGGTTGATTAGGGTAAAAGCCCCATCTTGGTCTCACCTGGGCAAATGACTTGTGGGAGCCTGTGGTCCCACAGAATGCAAGTGCCCTTCAGCAGTGTCCATCAGGGGCTGTCCTCACATGGAATCCGTCCTGCTGACTGCATATTCCTTCAGGTGGAATGCAGCAGGGCACTGGTCCTCACCTGGCCCAAGCTGGCTCAGAGAAGAAAGACATTCCTGTCTCAAGCAGCAGAGTTGGGTTTCTGGGGTTTGAGGATATTGCTCTTTGTAAACAGACACCAGCAGGTAGGAACGTGCTGACCCCAGTCTCACTAGCCACAGTGCAAGTGCTCTGAGGGGAAGGAAAAAGGGGACATGGTTCAGTTAGGAAGAAGCACAGGTGGCCCGTGGAGAAGAGGGGCTTGTCTAGCAGTACTGGACAGCAAGCTGCCCATGACTGTCCTCTTCCACCTCATCAGCTTTGCAACAAGTCCCCCAGTATCTGACAAGGTGCCTCTACCTACAAAACTGAGTACAGTGTGAGGAATCCTGCTGATCAAGGTTGTGGCCAGGGTAGAACAAGATAATGCTTGTGAAGCATGAAGAAGGTTCCTCAGACCCCACCCTGTGGAGGTCAGGTGGAGGATGAAGGAGACCTCTCAAACCCCACCCTGTGGAGGTCAGGTGGAGGATGAAGGAGACCTCTCAAACCCCACCCTGTGGAGGTCAGGTGGAGGATGAAGGAGACCTCTCAAACCCCACCCTGTGGAGGTCAGGTGGAGGATGAAGGAGACCTCTCAAACCCCACCCTGTGGAGGTCAGGTGGAGGATGAAGGAGACCTCTCAAACCCCACCCTGTGGAGGTCAGGTGGAGGATGAAGGAGACCTCTCAAACCCCACCCTGTGGAGGTCAGGTGGAGGATGAAGGAGACCTCTCAAACCCCACCCTGTGGAGGTCAGGTGGAGGATGAAGGAGACCTCTCAAACCCCACCCTGTGGAGGTCAGGTGGAGGATGAAGGAGACCTCTCAAACCCCACCCTGTGGAGGTCAGGTGGAGGATGAAGGAGACCTCTCAAACCCCACCCTGTGGAGGTCAGGTGGAGGATGAAGGAGACCTCTCAAACCCCACCCTGTGGAAGTCAGGTGGAGGATGAAGGCGGAGACCTCTCAAACTTCACACTGTGGAGGTCAGGTGGAGGATGAAGAAGACTTCTCAAACTCCACCCTGTGGAGGTCAGGTGGAGGCTGAAGGAGGCTCTGCATGGTGATAATGGTTTCTGTTAGTCTTTTGTCCTATTGTACTTGGAGTTTGGGGTGGATGCAGACTGCCTGATCCTTGGCAGATCGTGGATGGTGAGTAAGTAAGTGCAAGCAGACACTCACTGGCTGAGTGAAGACCAAGCCTGGTCTTCCCAGCGGGGTGCAGTGCTGGGTGTGGTGGCAGGACCTTCACGAGCAGCCTGCTGGCCTCTCTCAAGGACCTGCTCACGCATCAGTCGTGGGCTTCTTCCTTGTCTATGATCTAGTAATTTTGGTTTTAGCAAAGTTTTAGAAGAGACAAAGGGCCCATTTACATTCCTTAAGAGTTCCAAGTGTTTGATCAGGCCTCCACTTTTTGTTCAATCCCAGCCTTCTGAGCACACAGAGCTGTCTATCTTTCTAGGGACGGAAAGAGCTCATTGTTCATTGTAAGCATACATCAGCCACCGGGAGGTGCATATATCAGCATATTTAGTGGCAGGCACAGTCATTGCGATTTGACATCTCAGTCAAGTTTGTCTTGAAGTCTGGCAAAAATAGAAGTCTAGCAGCCCCTCCTCCCGCCATTTCTCAGGAAAGTGGTCCCCGCTTCTGAAGCTCTCCGCGTACGGATGCAGACTCACAGGAAGGAGCACGCTGACAGGGCGGCTGCGGTTTTCATCAACTGATCCAGAATATTCTGCATGTTTAGGTGACACGTAATGACTGATAGGTTAGCTCACTCCTCGCTTCTTCACCTAACGTTTTAGCCTGGAGTCTGAGAACCTAGTTGCAGAACTAGTTTGGACTTCAGTATTCACCGGGTCTTAGATTTGTGACGGGAGCGACAGATTGGGCTGCTTCCCTCTGTGCACCTTCTTCCCTGTTGGTGCCCGTGCTGCGTCCATGTGGAGATGATTGAGGCTGGTAGTGTTCTCCTGTGAAGGACATACATGTGGGGGCAGGAAGAGATGCCCCTCTGAGCCCTGTTTCCTCCACAGCGGCCCAAGCGTGTTTCTCCAGGGCCGTGTCAACGGGCCTGACCGGAGCTCTCCTCACGCGTATTCGCGTGCTCGGGCACATTCGGGCCCACACAGGCTTGATGCTGCACCTGGCAGCAGGTCTCTGCATTTCCACAGCCCACCTCTGGTTAAGGAAACCTTCACAATGGCTACTCTTACCAGCCCTTCCAATCTCATCTCTTTCCTCTCTGTCAAAGCCACGTGCTAAAAGCAGGACCCACACAGAGTAGGACTCAAAATACACATTGAAGACTTGCTAATAAAGTGATGGGAATTGACTTGTCCACCTGCACATGCAATCGGGGCAACCGGGAGATCAAGAGGAGTCTTCGCAGTGAAGGCACATGGTGAAAAGAAGACCGGCAGAGGCCAGAAAGAGCAGGAGACCAAAGAGAGAGGGACCCAGAGGTGAGAAGAAGGGCCTGGAACACAGGAGGCGCCTGCAGGCCACCTGACAGGAGTTCAGGGGCCTGGGGCGCAGCTAGGTCTCCCGCAGGCAGCTGCCCGTCTGGGAGAGCGAAAGAAGAGCAGTCGGGTCTGGGAGCCCGGAGAGAGCCAGGGTACAAGACCCAAAGGTGCTGGGTGCTGGCAAAGGGGAAGCGGGGCAGCCTGCAGGGCTCAGCTGTGCCTCCTTGGAATCAAGGCCAGACCCGAGGCCCCACACCACCCACAGGGCACAGCTCAGAGTGTGCAGAGCTCCTGGCCGGGAAAGCCCGCGCTTGGTTATCCTTTGAGAAGATGTGCTTCGTGTGGGGTGTGGGGTGGACACTGGGAGAACGTGCTGTGCAAATGCCTGGAGGACATTTCCCGTGGACCACGGAGGCTGAGGAAGAAGACTTGCAATGCTCATGTCTTGCTGGACTTGGGCAGCCTCAGTTCATGGACCCTTCTGAACTGCCCACAGCTGCCCACACCTCCAGGCAGCTGGCTACTGAAACAGCAAACTGCACTGGCCAGGAGCTCTCCTGAAGCAAGGCGATCAGGACTGCCCGGGTCACGTGGGAAGGAACTCAAGGCGGGGAAGCGAGCTCTGCTCTCAGGGCCGAGGCTGGGCCTCGCAGGCGTATCTTCATTTGAACAGCTTTGGGTGGAAACTCTCCACTTTTCCTTTCTATAACTTGTAGGTAGTTGTTTCACACAAAGAAGCATCTCCATAAGACCCTTTTGGATGTCTGAGGGTGTTTGATCTTACCTAGTGCTGACCCCTGGCCTGAAGCCGTGCTGCCCGGCCCAGGGCTGCCTCTCCTAACCATAGCCGACTCCAGCCAGGTTAAACAGCCCGAATCCCTCCAGCGTCGTCCACCTTCCAAACAGCATCGATTTCCCCTTCGCTCAAGTTGATTAAAAGGAGTCCACACATCAGCAAGCTGGTGGAAAACCACCTAGTGCCAAAACTTAGTTTAGCTGTCCGACAGGCAAAGTCAGCGGCGGCACGGCAGCATGGAAGGACTGAGGGAATCACCCTGGAGGGACCAGCAGCACAGCTGTGTGGCAGCCGCCACTAGTGCTTGGAAGGGAAAGGTCAGCAACTGGGCGTCTGAGGTTCCAGTTCCACTGAGAGTCATGTCTCACTTGAAAGAAAGAAGCAGCGCTGCGCCGTTTGCCTACTAAGCGCTGAGAAGCAGAGGCGAAGGCTTTCCCTGCACAGAGTCCACCCAACACAGCCTCCCTTTCCAAAGAGGACCCAGGGCATGGCCAACCCCACCCAGGCGCAGACTCCCCTGTTCTGAGGCTGGTGGCCGCTCAGGCTCCAAGTCGCACACACAGGTCCCATCCGCACCAGCTCTATCCAGGCCCAAAGGCGTCCATGGAGCCCTCCTGCTGCCCGCACAGGGCCTACTGTCTGCCATGGTCCCAGTGCGCTTTGCAGGGAGGGTGACAAGTCTGAGGCCAGGCAGTCAATGACTGTCACTGGGCAGGGGCTGCCCTGCTCCAGTAAGACTGGGAGCCTTGTCCTCAGAGGGAAACCAGTGCCTCTGGCCTCCTGAACCAGCCTTGTCCCTGCTCATTGAACAGATGCTGAGGACGGGCGAGGCAGCTGCCGACGGCACGGGGGACGGGGTGCCCTGGTGGCCAGTCCTGGTGGCCGGTGACGAGAAGCCCTGCCGACTCTGTGAGTCCCCGGGAGGCGGTTTCAGCGCGCCCGTTATGTGGCGCTTCAGAGATGCCCCGCTTCCCCGGGATCGCCCAGCCCGTGCGGGAGGGCCCGGGGCGTTCAGGGCCGATGGCGGGATCCAGCGACCCCTGTCACTCTAGGGGCTTTGGTTCCTCTTTTGTAGAAGAGGCTCTTCCTGGAATGAAGGTCCATAAAGGCTCACGTGTCACGGAGTCCTCTGGAAGGCAGCTGGAGCCTCACTGTGAGGACGGTCTTCACATCGAAACCCAGCTCTTCATGACGAGGTGCCTGGCCAACCACACCAGGACACGTCCACACCAGCCCCTCTGGTGACCCCCCGCTGGTGTCACCCCAGTCCCCTGTTCTGTGCTCCTCTCTCACCATGTGGAGGGGCAAGACCTTGGGCGTGGGCTCTGAAGTCTCCAGGAGACCCAAGGCTCTTGCCCCTCGGGTCCCCGAGAAAGCATATGTGCAGCGGGCTGGAAATAAAGTGGTCCTGTTTTTATTTCAGCCACAAACCAAAAGCTGGACCTCACCAGAGACCACAAGCATGGTGTTGGTGGAGGGGGACCAGCGTGCTAGGGACTCTGCTGGCTCCCACTCTCCTAGCCTCCTGCCAGCTGGCCCAGGCGCCCAGAGGGGTCTCTCCCAGGGCCTCTGTGTAACTTCCGGCGGTGGGGACCTTGGGATTGCGGTGAGCGGGAGAAAGAGCCAAGTATGCCAGGCGATGAGGGAGAGAGCAGAGAGGCTTCCTGTTGCCAAACTTCAAGGCTCCCTGTCCTCCCTCACACAGCTCCTCAAGACGCCCCCCGTGCGTTCCCGGCCCTCGGTCCTCCCGGGGCAGCAGGAGCAGGAGGCTGGAGCCATGCTGTCTACGGGGCACCTTGGCTCTTCCTTGAGCAGTCTGGAACCTTCTGGAGCTGAGGCCATGGAGCATCTGAGTGGAGCCCACAGCGTGCAGGTGGAGGAAGAGGAGGGAGGCCTGAGTGACGGAGGCTGGGCATTGTGAACCTCCTGGGAGAGGGGTGGGAGGGTGAGTATGGGGTGGCCGGAAGGTGGTGGAAGGCCCTGGGCGGAGAACGCTGCCCTCGGCTGGTGCCCCACCTCCGCCCGCCTGGGAGGGTCCGCTGGCACCTTTGTCGCCCTCCAGGGTCCCGTCCAGGCCAGGCCCAGCTGCTGCACACGGCCAGGCCTGTGTAAGCACGACCTCCAGATGCTCCTGGAGGCCGAGGAGCCGAGAGTGGCACGGAGCCGAGCCGTCCGGGCCGCAGGCCGTGGTGGCGGCTGCACAGGCTGAGATGCGGAGGGCCGCGGGCCAGCGAGCAGGGCTCAGGCACCGTGCATCGCACACCTGGCTGGTGCAAGTTGGGGGACTGGGCAGGGTACTAGTCCTGACCTTCCCTTGAGGTTGGACGCTGCAGGGGGCTCCGGTTGTCCCTAAGTGACTGAATTCAAGGGGAAGAAGCCTGAAGGGAGCTCCTGAGCTCCTGCTGCTGACGCTACCCCAGACTGTTTGCTTGGACCCTGCGGCTGGAGATGCTGGCCGTCCACGAGCCCAGCATGCACTGCAGGCCTGAGGTCGCCCTGGCCCTGCCAGCCTGCCTGTGACGAGGCAGAGCTGGTCCCTGACAACTCTGAGAGTACAGCGTCCTCGCAGAGGCCAGCAATGCACTGCCCTCCAGGAGGGCCTACACCCCGGGCCCCAGAGAGAGGGAGCACCTGCAGCCAGTCTCCCGCGTCTGGGCCCTGCCTACACTCCACAGCCGCAGGCTGCTTTCTCTCCTTCTCCCCTCCATTTTCTCCTGGAGTTGACAACATGAGCTAGATAGGGTTTCTAGAAAAAATAAAATGTCTATTTTGCTGAAAAAAATAATGTGTCATCCATGCACAGAAGAGCATCATGATAATAATTAATGATAATTGCTGATCTTTTAAAAGTTTTAAAACTTTCTTGATCAAGAGAAAAAAATTCTAGCTGGGTGGGGGTGGCACTTGCCTGTAATCCCAGTGGCTCAGGAGGCAGAGACAGGAGGATCACAACTTTAAGGCTAGCCTAAGTAACTTAGCAAGATCCTGTCTCAAAAAATAGGAAGGGCTGGGAGTGTGGCTCAGTGGTTCATCCCTGCCCTGGATTCTACCCGGGCACCAGAAAAAAAAAAAAAAAAAAAGGAGCGAAAAATTCTAAAACTGGAAACAGAAGTTGCCTTGAGTCATATTTCTTTCCTTAAAATTAAAAAAAAACCACATCTGCATGACCAATGTGATCCTATAATATGTAGTCAGAAAAATGAGAAATTGTACCCATTTATGTGTGATCTATCGAAATGCATGAATGCATCCTACTTCACGTACAGCTGATTAGAACTAATAACAAAGTTTGAGAAAACGTGACCGCGACAGCGAGCGGGACGGCCTTCTTCGTCAGGACTGGTCTTCTCCTGAACACCGCCTCACCGTCTGTCCCTCAGGGCGCTGCACCCCTTGTCAGCTAGCGGTGCCTGGGGGAGGGGCAGCTGTCCACCTGTGCTCCAGGTGGCTGCCCAGCTAAGCCCCCGACCACCCAGGGCTCCTTTTGACTGATTTGGCTTGCTGGTGGCTCCTTCTTGAAAGATAGAATTAAATTTTCTATATTTATCCTGGCGCATGTTAAAAATGTAACTCTGCTCCTGAATCTCTTCCTTCTATGCCTCTGGGTTGCCACCCTTTAGAAATAAAGCAACTCTGAGAACAATGTCTTTCTCTTTGCCTTTCTACCCTCCTCTTTCTTCCTCTCCTTTCTCTGTCTCTTTTTCTCTCTTCTCTCTGCCCTCTCCTCTCTCAACCTGCTTTCTGTCTGTCTCTCTCTGCCCTCTCCTCTTCTCTGCCCTCTCCTGTCTCTCAATCTCTGCTGTCTGTCTCTCTCTGAGTCTCTCCTCTTCTCTCTGCCCTCTCCTCTGTCTCTCAATCTCTGCATCCCCTTGTGGTTGATCTCCCTCACCCATAATGCACTGTGCTCAGGATAATCCTCTTGCGAGAGCTGATGGCGGAAGATGCCATCTGGCGTTTGTGGTCTTGCTGCACATCACTTACCGAGCGGTGGCAGGCAGCAGAGCTGCCTCCTGCTCAGGGTGTGCCGCTCGCTGGCTCCAAGGAGTCACGTCTCCTGCCCCGACGCCCTCCCGCTCCCTCCCAGCGCTCTGCTCCTGCCCTGCCCGACTTCCTTGCTCCTGAGCTCATGTGTCCGCTCCAAAGACCTGTGCCCCCCACGTCACGAAGTTCTGATGGAAGAGCTGTGGCACGGACGGCACGTAGTCCAGCGACTCCTGGGTGCAGGGGACCTCCCTGAAACTGCCCAGCAAGTCTTCCCCTGCCAAGGCAGCCTGTGCGTGCACGCCCTTGGTGACCAGCAGATGGCTCCTGGCAGGACGCTGGCAGCTGCGCCTGGTGACCTGGTGCTCCTGCACCGAGGGCTCCCCCACCTGGGAGCTTAGCTCGGGAGGACCAGGACCAGAGCCCAGTGTAACAAGTACAGTCAGGGGGTCCTTCGGTACCCCAGAGCCCTGCACACCAAGAGCTTCACCACATCCCTGAAGTGCGTTTCCTGAAGCAGGTAGCTGGAGAAGTGAGCTGGGGGCTGCATGAGTGGTAACAGATTCAGGTTTATTCCAAGGAGCTTGTGATGTCCTCCCCTGGCCCAGCAGAAAAGGCAGACACAAGGGAAGCAAGTTCAAGTCAAAGCTGGTCTCATTTGTAAAATGGAGATGGTCCCTGTTTCAAAGGCATCTGTCTCCCTCCCTCTCCTTCCACCTTCGTATTCGCTGGCTCTGTGTCTCAGCCGGGCGTGGCCAGACTGCTACCCTCAGATGGGCCCTGCGAGGGAGGGGCATTCACGTAGACTTTTGGACCATAGTTTGCTGAGCTCAAGTCAAAATTCTTTCCATTCGGCTCTTTCCAATTCTCTTCCCCCATTCTTTCTAAATCGATATGTGTCTAAAATGTGCAATGAGGACAACGGGGCTGTCACTGTGTTCCGTGCTTTCTAAGCATAGTTGGGGACCAAACCACCACCACCTGCGACTAGCTGTGCTTGTCTCTGGGCATGTTCCAGTCTCCCCACTGGCTGAGGTCTTACACTAACTCAGGGTTTTACACCCAAAGTGAACGGTGCCTAATGGGTGCAGCTCACCCGGCGCTCTGCCCCTGTGCATCTGTGTGTAGCCTAGCAGGCAGTGAGGCTACGCTGTCCCCTGGGAGGCGGGGCCTCTGCAGGGCCCCGGGGCTGCTGGGGCTGCCACACAGGCTGGAGCTCAGGTCTGCCAAGGCAAGAGCATCGGGGATTCTCAGAGCCAGACCTGGGGAAGCTGGAGCTGCTTCTGGGGCCCTCGCCTAGAGTCTTCATGGTGCTTCTTCCCTTTTGACCCCGAGTCTCAGGAGCCGGGCTGCCGCGGCTGGTCTCAGCTGAGCCAGTGTCTGCTCCTGCCCCCGCAGCGCTTTCCCTCCGCCACACCTGAGGGACACGTGTCTAAATCTTAGTCCTAGAGCTTGGGTGCTTGGCTCTCCTGACCCTCGCCTGCTGGCCTGGTCTCTGCGAGCGGCCCTCGGCATATCCAGCAGCGGAGATGGGGCTGTGACCTGTGAGGCAGCGTGCCCTGCAGCCTCCCTCCGCCCTCTGCATGCCCGCACCTCTGAATGGCCGCCATGTCCTCACAGTGAACACCTGGGCTCTGGGAGAGCTCTCCAAGTCCTCCTCCCCCTCCTGAGAGGACGGGCATGAGGCCCCTCGGCGCACAGAGCTGTTTCTCTTCCCCTGTCTTAGTCAGCTTTTCACTGCTGTGACTCAGTGACCCAACCAGCAACTGTAGAGGAGGAAAGGTGGATTTGAGGGCTTGTGGTATCAGAGGTCTTAGTCCACAGAAGGCTGGCTCCATTCCTCAGGGCTCAAGGTGAGGCTGAACATCATGGCGGGAGAGGGTGGTGGAGGGAGGCAGTTCACATCATCAGGAAACAGAGAGAGGTCTCCATTCAACAGATACAAATATATACCCAGAGCCACCATGATTCCCACCTCCTCCAGCCACACCTCACCTGCCTCCAGTCACCACTCAGTTAATCCCATCTGGGGTTAATTCCCTGGTTAGGTTAAGACTCTCACAACCCGACCATTTCTCCTCTGCTCCTCTGATCCTTCTTGCATCGTCTCACTCGTGAGCTTTGGGGGACACCTCACATCCAAGCCATAGCACCCTCCTGTGGTCCCATCTCGTTCTCCCTCAGCCCTCGACTCTCAGAGAGAGTCCAGCTTTGCTGGTCAAGGGCATCAGCCCTCACCCAGGATGCAGGGGCTGCGGAGCCTGACCCTCTGCTGCCCGGTGTGCCTGAGTCATGCACTGGCTCCTCTGCTTTCTGGCTCCTGCCTCAGGATTCCCCTGTGAGCGGAGTGCTCTTGTGGAGACTAGCCTGGGTTCCTCCCCTCACCTGACACTGGCACCTGTGTTCCTCATCCTCTGACCCCTCCCGCAGAAGTCCTTGCTCCGTGTACGGTCAGGGCCACAGTGGGAAGCATCCGGGGGACAGCCTGTCAGTGTACCTGGCACAGTGAGAGCGGGTGTTTTTGCGATATTGAAATGCAGGACTACTTTGTGATGTTTTAAATCGCAAATCTGAGCTAGCTTTTGGTGCGACTTGAGCACGTGTTGGGGGTGGGGCCAGGAGGGACCCAGGACCCAGGCCTGCTGTGCACACCTGAGGCAGCGTCTCGGCTCCAGGGGCGGGTGTGCTCCGTCTGCGCCTCACCCTGCTCACCCACGTCTCCTGGATCTGCAGCACCTCTCCCTGGTGTCAGGTCGTCGATACGAGGGTGACATGCCGTCCTCACAGGAACAAGAGAATGGGAACCGCAAAGGCTCCAGCTGGGGAGATTTCCCGATAAGGCTGCTGTGCGTTTCCTAAGGACTTTTCTCTGATTTCAGATTTGTATTCACATAAGATCTGGAGGTCTCAGGCTCTGCCTGGAGCACCCACGGATTCAACTTCAGGAGAGGTTGTGCCTCCAGCCCAGCCCTCTCTGCCCCCATTCCCGTCTAGGGACAGCAGAGCCTCCCTGCCTGGCCACACTCTCCCCTTGCCCACTTGACTCAGGCCCTGCCTTCCCACTCCACACCAAGAGGGGGCAGCAGAGAGCAAGGCAGCGGGCCCAGGCTTAGCCGCAAAATGAGGCGGGCGCCAGGTGTTGAGCGCCTCCTCTGCACTCTTAGAACCCCAGATTTCCGCTTTGGGGGAAATTATGACTGCATGTGAGTTCAGGTGGTCTGCAAACCTGGGTGTGCCGGCTCTCAGCTGGCCCAAAGTCCCCCAGACCACAGACCAGGACTCCAGGCCCAAGACAAGGACCCGCCCTGCCTCACCTGGCTGGCTCTGGTTCCCCTGGAGAGCAGGTGCTCTCCTCTCCATTTCCTGTGTGTGAGGCACTTCTTCAGGGCCAAGGCTGCTTCGGTCACTGGGCAACTCCTGCTCTCAGCCCGAGGGTCCCCAGCCCCAGCTCTCTGCAGGGAGAGGACGCCCGCTGGGTTCAGTCCTCCAGAATCAGGGCACAGACTTCTGGTGTCGGCCCCTCAGGTAAAATCATGTGCTTAGACGTCTCACTGCCCTGAGCCCCGGGCCGCACCCATGTCATGGAGGGATTCAGGTTCAAATCACAGATCACAGGTGTCATTATCAGGAGGTAGAAGGGCTGAGCCAGGCTTTGAAGATAAAACCCAGCACGTAACTCTGCTTCCGCTCTTCCCATGGCTCTGGCTGAGGCTGCTCGGCCACATCCCCAGCTCTGCCTCCTTCCTTCAGCAGAACTCCCAGCTTTGGGGCCAGACTACCCCCAGGCTCCCCGACATCCAGAAGTGAGTGGGGGTCCTGCCGTGGGGTCTCCTCTTGCCAGTGTGGGGTGGTGACACTGTGGTTCTTGCAGCAGGACTGGGAGCACTGGGTCCAGTGGGGGCTTTGGGGTCGTAAGCACTTCTCTGGGCCAGGTTCTCAGCCCTGGCTGTGCGTGAGGGTTACCTGGGCGTCACCCTGACCAGTTAAACCAGCCCTGCAGGTGGGGCCAGTGAGTTTGAAGCTCCCAGGTGTCTCCCTGTGCAGGGTGCATCCAGGTCTGAGAATCAGAAGAGTGTGTGGGCAGGGTGCTTGACGGCAGGAACTTTGTCCTTGTGCCTCACGGCTCCCACTTGGTATTTACAGTTGTGAGACCCCGAGTTTAAACAGCTCCCTCTCTTCAGTGGTGCCTTTGCCTCACATCCCCCTTGCGCTTCTCTAAATTTAAGTCCTTGTATTGTGCATACTGAATCTCTGCAACTGCTTCTCACCCTTTCCCGTGTGTCCTGAGGCACCCAGCACCCCCTCTTTGGGCAGGAAACGGGTCAAGCAGTCCAGTGGCTCTCAGACTTTCATGAAAACCTTTAAAAAGTTGCAAGTAGACCAAGGTCAGGCATTCAGCCTGCAGCACATGCCGCGGCTCTGGGCCTGCCCAGCTCCACTCCACCCTGACTGGATCACGTGGCTATTTGCACCACCTAGTTGAGGGAGCCACACCACCAGGCTCAGGTGGAGCTGGTTCAGCAGTCTAAGCATGAGGCCACACTAGAAACCCAGACTCCTCTGCCTGCCCCTTGGCCGGAGCTCACTTCTGCTTGGGTGGCCACCTTCTGGAACTCATGCACAGCTCGGTTCATGCTGCTAGGTTCCCAGGGTCCGTGTGTCAGGACACAAACGCCTGGACTCCCGCTAGGACCCAGGTCTGAAATCTGACCCAGGGAGCAGATTGCCTTCTGTGCTCCCTCGTCTCCTTCCTGAGCCTGCTGGGGTCTCAAGGCCATGGGCCTGGGGCGCAGCCCTGTTTACGGCCCCACACGAGCTGCAGGAGAGCCCTGCCCGCACTGCGGGCTGTGAATTGGGGCTGCAGCGGAACCCCTCTGCCACCGCCGTGGTCAGCACTGTGAAGGCACAGGGCCCGGCTGTCAGAGGCTGGCACATGGCCACCACGGTGAGGGCCACATCCACCCAGAGCACCAGCAAGGGTCAGGCTTGAGCAGGACCCCAGGCAATGGCACAGAGCTCTGGATTCCGGTCGTGCCCAGGCTGGCGGGAGGCTCCTGACACGGCTGCCAGCAGTGCCGTGTTTGGGTACCGGACTTCACAAAGCCCGACTTCTCACGGACGCTCGTGAGAATCATCCCCTGTGAAACTCACCTTCACAAACGCCCTAAGTGGCAAATAGAGCAGTCGTTAAAAGCGAAGGGTATAGACCATTAAAACACCACCACATTTGAAATAGGGGGAATCATATAAGCAGGAAGAAGCGTGGAGGATAAGTGAACCGGTGAGCCCCCAGGCCTGCAGGAGGTAAGCGGGCCGTGAGCGGGTGTGGCAGCCTGGCAGGCGGCTGCTGCCTTCCTGGGAGGGACCATCTGTCCAGGTCCCAGCCTCAGCTTGCTGTCGGCCAGGTGTCCCTGTGGGCTCCATGGGACCAGGGGATCTTGTCCTACCTCTGTCGTCATGAGCCACAGAAGCCTGCAGGAAGCAAATTAGCAAGAAGGCCTGTGGCCTGTAGCAAGGGCAGAGAGTCAGCAACGGCGTGGACATCTTAGCAACGGCATGGTCATCTTAGCAATGGCGTGGACATCTTAGCAACGGCGTGGACATCTTAGAGGGAACGGCTTGTCTTACTGACCGACTTCCAGTCAAGCAGACACCAACTTCAAGATCACCAATGGATGTTCCTGAGGCTGACCCAGATGGGCTTACGGTTGTCCAGCAAGAGTGGCTTCAACCTGCTCATTTGTGTGAGTCAGAATGCAGCTTGCTGAGCACACAGGAGAGCTGCAGAGTCACGGGGTGGTGGCACGTGTTCCGGCACAATTAAGAGTGATGACAGAAAGAGGGGGACTTAATTTTCATAATGTATCTCACCCAGACATTGCAGTGTCCCCTGGGGGTCAGCATGAAGTGTCCATGAGGTGCATGGTTGTCCTTCCTACCTGCCACCCATTGTCTCTGGGTGCATGTGTGGGCACTGCCCTTCCAAGCCAGCCGTGGTCAGGGTGGCAGCACTGGATGACGCTGCTGCAGACGATCCAGAGAACAAGAACGTGGGCTGATTCTTCCCAAGAGTCTTGCTCAGACTAGGCAGACAATGCCTTGTTTTTTAAGTAGTTCTAGTTGCATCGAGGGTTGAGCTTGGTGGTTTGTCACACATGATCAGAAGTTCGGTTGTTGGACTTTGAATCTCGTTCACTGTCAGAGAGTGACCTCGTGCGGGTAGCTCAGCTTCTCTGTGCTCACTCCTGTCACCTGCTGCTGAGGACTAGGTGCCACATGTATGTCCAGAGCTTGTTTGTAGCTGGTCTCTGTCCTGGTCATTTTCAGTAGATCTTCCTTTCCTGCAGAGATGGACTCTGGACTGTCAGCCAACCATGTGTCCAGTGGTAAAGTGGGGCCTTTGTTGGGCAGGTTCTGCAGGAGCAAGTGCATAGCCCAGCACCCCATGCTTGCCCCATGGAGAGCTGCTCGGTCCAGCCTAGAGCATGGGCACTGCTCTGCTGCAGTCTCCGGGGGTCTCGCCTGGAGCTCCTGGCTTGCTCACCCTGCAGGCACGTGGCCCTTATCACTTCCAGGAAGGCTTAGAGTCCCTGTCTGTTCAACAGTGATGAGACCTCTGTAGAAAGAGCTAGTCTCATTTGTTCAAAAGACAATAGGAGGTGGTTCATTCACTAGAAATGTATAAATGTTAGCAACCGAGTCCCCCGACTTTCTGAGAGCCAGATTGTAGTCCAGAGGCCAGAGGAACCCTGAAGGCTACCAACTCCGCTGTCCCCACTTTACAAATGAGAGTGTCACCCTGTGCTTGAGAAGTTCTCTCATTTCCCAGCCTCAGCAATGGAGCACTGTGTTTTCAGACAGACTGGGAGGCTGGCCCATGCTGGCTAGTGGTTCTTGAATCACCTGCCTTTGGACACCCTGTGGTTCTTGGTCCAGGGCCTTGTGTTCAGATGCTGGTGAAGGTCAAGGGAAGGGTGTACAGCAGGAACCTGACATGGAGCGCCAGTGTCCCCAGTGTTTCAACACTTAAAATCCAACACTCTCCTCTGATAAATGAGAAGTCCTGATTTCTCTGGGATTATCTGGATAATTTTTGAGAACTCAAACAATGTGAAACCCAATGACGGTGACAGTCATGCTGGGTGAGATGTGGGTGTGCCTGTCCTGTTTCACACCTGGACCTGACTCTGCGTCCACCTCTCTTTCCTAGAGCAGGGCGTGAGAGCACGGCACTTCTCACACCAACTTGTCCTCTGTGGACCTCTGCACCATGCCCTGCAGGCCATGCCGTGAGGGCCCATCCTGCACAGGAGCTGTCCAGGGCCAAGGCGTGCCCAGCAGGGTGACCTGTTAGCAGCACCTGGGCCGAGCATGACCTCTCCTGCTCTGCCAACACAGGGAACAGTTCCCTTGAGTCCATCATCATCATCATCAGGTGAGACAACTCTGGCCCAGGTGCAGACAAGATTTCCAGTCTTTTCAAGTCTAGAGTGAGACCCCCAAGACCAGCAATTCTCACAAATACTTCTGAGGGCTTCTTTGTCTTATTTCCCATTCATTACAAATCCTCAGAAACTTGGTGTCTGCATTACTTCTTCTAAGCACGCACATTTGTTTTGGTTACTGTTGAATGACCTGAAATGGCCTCTACAGCTTTGTAATGACATTGCCCTGGAAGAGCCCTTCGCCCCATCTGTGAGGGAAAACACTTCTGTGTGTTCACGATGGCTGAAGTTTCTGCTTGCAAGCTTGACAAACCCAGGGTTGAAGCTTTGGAGGGCCTGAGAAGACAGATCAACACAACCTGCAGAGGAAGAAAACACCAAGACTTGAACCCTGAGGTCTGCTGCAGAGTGTGACTGAGCCCCGACCGAGGACACAGATCAAGGACCCTGCGGTGGCCAGGAATGCAGAAGGACCACAGCTCCTTCTGTGAGGGGGCCTGTTTTTGTTTCTGTTGATCTTAGTATGAAGATACTTGGGGGTTTAAATTCCATTTTTGTCGTATTGATTCCACATGACCTGAATCGCGAGTTTTTTACCCTTCAGGGAAACTTCTGTCATCACATTCAAACACATATCGACATGAAGAAGAGAAATTAGTTCCTTCTCAGACAGGAAGAAGAGAGCTCTTCTGGGGAGGGGAAATTAAGCCAGGGGCGTGGCAGCGTTCTAAGCTCGAGGAGGCCGGAAGTATCAGGAAGGGTGTGCACACGGTGACTCCCAGCTCCGGGGCCATGACAGACAAGCATGGGAGGAGCTTAGGAGCCACCTGCTCAGTGCCCTGCTGGAGACCGCCTTGGCAGCTCTGCAGCAAGGAGAGAATGGCCAAGGGTCCATCACCCTGCTGCCCTCCGCACCCTCAGAGTGGCAAGTGGGACTTCTGGCAGGACCGGGGACCTCCCGAAGGGCAGCCCTCCAGGAGGCCAAGGAGCCTGCGCAAAGCTGGGAGCCTGGAGGAATTCGGGTTCCGCTTTGCCTCCTACAGAGCTGCTAAATTTGGAAGAACAGGGTTAGTGGCTGGAAAACGTGAATTAATGTTCCCGAGGAAGCGTCGTCTCCTTTGGCAGCCCAGTCTGCCTCGCGAACCACAAAACTCCTCACTCTGGGCCTCTTTGCTCCCAGATTCTGGGTCCTCCGTTCCTCACTCTGGGCCTCTTTGCTCCCAGATTCTGGGTCCTCCGTAGCTCCGGCTGAGGACTTAGTCCTGACGGGCCTGAGATGGCGAGCTGACCTTGAGGTGTTTGTTTGAACCTGCGGGTGCTGAGCAGCTGGGATGCAGGGGCAACTGGGGCTGGGGTGGGCACTCTGACCAGCTGCTGCATCCTGGGCGCCAGGCTCCTCTCCACCACCCTGGGGGTGGGCCTTGCAGAGGGACCAGAGTCCATGCACCTGCTTTCATTTCTACTTTTTAAAATTAAGGGACAGGCCTGTATTTAAAGGTACTTCTCTGACAAGCAGGTTCTGTGTGGTAGGTGAGCCAGGGGAGTCTCCTCTGAACCAATGCCGTGGGATGTGGGGGGCCATCCGCTCCCACCCCGTCCGTAGGAAGAGGCCCACTAACTGTTCCTTCTCTCTCTGCAGGGAAGGTCGCGGGAGGCTGTAGGGGAGGACCAGGTGTGCCCCGCCCACGCCCAGACATCGGCCCAGCGCACCCCGGCGTTCCAGGAACCACAGAGCGCGGTAGGTTCATCCCAGAGCAAAGGTGTGACTTTACAGGGTGTAAGGAGCGTTTTCTGATGGCAAGCAGGGCTTGGATACAGCAATGGTGGTTTAAAATTAGGCGAATGAGTGGAAGTTATTCTCTGCCATTTATTTCTTAATCTTCCTGGTGCTTAGATGCTTCAGTTTTATGTCATTGTTTGGTAATTAGATATGCAAGTTAAATTCATACATCAGCTGTGACTTCCTCATGTCTTCACACCAATGGGACCATCGCGTGCAGTCCAGATATTTCTGAAGCAACCAGGTCAAGCAGGCCATAGTATCCACAGTATTCTCACGGGTTTCGTGCCAAGCCCCGCCCCCTGTGGTCCTCCCGGGCCTCTGGGGGCTGCTGCCCTCCCACTCTGTCCTTCGGCTGTGGTGTAGACTGTGCCCCCCGTCCTGCTGTCTCTCCTCTCTGTCTCCATGAAGATGTCGCAGTCCCTTTAAACCCAAGGAACCTCATCTCCAAGAATTTGCCCGGAGTCCAAGCTAGCTCTGGCCCCGGGGTTTTCTTTCTCCAGGGAGGCCTGCACTTGGCAGCTGTCTGTCTCCTGAACGCCCATCCTGAGGCCTGACCATGCTGAGTCCATCTCCTGGAGGCAGGGTGGGCCTGAGGGCCTCAGACCCCGTCTGCCCTGGTTCCTGGGGCCGACCCTCAGCTGCCCCCGCCTCTGCTGGCTGCTCCGATTATGAGCAGGTAGAACTGAGAAGTACCACCCATACCAGAGATGAATGAATTCCCAGCGAGACCCGAGGAAAGAACTGACGTTCCCCCTTTACTGAGGAAAGAACTGACGTTCCCCCTTTACTGAGGAAAGAACTGACGTTCCCTCTTTACTGCACAATCGGCCGCTCAAGGCACTGGGTCTTCAGGCTCCTTTACTTTGGGGTCAATGTCAACGACTTATCTTGTGCACATTATCATTTGCGTTAATACCAGGTTGCTGGAGTGGACATTGGGTAACTGTTTCCTTAAAACAGTCAGTGCGTGCCTGTTGAGCAAAGTGGGTTGTTAGAGTGACATAGGTATAATAGGAGGTAGAGCAGTGAAGGCCCCCAGCACTGGCGCTGTGATGCCCCTGTGGAGCCCGCCCCTGCTTCTCCGGGGCCTACACCCAGAGGCGCCTCTTGCCCCGGGCGCCCTTTCGCTGTCCGCGTGTGTTCTCAGGGTGAGGTGCTCCGTTTTGTGGACGCACAGGAAAGCATGCGTCTAAGCCTGCATCGTGGGGCTGCCAGTCTGCCTTCCAAACTTAGGTTCATAGGCGATTTTAAAACCTGTTTCCTCTGGCCCGATGCTCCCCCGCTGTCGGTGGCTCCTGAGGACCGCCTGGCTGCAGAGCTGGTCCTGGCTGGGCTCTGGGAAGGCCTCCCTCTTATGTCTGCTCCCATTCTGCCTGTCGCCCACCTGCCGGCAGAGTGTCCGTGGACTTGACTTGAGGATGAGTCATCCCGTAGTGTGGACTCAGGGTTTAATGGTGAACTGCACTTTTAACATACAATCAGCTCTTAAGGCTGATTCGAAATCTTCAGCTTCCTTTCTCTCCTTTGCATGTCCAGTCAGTGTGCTCTAGGCTGCCGTGGGCACAGCTGAGTGCGAGGCAGGTGGAGGTGTGCGTGGCAGGACGTGACCCACGCTCTAGCGCTCGGTAGCGACAGTCCATGCTGTCCCTCATGCACACTGTGCACAGCACTACACAAATTCACCCTAATGCTTCCTCTCAGAGCCAGCAGGTTAACGTGGTGACTGTCATCACTCACGACACCTGACCCCACAAGTTCCACTGTCCACTGCTGAGGCCAGCTCAGCACAGCCCGCCACAGAGCACAGCACAGGACGCTTGTGGGCTGCGCAGAAGGCTGTCCATTGTGGCTGGCTTTGCGTCCTCGCTGGACATTTCCAGGAATGGGCCTCCACGGAAGGTGTCAACCCTCACCCGCTGCAGTGAGCGCCTCTGTTCTGTTAGCCTCTGGCGAGGCGTGGGACTCAGAGTCGCGTCAGTGCACATGCTTTACTGACTCAGGTTCCAGCCTATTCTGGGTGCCATGGCTAATGTCCCTTCATAGGAGAGTATTTCTGTGCTTGATGGGTGTCATCTCGTTTTCCTAAATACACAGTTAATGGTTCACTCCAGCCAAGGGGACGGCATCCTAA
Organism: Sciurus carolinensis; assembly: GCF_902686445.1. Lineage (NCBI taxonomy): Eukaryota > Metazoa > Chordata > Mammalia > Rodentia > Sciuridae > Sciurus > Sciurus carolinensis. Next base: position 93,674,194 of record NC_062225.1, read on the forward strand.
CGGTGCTGAATTCCTACAGAGCAACATGCTGATGTCATCTGACCACACGCGTGTGCTGGTGGGGACACGCACCACCAAGAGCGTGGGCGGCCACGATTTCTTTTTAAAGCAAAAGCCAGTGTGTGCATGATTGGTGGTTTATCAGTAGAGGCCATACACACGGGGTTGCTGTGTTGTGTGACTGGCAAAAGGACCCAGGCCTGAGGCTGGGACCCTGGCGAGTCCCCCACGTGCCGACCCAGTCAGTGCTGGCTGCAACGCCCCCGCGGCTCCACCCATGGAACCAGGTGGGCTCTCGGGCGGGCTCTGTGGGGCTGGCCGTGGGCCCAGAGCTCTGCGTGCCTCTCACGTGGTGGGCAGTGGTGAGGTTCCCGCCACCTCCTGGTGTCCTGTGCTGCACCTGCGTGTGGGGACTGTGTGCCGCCAGGTAAAGGTGAGCTGGGAGACACTGCCGCCCCACTTCAGGGTGCAGCAAGGCAGAGGTCGCCTGTGAAGGGCCAGAGCTGGTGAGGGACCCGAGTCTGAGCGGCCGGCTCCTCCGCTGCCCTGGGCAGTGGTAAGTGATGCCCCTGCTCCTGGTCTCACCCCCACTAGTGTCTCAGGTGCGAGGCGGTGCTAGAGGCAAACATCCACCACCCGGTGAAGGCTGCTGTCACGTGCAGAAGTCCAGCAAGGTCCGCCAGATCCCGGCCGTGTGCCTGGAATCACTGGGATCGCCTGTTGATTCCCCGAAAGTCGTGAATCTGGTGTCTGGGGGCACAGACGCTGTGTGCTGGGCGCTCCTCAGAAGAGAGCGAGGGCACCTGCTCCTTGCCCTGGGGCAGCTGCAGCCTCTCTCCATCCCCTTGCTGGTCCTGCTGACTCCCCTGCTCCTGCTCCCCAGAGCAGTGGCCCAATGCAGCCCCAAGCTGGCACCTCAGGCCTGGCTTCTCCATACTGAGCTGCGGTCCCAGCAGGATGGCCCTGAAAGGTGGCCAGCAAAGACTTGTCCCATCTAGGAAGTCCCAAGCCATGAAACCAAGTCAGCTTCATCATGCGGACCGCTGAGGGGTGACCAGAAGTGTCCAGAGAGGCTGCACACAGCGTCCTCCCAGAGACTCCCCTCCACTGCCAGAGCCAAGTTGGGGCCACGTGAGCCAAGACCCTAAGGAGTCTCGCTGCCGCCTTGTTCCAGGGAGACAGGCTCTGGGGGGACGGGAAGCCTGGGAATGAGCTTGCAGCCCTCCTGGACGGAGCAGGTGAGGGACCAGGGGTGAGGGTCACGGCAGGCAGAGGGCCCTCTGGCCCTGGAAGCTGCTGCTGTGTCTGCCTGGCTCTGCCCCAGGGGACAATTTACCCCTTGAGCCCCAGGGTCATCCTCACTGTCTCTTTACATGAAACACAGGTGTCAAATGCACCCAAAATGTGAATGCACACCTTGTTCTTCTCCCTAGAATGTAAAGCGTCAACTCTGAAATGTCGGGGACTTTAGAGATGGTCAGTTTTAGGAATGTGAACAGACTCACCTGTCTCTGCTTAGAGAGGGCGCTGTAGTTGAAAGACGCACCTTACAGGACTTGTAGAATTTCCTTGCAGAAGTGGACACTGAAGTGGATGGATGATGGCCCTGGCCAGGTGGTGCTGTTGGAGGGAGATGGATTTGGGGCTGTTACACCCCCGTCTGCCTTTGTTCCAAGTTCTCCATACTAACTCAGGAGTCCTGGGACAGCAACCCCAGAGCACCCTCAGTCCTGAGCTGGCTGGAGGAGACCAGGCTTCTACAGGGAACACGGCGTGAGGGCCTCAGGGCTCAGGCGCCTCTGTGCAGTGGGGATGAGAGTCCTCTGGACCCCACGGGGTGCGGTGCTATGGGCCCAGAGCGGCAGCTCGTGCCACACCAAGTGTGATACTGAGTGTGCACATTAGGAGCCATGCCTGGCACAGCTGGGTCCCATGGTCAGCGCACAGAGGGGTCCTTTCCTCCTGGGAATGTCTTCAGTGGGCAAATGAGCTTTTTTGTTTGTTTCTTTCTTTCAAGATCAAGAGCCAAATTGGAATTAATTTGCTAAAGACTTTGGTGCCACTTGTTACACGGGGTGGATTTCTAAAGGTATTTTAAAAATTGTTGTAAAAATCAGTTTTTGAACTTTACTGCAGTTATGTTATGTTTTTCAGCTTCAAAGCAGGACAGGTTAATTGGCGATGGGCTCTCTCCTAGAACCACGTGTTTTCTGCTTGTGTTTTTCTGGGGCGGAGGGCCTGCAGCCGTGCTCTCCACTCCCTTGTGTGGATCCTCGATTGTCCCCTCACAGCAGAGCCCTGTGGAGACGTGGCAGCTGGCCCAGCGTGCTCTCCGACATGGGTTCAGGCCTCCCTCGCGCCTGTCCTCGGAGGAGCCAGGGGGGCCTGAGCGCCTGTATTCCCAGGGCGTGCTTCGCTGCCCGCCAGGTGGAGGTCAGACTCGGGCTGCGAGAGCTGGGGCTCTGGTCCCACCCTCCCTCCAGCAATGGAGGTCTGCACAGCCCTGGGGCCGGACGCTCTGCAGTGGAGCTGGTCTCTGCAAGGCCTGTCTCTGGTGACCGCCTGGTGGGAACCACCGCGGCAGGTGGGGCTGAGGGAGCTGGGCACTAGCCAGAGGTAGAGGAGGTAGGGCTGATGCTGCCGCCCAGTCCTGGATGCACACCTGAAGCCTGGGCTCGGGGGGCAGGCTCACGGGGGCAGACACCCGCAGGACTGCCCAGAAGGTCAGACGGGCTTGAGGTCTGGTAGAGAGGAAGGGATAGGAAGAGTGGGTAGAAAGGGGCAAAATTAGAAAAGGAAATTGCGTTTTCTCGCGCGGAGAGGGATCCAGTGGCTGCCAGTCTGCAGCGAGCGCTGCTGGTGTTCCCTTGGCCTCCCACGCTCCTTCCCCGTGGCTCCATTAGCAGGCCCTGGCCCTGCAGTGCAAGACCCCCGCACTGGGGCAAAAGAGCAGGAAGACTCAAGAGGAGAGTCACAGAGATGACGGTGTCTCCCCCGACTCTCCTCTGCTGCCTCGTCTCTGTCCTTGGTATGAGAAAGTATCTCTGCGGTCGTAAAAAGACTCGGCTAATTAACTGCCTTATCTGTAAACTCAAAAGCCTGCCTGATCCACACCCTGAGAAGCCGGGGAGTCTGATAGGAGAAGCAGGAGAGGCTTCCCCTGGGCACCTGCTGCCTGGATGGCCTCCCAGCTCCAGGGTCCGCGGGAATGCTCCGGCCCTCTGCTCACGGCAGACCTGCCCGCAGGTGCCCAGCCGTGCTCCCTATAAGCTGGGCGTTGGGGGCAGGCACCTGTCCTGCGCTCTCCATGGCTTGCTGGCATTGGATACCGATGGACCTTTGTGTAGAGAAGCCTGTCGGGAAGGAAACCTGACGGCCAGTGGGTGTGGGTGTGTGGACCCCCGGGTCTCCCAAAGACCCTCAGCAGAAGGCACAGGCAACACGATTCTGGGGGTGAAGGGAGAGGCAGGGGAGCAGGTGCCGTGGGACAATGGCTCTGGGGAACAACCAGCGTCCCAGGCGGGGAACAGACCCTGGCTCAAGTGTGGCCAGATGGCCGAGTGACTGCGGAGGACGATCCCAGGCAAGGGCGCCATGGCGTCTCAGAGCAGCAGGGCGATCGGGGACGCTGGGGTCCTGGAGGCCCCCTTGGCGGGCCAGGCTCCCGGGCAGCACTGAGTTCACTTTCTGTTTGTTTCTGTTGGGTTTGGTGTGGTGCTGGTGTTTGGGTGCGAGGACTCCGACGAGGTGGGCCCTGGGTAGCTCAGGGGAGCACGGTGGCACCCTGAGGGTATTCTGTGCACAGCAGGAGGCTGGGGAGCACCCACCCTTCCTTAAACAGGATGCGGGGACAGCGGAGCTTCCTCAGACCCCAGCCTCAGAAGTGGCTCCAGAGGACTCGAGACCAAGTCTCCAGAGCAAGACGCTCACGCTATGAAAATATACGCCAAGTTTCCACATATTGACTGTGGTTAAGTTTATTTCATGGCAAACACTCCCAGTGACATTTGAGCACTCTCAGCATTGGCCTTCTGGTCCTCCACCCTCCTTCCTTCACGCCTCCTCCTCTCCCCATCTTCATCCTCCCTCCTCCTCCCCTTCATCCCTCCTCCCCTCCCACCCTTCCCCTCCCTTTCTTCCCTCTCTCCTTCCCCTCCTCCCTCTCTCCTCCCTCCCCCTCCCCCTCCCTTTCTTCCCTCTCTCCTTCCCCTCCTCCCTCTCTCCTCCCTCCCCCTCCCCCTCCCCCTCCCTTTCTTCCCTCTCTCCTTCCCCTCCTCCCTCCCCCTCCTCCCTCCCCCTCCCCCTCCCTTTCTTCCCTCTCTCCTTCCCCTCCTCCCTCTCTCCTCCCTCCCCCTCCCCCTCCCTTTCTTCCCTCTCTCCTTCCCCTCCTCCCTCTCTCCTCCCTCCCCCTCCCCCTCCCTCTCCCTTTCTTCCCTCTCTCCTTCCCCTCCTCCCTCTCTCTCCTCCCTCCCCCTCCCCCTCCCTTTCTTCCCTCTCTCCTTCCCCTCCTCTCTCCCTCTCTCTCCTCCCTCCCCCTCCCCCTCCCCCTCCCTCTCCCTTTCTTCCCTCTCTCCTTCCCCTCCTCCCTCTCTCCTCCCCCTCCCCCTCCCTCTCCCTTTCTTCCCTCTCTCCTTCCCCTCCTCCCTCTCTCCTCCCCCTCCCCCTCCCCCCCTTTCTTCCCTCTCTCCTTCCCCTCCTCCCCTCTCTCTCCTCTTCCCCCTTCTTATTCCTACCTACCCTCTTTTCATTTCCCTTCATACAATGATAAGTATATATTTGTGTTTCAGTTCTTTATACTCATTTCATAATTATTTGGTTAGTATTGTAGGAAGTCTTTATATCATATTTTTTAATTTTAATGGAAGGCAAGAGTATTAAAATACCGAGAAGAACATGGCTGATTCTGGCCCAGGGTGGGGAGCCAGGGTAGGCAGGGCAGTGGTGCCTTGGCCTGGGAGGAGGCAGGCCAGGTGGGTTCACAGGGGACTGGCAGCTGTCCGCTGAGAGCAGAGAAGCCAAGGGGAGCTCAGGCGGGAGGCCAAGCGGGAAGGTGAGGGCACCAGCTGAGGAAGGCTCCTGCCCGGAGGCCACTGCCAGGACTGATCACAGTGTCACCCCGGTGAGGCTGAGGAAGGTCGGAGAGGCCTGGAGCAGGAGGAAAGGAGACCTGAGTCCACGGGAGCCTGGCCGGCAGGGCGAGGGGAGGCCTCCTTCTGTGGAGGGAGAGCAGGCAGCATCCTCAGCCAGGGCTCCAGGACGGGAGGAGACTGCAGCTGGAGGGGTAGTTTGGGGACCAGGACGAGGGACCACTGGCTTGGAATGGAGAAGGGGCTGGGAAGAGCCTGGGCGATGGGAGTCTTGGCTCCAGGGAGCCACGTCCACTGTAAGGCCAGGGGCTGCTAGTCCGAATTCAGGGTCCCCACAGAATTCAGGGTCCGCACAGAATTCAGGGTCCGCACAGTGCATCCTGTGAGTGTGTAAGTGTGCTAGAAGAGAGCTTTCCACCCTCCCAGTTCCGCTGAGTGCTGGTGTCTCCCTTGAAGTCCTATCTGTATCACCTAGTGAGTGAAACTCTAGAGTTATGGACTGAAACGTGTCCCCCTCATCCATGTGCAGGACCCTCGCCCCGTAGTGACCATGGGGGATGGGCTTTAAGGGGGCGACTCATGTTGAAAGTGGTCCCAGGCATGGGGCCCTGGTCCTGTGCCTTGTCAGACGAGGAAACACCAGGCCTCTGTCCCACGAGGACACAGTGCAGGTGCAACTGGAGGCAGGCGGTGGCCCACCCACGCGTGTGAACCTTGCTTTCTAAGTGCACGAAGATGCCGTTCGTCGGTGGCGCACACAGCAGGGGAGCTCCAGAGCCTCCGCAGCGTGCTCTGTCCGTGTGGCCGTGGAGCTCTGTGCGTGAGACCTCCTGGGTTCTCACTGAAACACCCACAAGCCCACTCTGGGTTCACCTGTGACCCGGCCCAGAACCACTGGGGTAGAATGAAGTAGAAAGGTCCCCTGCTGCATGACAGCCCTGCGTGTGACACTTAGTGCCTTGGGGAGACCTGCACACGCAGGCATGGAGCCTGGAGGCCGGGAACCAATTCCCACACACGTGCAGAACAGGATCTGCCTTCCCATGCGCTGGCCGTGCATGGCCACCACCTCCTCCCAAGTGGCAGGGAAGGGCAGGACAGCCATCAGACCCTCGTCACTCTTCTGGACTTGCTGAGTCCTGACGTGATGAGCTCTGTGAAACGACCAGTAGGGAAGAGATTCTGAAGGTGGCCGGTCCTGGTGTGGAGGTGGCAGGTCCTGGTGCGGAGGGGGAAGGTCCTGCTGCGAAGGTGGCCGGTCCTGCTGCGAAGGAGGCAGGTCCTGGTGCAAAGGTGGCCGGTCCTGGTGCAAAGGTGGCCAGTCCTGGTGCGAAGGTGGCTGGTCCTGCTGCGAAGGTGGCAGGTCCTGGTGCGAAGGAGGCAGGTCCTGGTGCGAAGGTGGCCAGTCCTGGTGCGAAGGTGGCTGGTCCTGGTGCGGAGGTGGCCGGTCCTGGTGCGGAGGTGGCAGGTCCTGGTGCGGAGGTGGCAGGTCCTGGTGTGGAGGTGGCAGGTCCTGGTGCGGGGACGGTCTTACTCTCTCCTGATGATGTTTGCAGCCAGCCAGCAGGTGGGGCTTCCCCAGCTGGGCGGGGACACCAGGCGCCCAGGCCTCGCCACACTTCCTGTGGTCTGACTTCTGCCTGGCTGCAGGTGGTCTGCAGGTCCTCTGTGGCCTTGCCCCCCGTGGACTTGCCCCCCGTGGACTTCCTGTGGTCTGACTTCTGCCTGGCTGCAGGCGGTCTGCAGGTCCTCTGTGGCCTCGCTGCATGTGGACTTCCTGTGGTTCTGCCTGGCTGCAGGTGGTCTGCAGGTCCTCCATGGCCTTGCCCCCCGTGGACTTGCCCCCCGTGGACTTCCTGTGGTCTGACTTCTGCCTGGCCGCAGGCGGTCTGCAGGTCCTCTGTGGCCTCGCTGCATGTGGACTTCCTGTGGTTCTGCCTGGCTGCAGGTGGTCTGCAGGTCCTCCATGGCCTTGCCCCCCATGGACTTGCCCCCCGTGGACTTCCTGTGGTCTGACTTCTGCCTGGCCGCAGGCGGTCTGCAGGTCCTCTGTGGCCTCGCTGCATGTGGACTTCCTGTGGTTCTGCCTGGCTGCAGGTGGTCTGCAGGTCCTCCATGGCCTTGCCCCCCGTGGACTTGCCCCCCGTGGACTTCCTGTGGTCTGACTTCTGCCTGGCCGCAGGCGGTCTGCAGGTCCTCTGTGGCCTCGCTGCATGTGGACTTCCTGTGGTTCTGCCTGGCTGCAGGTGGTCTGCAGGTCCTCCATGGCCTTGCCCCCCGTGGACTTGCCCCCCGTGGACTTCCTGTGGTCTGACTTCTGCCTGGCCGCAGGCGGTCTGCAGGTCCTCTGTGGCCTCGCTGCATGTGGACTTCCTGTGGTTCTGTCTGGCTGCAGGCGGTCTGCAGGTCCTCCGTGGCCTCACCCCCCGTGGACTTCCTGTGGTCTGACTTCTGCCTGGCCGCAGGCGGTCTGCAGGTCCTCCGTGGCCTTGCCCCCCGTGGACTTCCTGTGGTCTGACTTCTGCCTGGCCGCAGGCGGTCTGCAGGTCCTCTGTGGCCTCGCTGCATGTGGACTTCCTGTGGTCTGACTTCTGCCTGGCCGCAGGTTGTCTGCAGGTCCTCCATGGCCTCTCCGCCCGCGGAGCTCTACAAACCTGCAGGAGCCCTCGGGAAGGGGCTGGTCCTCTTCTGGCCTGGGCATCACCTCTTTGGGCAAACTTCAGGTCTGACAGAGGGTGTGACATAAGTGACCCATCCTGCACGTGGTAAGGACTCAAAAGCGCATTTGCACGGGAGTGAACAACGTGGTCTGTACACATCAAGCACCGTGCTGGTGACGGATGCGTGGGTCAGGCCAACATGGAGCTCCGTCTCCCGAGGTCCAGGCACTGCCTTCCAATGCTCGGCCTGCTGGTGTCAGCCGGCTTCATCACGGTGACTGAGCGCCCCAGGAGAGCAGCGTCAGAGAGCAGATGATCGTAGTCTCCGAGGTCTCAGTCCACAGGCAGCATTCCACTGCTCTGGGCTGAGGGAGGCAGAACTTCCAGGCGGAAGGGTATTTGGAGGAAACTGTCCAGAGCACGAGAGAGACGAATGGAGTGTTCTGAGCACCAGGGACAAAACAAACCCCAAAGGCCCCCAGTGACCCCCTCCCCCAGCCCCGCCCCTACCGGCCTACAGTTGGCACCCAGCTAACCCATATCAGGGGGTCAATCCACTGATTAAGTCACGACTCACTTAGCCTTTGAACTTCTTGCATTGCCTCACATGGGAGCTTTGGGGGACTCCTAACATCTAAACCACGGCGTGGTGTAACAGGCACCGTTCACCAGGCACCACAGGAAGGCCTGCGTGCTGCTCACGGTCTGGATGTGGGGAAGTCCAAGTCCAAGTGCCGCAGATCTGGTGTCTGCTGAGGGCTCCCTTCCTGGTTGGCGGGTGGCCCTTCATGTGGTATGGGATGGCGCTCTCTTCTTGGTAAGAGGGCACTGATCCCATTATGGATGCTCCACTCCTACCACTACGTCCTGGAGGCCCTGTCTCCCTGTGGCATCATATTAGTGCCATGAGATACAATTCTGGAAGAACAGCCAGTTCACAGCACACCCGTGCACACACCGATGTCTAACACGTGTGCATATGTGTATAAAGATGGTTTCTGATATTAGATTGAAAAATCCCTTTGTAGATGGAGATGAAGGACTTTATGATTTAGCATAGTGAAGGAGAGAATAGCAGACAGACTCAAAGGGGTATGTTTAGGTAAGTGGACGCACTGAGATTCTGCCTTCTTGTTGGAGGACAGTCATTCAGGCAGAGGACATGGGGATCAGAGCATCTCAGAGCCCACAGTGGTGTTTGGTTTGCTGGGATTCAGGACAGAAGGAAACGCTGATGGCTTCTGTAGAACGTCACGATGTCATAGAGCCATGAGTGCCAGGACGGGCCTCAGGCTTACTGCAGTGGGCACAGCCAGGAGTGACCACAGAGGACCCAGCTCAGGGAGGGTGACGGGGTGGCACTGGACTTCAAAAGGTGAACCTGCAGGGGCTCTCCATTCCCACTCAGAGAAAAGCAGTGGAGGGGACCCTGTCAGGAGGTGGGAGAGGAGAAGACAGGGACATCTGGTGGGAGCAGTGACCTGTGACTGTCACATCCACGATCTCCATCAACCCTCGCACAGGTCAGGAGCCGGGGATTCGATCCCCGTCTGTACAGGGAGGAGACGGAAGAAGCCCTTGTTCTGCCCAGAGTGTGATCTGCAGCTGGAGCAGAGCCAGGTGCCCTTCCTTCCCTCTGTTCAGATACGCGCAGCATGGGAATGTGTGAGTAGAAGCTTCCAGAGCAATTTGGCATTGAGGCAACGTTCAAGGGCACGGTCATTTTTAGACAACTATTTCTGTTGTATTTCTAAAACAGTCGGGCTAAAGCAATTTAACTGGATTTTTAAAACCTCATTCTCCACCATCAGTCATTTTGGAAGTAGAGTAAGACCCTGGCAGAGGCTGGTCCTGGCCTCTAGTGGCATGGAGGCTGTGAGCCGATGTGCGTGCACGGTGGGGATGAGGCGCTCCCCCTCGTCCTCCTAACAGCTAGGTGCTCCGTGGAACGCCCTCAGCAGAGAGGTGCTCTGACGGAGTTATCAGAGCGCCCTTCTTTCCACCTCGTGAATACCTATGTGCTCTGTTCCCCTCCCTACAGATTTATTTACATAATTACGTTTTACTCAGACTAATAATTAAGTGAGTCTGAATTCCCTGGACACACAGTGCTTGATCGTGGGCAGGCATGGCAACTCACAGAGAGGGAGGCCATTCTGACCAGCAAGCTCCAGTGACCTGAGGCTGGATATGCACACTGGGAAAAGGAGACCATTCTGTGCTGGGGCGGATGCTGCACAGAACTTCCCCCAGGGTCTCCTCTGTGGGCTCCCGAGTGGCCTTGACCCTGTTCCTGTGTCAGTTACACACTGCCAGTTATCCCGACACGTTTCCTTGATTGTCTGACTTTAATGTTGAACAGCGATCTTCATTCCACCCCTATTTATTTTTATGATAAAAAATTCATGAATAAATTTCACAAGGTGTAGCTTGGTGGAAATGTGGAAAATTTGACCTTAAAATAATACTTTTTGTATCTCGATTAAAGGTGTTTCTTCCCCCAACACCCTCTGTCCTTTCTTCTTTATCTTCTACAACCCCACATGGGTAGCTTCCTCACTTAATGTGCAAATAATTAGTCTACTCATCTCTCTGATTCTTTATGATAAAACATATGGAAAGGAGATTTCTGTATTGTGGGAGAGGATAGTTTCATTATTTCCATGCTTTTTACATTTCTCTTCCTTCCTTGTTAACAATGATAGAGAACATCATTTATGATTTGGAGTTCAGGAAATAAAATACTTCTATACAAAGAAGGCAGGAACATGAGTCCAGTGAATATGTGCTAACTCAAAATCAAAGATTGACCTTATATTAAACTCTATATTGTATTTTATAAGTATACGTCTACCATTTTGGAATTCTCATCTGCTGTTCCCCAAAATCTCATCCTTTATAAATATCCATTAGATCAAACCATAGATGAATTTTCGAGCTAGACATTGTGTATTCAGTTCACAAACGTGATGAGACTGAACAGCATGGGAGTTTGGGGTACTTTGTAGAGTCTCTGTTCTTGGTCCTTGTTTTAGGCAGTTTTTCCTCCGCTGTGACCAAAGGACCTGGCAAGAATAATTTTAGAGGAGGAAAAGAAGGGACTCATGGTTTCAGCGGTCTCAGTCCATAGATGGCCCACTCCACGGATTTTGGCTCAAGGTGAAGCAGACCACCATGGTGGAAGGGTGCAGTGGAGAAAGCAGCAGAGAACATGGCATCAGGAAGCAGAGAGAGAGCACCCTTCACAAGACAACGCACACCCCCTGGGTACACCCCCAGTGACCACGCCTTCGGCCATTCCCACCTGCCCACGGTCACGGCCAATGAGCCTCCATGGTCTCCGATTTTCTTTCTCAAACAGTCTAAACATCTCGGTTGCAACCCAAACCTGTGCTCCACCTGCCTGGAGGCCTTAGAACTCCTGTGCCCTCTCCAGGGGTCAGGGTCCCTGTCTGAAGTGAAGGAAAGGCCCGTGACAGGCAGGCCTCCTGTGTGGACAACCACAGCCCCCAGGCAGCGCACTGGCCAGGTCACCGACGTAGCAGTCCATGTGGCTGTGGCTGTGGGTGTCGACCCTCCACAGACCTCCTCTCCAACTTCCCTCCCAGCATCAGCTGTCCCCATTTCCCTCAGGCCTTCCGGGGTTCACAGTCTCCCACCTGGGTTCCTGGTCACTGTAGATAGCACAGGGTCCTCTTTGTGCAGTGGCACGCTTCGTCTTCCACCAGCCTGCTCTGCTGTGGCCCCACCTGCCTACCCCCAGGCACCCTGCAGCCGCCTGCAGTGTCCTCACAGGCCCCCCAGGGCACACAGGCACGGAGTAGCAGGGCCACAGTGACGCACTCCGGCTGCACCTGCTCACTAACCCGGATGCTCCCCTCACTCTCACTGCGCCTGGGTGCTCCCCTCGCTCTCACTGCGCCTGGGTGCTCCCCTCGCTCTCACTGCGCCTGGGTGCTCCCCTCGCTCTCACTGCGCCTGGGTGCTCCCCTCGCTCTCACTGCGCCTGGGTGCTCCCCTCGCTCTCACTGCGCCTGGGTGCTCCCCTCGCTCTCACTGCGCCTGGGTGCTCCCCTGACTCTCACTGCGCCTGGGTGCTCCCCTCACTCTCACTGCACCTGGGTGCTCCCCTGACTCTCACTGTGCCTGGGTACTCCCCACACTCTCACTGCACCTCAATGCCTCAGCAAGCCCCAGAATGAGCCCTTGGGGATACTAACCGGGTCCGTTGCTGTGGATGTCAAGTCCCACTGTGGGAAGACCCATGCTCCTGAGGGAGGTGCTGTGGGCTTCCTGTGTCACATGGGGAGAGCTTCTATGCAGAGGAGGCTCTTTGGGAAAGATGATGCACGTGAAGTCAGACTTTAAAGCCGTGTTCCACCTGTAGTGTCTCTGGGCTTTGCTGAGTTGTGCGGCTCCCGGGAGAATTCCATTGTTCACCCCACAGGTGCCCTCCTGTTGGAGCTGCAGGGAACACTGCCTACCTGGGTTGACTAGGGAAAGCTTGGCAGGACCCTGGAATACAGCAAGGCTGCCGAGGGCTGGGCTGCCTTTGCAGCTGCTGATCCCAGCACCCTGTGCTGGACTGTGCTCTGTGGAGGCCACATGGAGCCTGCAGTTCCAGCCCACTGGGCCCTGCAGGGTTCACCAGGCCCAAGGCAGCTGCTCGACCTCTCACATCCTGGGGTCTTTCCTCCCTCGGTGCCTCGTTAAGGTGGCAGATCCCACCACCACTGTCTAGAGGCAGCCCAGCGCTTGCTTGGTACCTATCTCAACCTGCTCTCTGTGCTTTCCTTAATCCATGCAATGCTTGCCTCACCCTGTGATGCACACACCCTTCCCACCAGCATCTCAGAGGAGGACCTAGAAGTTCAAGGGTCTGCAAGTGTACCTACAGTGGCGTGAGAGCCTGAGTTCTTTCAGGGCGGAACTCCGCAGGGCTGTTCTCTGTCACCTGCGTCCAGGAACCCCAGGGCCGTGCCTCCTAGTGGGCCTGCACTCTGGCCTGAGGCAGTGCTGCCTGCACGCGCTGCACTCTCCTGGAAGGGCTCTTTGGGTCCAGGGACTCTATGTCACTGCACTTGTAACGGCGGCCAGGTCTTGGACAACGTATTTTCAAGTACTTAATCTCATTTAATTCCGATGACAACTTTAAAGGCTGAATACCAACATCCTCATTAAAAAAGAAACACCCTGAATTTAACTACCAACATTTCGTAGAGTGATAGGCAGGAATTTGAACCCAAGTCCAAGGCTTCCAAATTTCACACTTCCGTGTTGAAGCTCTGCTCCCCTCTCTGTCTGTTCTGGGATCTTGAAGCTCTGCTCCCCTCTCTGTCTGTTCTGGGATCTGGATGTGAGCAGTGCTTTGGAAGTCAAGTTACGGTTGGTCTGTTCCTCTGTGCCCTGGAAGCATTGTGAGTGGCCCCAGGGGGTGCTAGGCGTCGCTGTCCTGACTTGTACCTCAGCACTGACCTCTCATGGCCTTCTGGCCCTGGTGGTCTGCAGCTGGCTGGGAGCCTGTGGCCACACAGGCATAGGACACACCAGGACGCTCTGTCACGCTAGGCTCCATGCTGGTGCCGTGAGAAACCAGAGCTCCGTCTGTCCAAGCCAGCTGGACCTGAATCACGGCCCTCGCCACCTCGGCAGTTCAGTGCGGCTCCGTGTGAGAGTGCTTGGCTGTGCCCTGGTACTGTCAGTGCTGACCTCTACACAAAGCCATTCACAGAGCACGGGCTTGTGAGCGTGAGTGTCACTGTGGATGGGGCTGAGGGAGGGAGCTCAGGGCGTGGGCCTCTTCATGCTGCAGGGCACTCACGGTGCCACTGCAGGCCGTGGCCAGGACCGGGACTGCTGGAGGCAGCCAGCCATCCCCAGTTGGGCTGGCATGTGACCAGGACCCAGAAACAGAGTGAGGGCATAGGCTACAACTCCAGGGTGACCCAGACGTGGCTCTGAGGCAGACGTGGGCTTTGGCATGTGCGTCAGGCGTGAGCTCCCGCCCTGCTGCCCTGTGTGCCCACGCAGCAGGCTCACCTCCTGAGCCCCACGTTTTCCAAGTGAGGAGCATGGACACTAAGGTTCCCCTCATAGAATCGCTGCAGGGGTGGACTGCACAGGGTCCACCAGCACATAGCACAGGCTCACAGGATGGCACGTGTGCCCGTCTTCCCGCCACGCCCGGCCCCAGCACGGCCGCCTTCCAGAGCCTTCAGAGCTCCAGAGCAGGATGGCCGCATCTGTCCACATCCCCAGCGGGTCACAGGGGCACACACCTCTTCTGAGCGGCCTGCCAGGCCCTGGGCTGGGGGCTGGGTCTGCTGACGAGCTGGAAGGGTGGCCCAGGGAGCGGGAGCAGCAGAGGAGGCTGCACACGCCAGGGCTGCTGCCTGGCGTCTCCCTGCCAGCGAGACGGCCACGCTGCTCCAGGGGTCGCCTGCCCGCACAGGCCACGTGTGTCTGCTCCTGCGCCGAGGTGGCCTCATCTTGCCATCCAGCCTGGGCTTGCTCGTCCTGTCCCTGTCCTGGGTGTTGAGAGAAGACAGCCTAAGGCCCAGAGCTGACAGGCGGGGGCCTGCGGACCACCCTGCCCCCTGCCCCTGCAGAGCCCTGTAAGTGCTGGGCGAGGGCTGCTCAGGGGCAGCAGTCCCTGGAGCGTCAGAGAGGGAGTCCCTCTGTCCTCCAGGAAGGCTTCAGGTCAACTCCTTCTCCAGGAGCAGGGTCCTTCTCCAAGCCATCAGTTCCCGTGGGTTTTATATTTGCAAATTTTGCCTGTTTTTCATCCTGCCTTATGGAGAAAAGTCATTTTTGTTTCCTTTGGCTGCTTTCCTCCTCCCTTGAAGAGCTGCGTTGTTCCGCACGTGCCGTGTGCATGCTGGTGGCTGTCTGATGCTCTCAGAACACAAACACTGCCCTTAGATGACCCATGACGGAAAAGTGATCCATGTTCACAAAAGCATCTTTGGTTGGACTTGGGTAGAATCTATTTGGACACACTGATGGGCTACAAAACTCAAATCAGCAAGGATGTTGCTCAGCTCGATTAGCCAGCTTTGTTGCTGCTGTGACTTAAAGATCTGACCAGAACAATTGTGGAGGAGGAAAGGTTTATTTGAGGGCTCATGGTTTCAGAGGTCTTCGTCCATGGAAGGTCGACTCCGTTCCTCTGGGTTCACAGTGGGAAAGTGTGGCGGAGGGAAGCAGCTCGCACGGTGATGATTGGAGGCAGAGAGAGAGGCCACTCTCTAGATAAAACACTACCCACAGCCACGCCCCGATTCCCACCTCCAGCCACACTCACCACTTCAATTAATCACTGATTGGATTACGACTCACAACCCAGTCACTTCTCTGAACCTTCCTGCCTTGTCTCACATATGAACTTCAGGGGACACCTCACCTCCAAGCCAGCACGTGGTCTCAGCATCCACAACTGTGTGTGCGTGTGCGAGGGCCCCGCTGCAGGGCACCACAGGCAGCCGGCAGGTCTGCGGCTTCAGGGGTCAGCACCAGGGACACAGCCAGCACAGCACCATTCCTTCATTATTTTGCCCCAAAGCTGGTGCTTCACTTATGTAGTTCACAATTTTCAGTCAGCACCTACTATGTGCCAGACACCTCCTAGTGTTGCAATTCACTGGTGGAAAGGAACCTGCCTTGCGGAGCTCCAACTGAGGGTGGCTCGGTGGCCCCTGGAGTTCCTGCCACCGGGTCCGGGTTGGCCGTTCTGCCTTGTCGTATCATGCCTCACAATCTCCCTTCACGGAAGCACTAAACATCAAGCTCCCTCTCCTTCCGTTGACTCAGGTCCCTGAGGACGTTTACAGCCTTTTCTTCTACCGGATGGAGGAGAGCTTCTTTCTGGGTGGTCCCATAGCTGGCGATGATGCTCAGCACGGCGTCCTGAGGCAGGCTCAGCCTTGTGCCCCTGCAGCAGGCCCAGGCTGCTCCTCTGCCCAAGGGCCACGTGTCAACTCACAAGCAGTTCTGGGATCTGCGCCCCTGCCTGTTGATTTGTGCGTGACCCCTGGCCTGAAGAGGCTGTGTCTCCAGCTCTGTGGCCACACAGGTGTCTCAAGGACAGTTCCCTTTCATACCCGACTCGGAGGGAGGACTGGTGCACAGCCTCCCAGGGGCTTGCTGACGGCCGTCCTAGTTCCAATGGTTCCGCTTCTACTTAACATGAGCAGATGATGCCGTTGTACTTCTAATTCAGAACACTCCTTCTTCATTTCTGATTAGGGATTATAATCAGATTTATAATGCAAATGAGCACAAGTATCAAAAGACACGTGTGTGTAAGTCCTTTAGAAATGAAGCTTTCTGTTGTGCTTTGATGGTTCCAAGTCCAATAAAATGAGAAGAAATGGTCAGAAACAAGTTGGAGGGGCTGGGACGCAGCTTGGTGATGGTGTTTGCCTAGCATGTGTGAGGCCCAGGCTCTCTCCAGCAGCACAGGAAGGGAGGAAGCAGGCTCGTAGCTGCAGATTCTACTGGAGACATGTTTGCTGGGCTGAGTTGCTGAGACAGGACACAACGGTGCTTTTTGGTGAGTGATCTGAGTCTGTGGAGCTAAAAAACAATAAAGTTTGTCTTAGAATAGTAGACTGAAATTTCAGAAAAGAGCATTTTAGCCAAATACCAAGGATGGGTTCTTGAGAGTAGAGAATTTGAGAATTTAGTGGTACTTCTCTAGAGAAACACTAGGAACGCTATCCCAAAACATATTAATATGACAAAACAGAACAAATAACCTTTCCTCACCGGGTGGAATAGCCAATCTGGTGCAGCTCAGTCACAGGTCTGAAGATCCTCTGCAGTGGGTATGCTGAACAGACTGGGAAAGAGCTTCATCATAGACATGGAATGACAGCAGACAGAAAACCTAGGGACGTGTCTTACAGGAAATTTAAATAAATCAGAGTCTGGGCATAATGTAGTAAAAATAATTCTCCAGGAAATTAGCTTCTGTAAATAGAAATACACATGTAGGATAGAAAGTAAAGAGAAATAAATCCCTAACTACCTGGGCCCAGTGCAGAGTGCTTAGCCTGGAGCCCAGAATGTGATCTTGAGAAATTGGAAGCTCGGGAACTGTGAGACGGTAAAGCACCACAGCCTGGCATCCAAGTCCTGTTAGACATTGTGACTGCTCAGTATACCCGTGGTTTTTACTTGAGATGCAGTAAAACGTCTTAGTGATTACATAGTAGCAAATGCTGAACACATACTTTAAAATTTCAGTTTGTGGTGGTGCACGCCGATAATCCCAGTGGCTCAGGAGGCTCAGGCAGAAGGATCTCGAGTGCAAAGCCAGCCTCAGCAAAAGCAAGGGACTAAGCAACCAGTGAGACCCTATCTCTAAGTAAATATTTAAAAACAATAGGGCTAGAGATGTGTCTCAGTGGTCGAGTGCCCCTTAGTTCAATCTCCAGTAGCTGCCCCCCTCAAAAAAATCAAAGTTTCATTCATAAACATTATTTCATTTGATTCTTAGGAAAGTTTCATGAGGATTTATTTCTCTAGTGCCCAGTCTATGGACGAGGTCAGTGGGCACACAGTGAGACAGTAATTTCCATGGATCACGTGTCAATCAAAGAGGAGCCAGGTGTGAAACCTGGGCTTACCGGAATTCCTGCCCTCTGGGCAGTGTGCTATCTGTGCTAGTTGGCCGATATGAGGATGTTGGGGAAGGAGGGAGACCGTCACCCCGGGGCAAGGCAGGCTGGAGGCTGAACAGGTGTGAGGACAGCCTGGAGCTGGGCGGGGCCTCCCTGCTGTGCAGCCAGAGGCTGCTCAGGCCGGGACCAAGGAGAGGCAGGTGGAGCCCCATTGCCCCAGCCGCAGGCAGGCCAGGGTCTGCCGTTGTGTGGAACCCCTGGTCAGTGCCCTTGGATTGTTTTCAGTTTTTCATACGAAAGAAACTAGCGCCAAGTCAGGCTGAGGGCTCGACCTCGCGCATCTGGCCAGGGAGGTGTGTAGCAGGCACTGTTGCCCAAGCTTCCCAAGCTGAAGTGTCCTGCCTGCAAACAGACCTCTTCCCTCGTCAGCCAAGCTCATCAGTTTGTCATGGAATGGAAGGACGTTGGCCACATTTGCCGCTGGATGTCAAGTCCGCAGGGCCCTAGTGAGTTAGATTTTCAAGTTGCAGGTTCCCTTTGGGGACACATTCCTGATGCCTTCCCCCAGTCTGGTGAGCTCCAATTGGTAAGTAGAATTGTGAATATTTAAGGCATACAGCATTGTGATGTGACATAGGAATCCACTGTGCAATGACCACCACGATCAGGCTGCTGACACGTCCACCGTGATCGCCTCCACTTTTAGGAGAAGTTCAGATCTGCTCTCTTAGCAAATGTCGGATACACAACATGTTATCGTGACTAGAGTCACGGAGCTGCGCACTAGGTCTCCAGAACGTACTCTTCCTACTGACATTTGTGTCCTTCGGGGACCTCCCTCTGTTCCCCTCCCCTCAGTCCCTGCGAAGCCCTGCTGGGCTTTCTGTGAGGTGGACGTTTTTAGGTTCTGCCTGTAAGAATATGTGGTATCTGACTTTCTGTCAAGTGCTTGTTTCCTGTAACACGTGTCCTTTAGGTTCCTCCGCGTTGTCTCAAGTGTCACGCTAGCCTCCTTTATAAGGCTGAACGACACTCCGCTGGACACACACAGTCCGTCTCTACCTCTTCTCCCAGGGACACTTCATTTGTCACACGTCACCTGGCAGGTACAACTTAAATGTGGGTCTTCCCAAGTCTTAATCTTCTGAATGTGACACTTTGGAGTGAACCATCGAAGAAATAGATTATACAATTTTTGAAATATTAGATCTAAGAGTGAAATTGCTCCTGATGTTTCTTTAGTATTTCTCTCTAGGACTTTCTCTTTGGGGACTGGAGTTTTCTTTTCTACTCTCCTTTGGAACTTGCCCATAGTAAAGAAAATAATTTCTGGGTCTTCCAGGCCCGGAGGCTCACAGATGCCTGGACATGCAGCCGGGAACACTCGGCCAGTCTCAGTGAAATGAAAAGGAGGAGCTGGCTGTGCAGGAGAGTGCGCTGCTTTCTGCAGGCTGGTTTTCCCAATGCAAGGTTCTTTTGTGATGAGTGAGTCTTCACTTAGAAAGACAGTCCACATTTGTGAAGAGAGGTCTCTTTTGGAGAAAACTCAGGTACATTACATTTCCTTGGGCTTTTGAGTCTGAGAAAATGGTTGGATGTTTCTTTAAATCATAGAGTGTTTCAGCCATTGCAGAACCCTCCTGATTCAACCTCGGAAAGATTTGCGCTTTTTTTTACTGACCCAAACGCTTGCTTTTGTCACTATTTCTTTACCATCTCTGACTTAAAATACAGTCTACGTGTTGCACACACATATCTTTTGGGCACTCCAAGGGCCGCTGTCACCCTCCAGAGTAAGGAAAAGAGCAGAAAGCGAAGGTCCTTGTGCTTCCACCAGAGAGACAGCACAGGAGCTCAATGGCTTGGGGAGGAAAGCAACGGTCGTTTCCAGTATGAACCCCATATTGAAGGCCAGGAAGCAAATCTCAGGGCTGCATTTCACCTGCGTTAGTTCACTGTCCGCGAACCGGGCAGGACCCGCTCATTGACCACGTGGTGCTTCCCTGAGGCAGCGCTCTCAGTGGGTCTCATGATCAGCCAGTAGCATCCCAGGTGACGGGGGCTTGTCGGTAAAGAAAACAAGGACCCAGACTTAGAAGCTCTTCAGGCGAAGCAAGGTACCCTTTGACGTTCACCTTCTGTGGCATTGCCAGGTAGGCAGCACCATGTTTGTATGCATGCTGTATGCATATTCATGAGCGTGTGCACAAACAAATGGCTCTGCACACACTTGCACGCCCCCCACGTGAGTAGACACAGCGGCAGCGTGTGCTCTGCACTCCTGCGTGCAGTCCTGGAGGCTCCTCTCTGCTGGCACCCAACGCTGTGCCTCTACTTCTCACTGCAGCTTTGGCCATGCACAGACGGCAGCATGGCCAGCCGTACAGCACAGCTGCTTCTCTCTCTGGAGTGAACACTCTGCCCTTGCCTGCAGCTCAGGAGGGCTGCCACTGTCCCGGCTCGGAGTCCTCGTCCCCCTGGTGCGGTGCCCTCAAGGTCACACTCCCCGGACCCGTCTCCAGGATGACCGGAATGGTGGCTCTCAGGGCTGAGGCCCGTCTGCTCACCGGGCACTGCGGGTGCCCAAGGCGGGAGGGGAGCACTGGAGAGGTGAGCAGCGATGTCCCCTCTGTGGCAGCGTGAGGACTTCCTGTTCGGAAAGCCAGCTGTCCTCTCACCCTGTACGTCTCCCTATTTCAGCTGCAGAAAATTGCCAGGGGAGAAGCTGTGCTCCTGCCATGAACCAGGGCGCTCTGACCACAGGGAAGGGGTCCCCAGAGTCACCCCAGCAAGCCCTCTGGGCATGGCACGGTGGCCAGCGGCTTCCCCTGTGGCGCACACAGAGGCACGGGTCACGACTTCTGGGCTCGCCCTCCCTGACACACCCTCTCCAGCGCAATAACGGGTGTGGTGGGCACGAAACCAGCGTCACACAGGCCGTGAGGCATCCACATGCACGCGCTGTGAGCAGGCACGCACTGGAAAATGGACCCAGCCTTAGTTTGACAATGTTTATGCTCGAAATATTTACATTTTTGAAAATAAAATCCTCAGGTGAAATTTTTTGAAAATCCAGTAGCAAATGGAGACTGGTTTAATTACTGTTCCCAAAGTAATTTGGATTTCCAGTGGAAAGTGGAATCCTTCCCTCTTGGCTCTCTTTCCTGCCCCTTCTGGATGGGCTCTCCCTGCTCGGAGGGCAGCAGCTGTCCCTTGTTAGAGCAGACTGTGCGGTGGGTCACAGGCCAGGGCAAACTTCAGACAGGCCTCCAAAGTCTCCCCCACTGTGGATCATTATATGGCCAAGAGTTCGCCGAGGAGGGTTGGGAAGGTGGAGGGGAAGGAGCTGCCTGCAGCAGGCAGCCAGCACGGCCTCCAGGAGGGGAGCCGTCCAGCAGACTGGGCGAGGCCGGTGGACAGAGAACCCCCTGTGTTAGGAAGGTAAGGCGCTCGGGCCACAGCCAGCGCCCCGACACGTGTCTCTTCACCTGATCTTTATTTTTTTTGTTATTTACTAGTTGTTGGCATGACTTTATTTTCGGTGCTTTGGTTCTTTGCTGGAAGTGAATGGGGATTAACATCAAGTCCACAGCAATACAAATGAACTGAACTGGAAACAGGAGGAGAGGGGAGGCAGGAGCAGGTATGGCAGCAAAAGGGGACTGTGTTCGTCATCTCCTCCTGGCGTAGGGCTGGAAGGAAGGGAGCAGCAGACCCCGAGGCCTGCGGCGACAGCAGCCCCTGGGAGTGCAGTCTCCTTGGGCAGGGGCAGCAGGGACTCCATGACAGTGACTGAGTCTACTAAGTAAGAATTGGAACAAGAACTCCAAAGACGTTTTCATTAAGAAAAATAAGCCTTTGTCCTCCCGCGGTGTGACTCTGTAATTCTGAATCTGTACCTCTTCGGGGGTACAACAAACTATTCACATAATGCTGTAATTTTAGCTAAGATCCTGCCATGTGAGTGCCAGCTGGGCTTCTCGGGAACGGCAGGTACTAATCCTCACCTCTGTGCTGCAGGAAGCCGAGGTGTGGAGAAGACCCAGGCTACCTGGCTCAGGAGCAGAGCTCTTAGCAGGGCCTCTAGGGCCTAGCAAATGCCCATGTCCTGGTCACATCACAGTGCTGACACATCACAGCCTGCATGGTGCCACTCAGAGACCAGGAGGCCACTTGCTAAACCGTGTGCCCACTGCCTCTGGCCAGGCGTTGGCAGCAGGTCAGACTCTGAAGGCAGCTTCCAGCTCCGCCCGGGTCAGGTCTCGAGGCTTGCCGTGAACACCATCACCTGATCCTCCTGTGGAGTTCTGGTATTTGTTCCATCGCACACGCATGTGACCCGGCCTGTGCAAACACCTATGTGTGGGTCTAAAAATTAGCAAGGGGCAGCGCAGCCCTTGGAAGTGGGGCCGGGCAGGCAGGTCTGAGGGGCCTCTCCAGCAAGGGCATCGGCTCCCTGGGGCTCTGTCGCCTATCCTGTGGTGACTTCCTCCAGGTGGCTGTGTGTGTGTGTGTGTGTGTGTGTGTGTGTGTGTGTGTGTGTGTGTCTCTCCTGGAACCTTTTCCCTAAACTCTGTATCTTTTATCTAAAAGACATTTCAAGCAAGCTGAGATGGAGGTTTACTCACAGCCTACGGCTGGGGAACACCTAGGTGGCCTGGTGGGCGAGTGTCCCAGGAGCTCCAGCTGCTGGGACACCCCGCGTCCTTGGCAGAGGGCAGCCCTTCCCTCTGAGGTTTGGCCGGCAAATCTCTTCTGCTGCCTCTGCTCCTCATGTGCATTCTGACATGATTTTTAGCGAGCGAGCTCCTGCTCTTTCTTTTGATGCCACCTCTTCCCCTCGGAGCCCTAGATGCGACAGCAGCATCAGTTGGCGGCGCTGGGCCGTGCATTATGGAGAGAAACCCGTCGTGTAACACTGGTGTTGACTGTTACCCGCAAATTCCGTAGGCTGACCCAGCTGGGAGTCAGGCAGTGAAGAGCATGGGCCACCCAGGAAGCAGGCCACGCCATGAAGCAGGTCACCGTCGGGGCGCCTGTGCTCGGAACCCAGGGTACGGAGCAAGGCCCAGGACAGCAGGGTCTGGGGCCGGAGCTGGCCAGGCTCTGTCAGGGTGGCGTGTCCTCCCCAGCAGCTCGCCCGCCCCGTCTCTGCCTCAGAAGGGCTAGAATAGCACAAGCCAAGCTATTTTTATGTATCCTTCTCTTTGATTGCTTTTTAAAATTTTGCAGAAAGAGTTGTCTAATAACTCTACTGAAAATCAGGGCTTTAAGGTAGGGATAGGAATTCGGCTTAATTTGCTAAATTTTTATTCGCTTGTCTGTACGTGTAAATTAGGATTAGGGTAGACACCTTAAAATATGTTGGGAAGGCAAGAACAATCTGGTTCATACTTTTGTGTGCCCCAGAATGTTCTAGCAGACTCAGGAGAGAGGTGGGGAGAGAAGAGAAGGTGTTTGAAGAGATGGCGCCTCACAGCACACCTGCCCCAGGACTGTGGGTGCCTCCCTCTCCTCCTGGTCTCTGGTCAGTCCACCAGGCACACCTGCCCTGCTGTGGCTGCGCCCCCTGTTTCTATTGGAAACCAGATTTGCAATGACAGTAAGAGCCCTGTTGGCCCAGGGTCTCTGCACCGCCCCTCGCGGAGCTGCCCTGTGACGCTCCTGGACTGCAGAATGCAGGAGACAGGCGTCGGTCTCCATGGGGAGGTAGCAAGGACAGGCACAGGGCACGGCAGCACATTCGTGGGGGCAGAGGAGAGTCGGGTAGATCACTGACGCGGGTGCAGGTGGCGGACCTTCGCAGGGCCTGGAGCCTGGACGGGAGTTGTAAGGAACTTCAAGGTTAGAGGCAGGGTGGGCAGAGGGCAGCGAGAGGAGAGGGAAGGACAGAGGAAAGCCAGGAAGGCTGGCCACAGGGTCTGCCCAGCCCTGGACACCCCCAGGGGGACAGAGCATGTGGCAACGAGGCAGCTGGACTTAGGCTTTCGCTTCTCCCCGTGGAAGGTGGGGTGACTTGGGAGGAGCTCCGCCGCATTTTCATGCCCACCAAGTGCCTACTGTGTGCAGCGTCCTGCTGCCCCTTCTGAATGGCCCCAGTTAGACGCTCTGAAGAGAAGGGGTGGGGAATATCCGCGAGATCAAGGCACTCGTGGACGGGGCACGGCTGACTCCCAACCCCCAACGGGCTCCCAGCGTGGGCCCCTTGTGCCGGGAAGCTGGGGAAGTCAGGAACACCTGCTCCTCAGTCAGGAATAGTGGGGGGCACCTCTGGGGCCACACTGTGCTGGGGCTCCTCCCGTCACACCATTCCAGATGACAGCTCCTCCAGGCTGGCGGCCCCAGGGCTGGGTGCAGCCTGACCCCCATGCTGGGATCCTCTGGGGTGGCTCCAGGACTGGGGTGCAGCCTGACCACCATGCTGGGATCCTCTAGGGTGGCTCCAGGACTGGGGTGCACCATGACCACCATGCTGGGATCCTCTAGGGTGGCTCCAGGGCTGGGTGCAGCCTGACCCCCATGCTGGGATCCTCTAGGGTGGCTCCAGGACTGGGGTGTACCATGACCACCATGCTGGGATCCTCTAGGGTGGTTCCAGGACTGGGGTGCAGCCTGACCACCATGCTGGGATCCTCTGGTGTGTGGTGGGCCTGTAGTGTGGGGTGCAGCCTGACCACCATGCTGGGATCCTCTGGGGTGATCCCAGGGCTGGGGTGCAGCCTGATTACCATGCTGGGTTCCCCTGGGGCAGGACCTGGAGTGTGGGGTGCAGCCTGATTACCACCTCTGGGGTGGGACCTGGAATGGACAGGTGGCATCCACAGACAGGCCACCAAGGGTCCTCTAGAAGATGCCAAGTGCAAGGTCAGGGGCAGTAGAAGTTCACAGAAGCAAGTGAAAGAACGAAGGGACCGCATGGGAAGAGTAAGTGTGGGATTTCACGGGGAAAGCTGTTGACTTTTAGCCAGTGTGACTTTTTGTAAGTTGTTATCCTTCACTTTATATTAGGAACACTTCTCTTGCCATTAAAGCCTTGAGTAAACATTATTTTAAGAACATACAAAATATTTTATTTATTAAACTCATTTATTTAAATACTTCCTAATTTTAAACATTAGGGTTTTTAGTTATTTTAATTATAAAAAAATGCCACAACTAGCCGGGCACATGGTACATGCCTCTAGTTCCAGAAACTTGGGAGGCTGAGGCAGGAGGATCCCAAGTTTAAGGCCAGCCTCAGCAACTTAGCAAGACCCTTCTCAAAATAAAAAGATAAAAAGGGCTGGGGATGTAGCCCTATGGTAAAGTGTCCCTGGGTTCACTTTCCTCAAAGTTTTATTAAGGCTTTTAAGAGTCTTACCAGGAGGCTAAGTGGGATCAATGATGAAGTTTCCAGACTGGCTTTGGAAAGGGTTGGTCTAACTCACATGGCCATGAAGCGGTCGTGGCAATGCCCACAGGACGCGCACACCTGGTCTGGAGCCTTGGTCGCACACACCGGCACAGGCTGGACCCCACCCTGCTCTCAGAAAACAGCAGCACTCACGCTGAGTGCTGACCCTCCAAGGCCTAGGAGCTCAGGCTCCTGCTAAGTAGTGACATGCTACTTGGCATCCCCGGGGACCTGGCCGCAGTCTCGACCTCCTGACGCCTGGGTCCAGCGCAGGACGTGCACAGTAGCTCCTGTGCAGTGAGTGCCCAGGAGGTGGCCCTGAGGACTCATTTCCTCCGGAGCTGGCCAGGAGGTGCCCAGGGGCCACCCACACGGAGGCAGAAGCTCTGACACAGGCACCGGCACTCAAGACGGGTCACGATCTCAGGACGCTACAGACTTTCCTCAACCGCCTGGGCACCATCACTTAGGAGTGCGCGTGAAGACCCTCAGCACCCCACGGCATCCCGTTGCCACATTTGCAACCCCACTCAGCCCAGCTGCCTCCCCCACACCTGCTGCCCCTACCAGCTCCCAGGAAAGGTAACAAGTGCCTGCAGCGAGCCTACTCAGGGGCTCCATCCTCAGGCGGAAAGGCCTGTGGGCCAGAGGCGACAGGCTGCTTGCTGATTCCAGTTTGTTGTTGTGGGAGGTCAAGTGTCCACAGACCTCTGTGCAGATAGGCATTGTCACCTCTCCTCCTGGTTCCTCTGCTGCTGTGGGAGGTCAAGTGTCCACAGACTGCTGTGCAGATAGGCATTGTCACCTCCCCTCCTGGTTCCTCTGCTGCTGTGGGAGGTCAAGTGTCCACAGACCTCTGTGCAGATAGGTATTGCCACCTCCCCTCCTGGTTCCTCTGCTGCTGTGGGAGGTCAGGATGCTCCACAGACCTCTGTGCAGATAGGTATTGCCACCTCTCCTCCTGGTTCCTCTGCTGCTGTGGGAGGTCAAGTGTCCACAGACCTCTGTGCAGATAGGCATTGCCACCTCCCCTCCTGGTTCCTCTGCTGCTGTGGGAGGTCAGGATGCTCCACAGACCTCTGTGCAGATAGGCACTGCCACCTCTCATCCTGGTTCCTCTGCTGCTGTGGGAGGTCAAGTGTCCACAGAACTCTGTGCAGATAGGCATTGCCACCTCCCCTCCTGGTTCCTCTGCTGCTGTGGGAGGTCAAATGTCCACAGACCTCTGTGCAGATAGGCATTGCCACCTCCACTCCTGGTTCCTCTGCTGCTGTGGAAGGTCAAGTGTCACCAGACCTCTGTGCAATAGGCTCTGCCACCTCCCCTCCTGGTTTCTCTGCTGCTGTGGGAGGTCAAGTGTTCATAGAACTCTGTGCAGATGGGCATTGCCACCTCCCCTCCTGGTTCCTCTGCTGCTGTGGGAGATCAACTGTCCACAGACCGCTGTGCAGATAGGCATTGCCACCTCCCCTCCTGGTTCCTCTGCTGCTGTGGGAGGTCAGGATGCTCCACAGACCTCTGTGCAGATAGGCACTGCCACCTCTCATCCTGGTTCCTCTGCTGCTGTGGGAGGTCAAGTGTCCACAGAACTCTGTGCAGATAGGCATTGCCACCTCCCCTCCTGGTTCCTCTGCTGCTGTGGGAGGTCAAATGTCCACAGACCTCTGTGCAGATAGGCATTGCCACCTCCACTCCTGGTTCCTCTGCTGCTGTGGAAGGTCAAGTGTCACCAGACCTCTGTGCAATAGGCTCTGCCACCTCCCCTCCTGGTTTCTCTGCTGCTGTGGGAGGTCAAGTGTTCATAGAACTCTGTGCAGATGGGCATTGCCACCTCCCCTCCTGGTTCCTCTGCTGCTGTGGGAGATCAACTGTCCACAGACCGCTGTGCAGATAGGCATTGCCACCTCCCCTCCTGGTTCCTCTGCTGCTGTGGGAGGTCAGGATGCTCCACAGACCTCTGTGCAGATAGGCACTGCCACCTCTCATCCTGGTTCCTCTGCTTCTGTGGAAGGTCAAATGTCCACAGACCTCTGTGCAGATAGGCACTGCCACCTCCCCTCCTGGTTCCTCTGCTGCCGTGGGAGGTCAAGTGTCCACAGACCTCTGTGCAGACAGGCACTGCCACCTCCACTCCTGCTTCCTCTGCTGCTGTGGGAGGTCAGGATACTCCACAGACCTCTGTGCAGATAGGCATTGCCACCTCTCCTCCTGGTTCCTCTGCTGCTGTGGGAGGTCAAGGGTCCACAGACATCTGTGCAGATAGGCATTGCCACCTCCCCTCCTGGTTCCTCTGCTGCTGTGGAAGGTCAAATGTCACCAGACCTCTGTGCAATAGGCTCTGCCACCTCCCCTCCTGGTTCCTCTGCTGCTGTGGGAGGTCAAGTGTTCATAGAACTCTGTGCAGATGGGCATTGCCACCTCCCCTCCTGGTTCCTCTGCTGCTGTGGGAGATCAACTGTCCACAGACCGCTGTGCAGATAGGCATTGCCACCTCCCCTCCTGGTTCCTCTGCTGCTGTGGGAGGTCAAGTGTCCACAGACCGCTGTGCACATAGGCATTGCCACCTCCCCTCCTGGTCCCTCTGCTGCCTAGGGAGGTC
The DNA here is from genome assembly GCF_902686445.1 of Sciurus carolinensis. Taxonomy (NCBI): domain Eukaryota; kingdom Metazoa; phylum Chordata; class Mammalia; order Rodentia; family Sciuridae; genus Sciurus; species Sciurus carolinensis. Next base: position 93,701,556 of record NC_062225.1, read on the forward strand.
AAGTGTCCACAGACCTCTGTGCAGATAGGCATTGCCACCTCCCCTCCTGGTTCCTCTGCTGCTGTGGGAGGTCAAGTGTCCACAGACTTCTGTGCAGATAGGCATTGCCACCTCTCCTCCTGGTTCCTCTGCTGCCTAGGGAGGTCAAGTGTCCACAGACCTCTGTGCAGATAGGCATTGCCACCTCCCCTCCTGGTTCCTCTGCTGCTGTGGGAGGTCAAGTGTCCACAGACCTCTGTGCAGATAGGCACTGCCACCTCCCCTCCTGTTTCCTCTGCTGCTGTGGGAGGTCAGGATACTCCACAGACTTCCGTGCAGATAGGCATTGCCACCTCCCCTCCTGGTTCCTCTGCTGCTGTGGGAGGTCAAATGTCCACAGACCTCTGTGCAGATAGGCATTGCCACCTCTCCTCCTGGTTCCTCTGCTGCTGTGGGAGGTCAGGATGCTCCACAGACCTCTGTGCAGATAGGCATTGCCACCTCTCCTCCTGGTTCTTCTGCTGCTGTGGGAGGTCAGGATGCTCCACAGACCTCTGTGCAGATAGGCATTGCCACCTCTCTTCCTGGTTCCTCTGCTGTGGGAGGTCAAGTGTCCACAGACTGCTGTGCAGATGGGCATTGCCACCTCTCCTCCTGATTCCTCTGTTGCTGTGGGACGTCAAGTGTCCACAGACCTATGTGCAGATAGGCATTGCCACCTCTCCTCCTGGTTCCTCTGCTGCCTAGGGAGGTCAAGTGTCCACAGACCTCTGTGCAGATAGGCACTGCCACCTCCCCTCCTGGTTCCTCTGCTGCTGTGGGAGATCAAGTGTCCACAGACCGTTGTGCAGATAGGCATTGCCACCTCTCCTCCTGGTTCCTCTGCTGCTGTGGGAGGTCAGGATGCTCCACAGACCTATGTGCAGATAGGTCTTGCCACCTCTCCTCCTGGTTCTTCTGCTGCTGTGGGAGGTCAGGATGCTCCACAGACCTCTGTGCAGATAGGTATTGCCACCTCTCCTCCTGGTTCTTCTGCTGCTGTGGGAGGTCAGGATGCTCCACAGACCTCTGTGCAGATAGGCATTGCCACCTCTCTTCCTGGTTCCTCTGCTGTGTGAGGTCAAGTGTCCACAGACCTCTTTGCAGATGGGCATTGCCACCTCTCCTCCTGATTCCTCTGTTGCTGTGGGAGGTCAAGTGTCCACAGACCTATGTGCAGATAGGCATTGCCACCTCTCCCCCTGTTCCTCCGCTGTGGGAGGTCAAGTGTCCACAGACTGCTGTGCAAATGGGCATTGCCACCTCCCCTCCTGGTTCCTCTACTGCTGTGGGAGGTCAAGTGTCCACAGACCGCTCTGCAGATAGGCATTGGCACCTCCCCTCCTGACTTCTCAAACGCACAGCTCACACTGAGTGACGGCTGAGGAGGTCCTGCTTGGCCCCTGCGGCAGTCCCATACTCACAAGCCTGGTGCTCAAGGTGATTCATGTATCAGCTGACGGTGTCCAGGTCAGAGGTCCAGAGTGAGTCTCACCAGGTTAAGGTCAAGGTCACCTGCCCTGGTTCCTGGTTCTACAGAAACTCCCTTGCTGCCAGTTCTTCCTGCAGAGACTGCCTGCACTCATGGGCTCCTGGCCCCTTCTCCATCTTCCAAGCCAGCAATGTGGTGTCTCCTAAGCTCTCTCTGCCTCCCCTGCTTCCTTCTTGAGTTACAGTGACCTTTGGCTATAAGAGGCTCAGCTAGGTGATCAGGAACCCTCTCCATTCAAAGACCTTAACTTAATCATGGGGCCTGTAAGGGTTCTACTCTGCAGACCAGGGTGTAGACAGTCTTGGGGGTATGATTCAGCCTCTGTCCTCTTTGCAGAATTCTGTGGGCCATCTAAATATGGATGTTAAAAAGAGATTTTTTGCCAAATTAAATGATGACCTCGATTTAACTCATGGACTCACGGACTCAAAGTTCTTTGGATTCCTTTATGGAAGCCTCCATATTCATCATAGTTGGTCTGTATCTTCACAGTTTCCAGAATTTTTTTAAATGTCCAAAATCCGTCTATACAAGAGATGCCATTTAGCAGTCATTCCATATAAATAAACTGATGTTGACCTCGCTGGTTTCCCTCGCTGGGCTCTGCTCTGGTGCTTGCAGATCTGTGGGTACCCAGTCCTAGGAACAAGCACCTAGCATCCTCATACCCACTGCTGTGATTACAACTGGTTTGAAAACATCCACAGGAGGGACCTACCAATGACAGCTGGGACTGTGGAAATTGACCCATGGGCTTATATATCCTCAGAGCAGCTGCTTCTTGACACTAAAGGCAATTGCATAAGAGCCAAAACTCTTCAGCACTACCTTCCTGGCACTAAATCAATGGGTTCCATCCCTTACCTTATATAAGGACCGCAAAACCCCAAGACAGAGAAACAGGAAAGCCAAAGTGCTGTGCAGGATCCTAGCAGGAGGCCGCCTGTCTGCAGATGGACGCCTCAGAGCAGGCCGAGAGCCGGTTCCGGACGTCACTGTCGGAGTCGGCCGCGGAAGTGGCCCTGAGACACACAATAGCACGGATGGTGCGGCTCCTGATTAAGTGCTGCCTGAGGAACGATCTAGCGCTTTCCTTCTCCTGAAGAAAGAAGCAGGCTGAGGTGTCGGGGCAGGTGGTGCCGCACTGGGTCCTGCTCCTGCTGGGCGGCGGGGCTCCGGAGGCAGGGACCCGCACCCGCCGGCCCTCTCTCCTCCGGCAGGGCATCTCTGAGGGCACCGCCGGCCACCACGGCTGCCCTTCACCCCCTCACTCCACGGGTTCTTTGCCACCGTCTGTGCTGAGGCATTTGTTTTTGCCTTGGGATGTCCTTCGGGTTCTGGGGATTGAGCCCAGGGGCACTTAACAACTGAACTTAACGGCCCTCTCTGTTTTGAATTTTGAGACAGGGTCTCCCCTATTGCTGAGGCTGGCCTCAAACCTGAGATCCTTCCGCCTCGACTCCGCAGTGCCTGGGATCCCAGGCGTGCCGCGCGCCGGGCTGAGCCGACGTCTTCTTCACTCTGGGTGAAGACAGCCCTGCTGGCAGCCCCCGTCCTGGGACCCTTCCCATAGGGTGGTCAGAACCCGCATGATCTCAGCAGAAACACTGGAAATGCTAACCTCCGAGATTCTGCGGCTGTTTTCTTCCGGAGTCTATTTAACTGCCTTCTGGGTGTGCTGGAAGTTCAGGTGTTCAAAACCCAGATCTGCCCGTTCTGGCTGTGGGCCCTGGCCTGCCTGCCTGCCTGCCTGCCTGCCTAGCAGATGCCTGCGGGGTCATCAGGTGTAGAGGATGCTTTCTGCTAGGTGCTGGCCTCGCCAGGCGTGTGCTCAGATCCCCGTGTAGGCTGCTGTGCGTCTGTGTCGCTGGATTCAAGCCGTTCTGTGGGGAGGGAGCCTGTGCAAGCAGGTGCTTGCTACCAGACGTGTGCTCCCGAGGCAGCCTGTGGGGCGTAGGTCAAGTGCGCTGCACTCCACACAAATGTGACGCTTGTCCTCAGCCAGCTCTGAGAGGGTTGCAGAGTCTATGCTAGATTTTACCCTTTTTGAGGGGTTGCTTAAATCCATATGAGGTTATGGTGTGATTCAAGCAAGGCTGAAGAAGATAAGTTTATATAGATTATTCATCTTACAGGAGAGTCATTCTATTTGCAAAGGAATTCTCCAAGAACGTCTTTGACTAGCACTCTCTGAGGCCTTTAGGGTGGGATCAGCAGGCCCAAAGCGAGAGGTCAGCCTCTGGTTTAGGGAACTGACCCAGTGCCCGTGCTCGGCAGTGCCCACTCCTCGCCTCAGTGTCTGTCTGCCTTTCCAACTGGAGCAGCTCCTCTTCTTGCCTGGCTCCCCATACTCTGCCCTGTCGACGTTCCTGCTGCCCTTGCGGACAGTCTTCTCGGCCAGCACTCAGGCCCATTCCCCTCCTGCAAGCCCCTGTCTCCCCATCTCCCCGCACCCTTCCCTCGGGCTGCTCCTCCCTACCCTTCAGGGCAAGGACCGGGCACCACCCTGGCCTGCCTGTGGCCTGCCTGTCTCCGTGTTGTGCTGCGCCATGCTCTGCTTCATTTTGTGGTTTAAGAGCCGGCCTACCCTTGCACACAAGCTGTCGAAGAGCCTGACCCCTTTCTGCAGGGCCTTCCTCCCTGTGCCACACCGTGGTCTCCCTTGTCCTCAAGGGACCTGTTCCAAAGTCCCCCGTGGAAGCCCAGTGGGTACCATGCTCTGTAAGGGACTTACCCACGATGAAGTGAGGTCATGATCAGGCACAGCCAGAGGTCGGCCACGGTGACTAACACAACCAGCAGCTACTGCAGCCTATGGAAGCGGTCACAAAAAACTTAAGAATTGTTTACTTCTGGACTTTTCCATTTAGTATCTTCAGCCCACAACTGACCACCGGTTACTGAGACCACAGGTGTCCGGGAGGGTAAGGAGCTCCCGTGGGGCAGGGCCCGCCTGCTGCTCCCTGGGATGCCTGCGATGCGGGAGTGAAGCTGGGCACAGGGGCTCTGCAGGAGGAGCGAGACCCGCCCGTCCCTCCTGCGGTGTGCTGGGCAGTGTCCTCATGGACCGAATTCTAAGTGAGTAGCACATGAAGGAGTAAAAGAAGCAGCGCATTCGCACTGTAGGACAGACGGTGAGAAACCCGAGCTCACCTTCAGCACTGAGCCCTGGCTGCTCCTGAAGCCGTGTTAGTACCATCTGGATGCACCCCCTGTGTCAGCCCTGCACCAGGAGCATGGCCTGGGCTGCTCCTCCTCTAGCCCTATTGTAGGCAGGGGCTTACGGCCTGGATGACAGACCTGGTCTCCATGCTCACGGACTCAGCCCCAGGAAAGCTGTCCCCACGGCAAACTTCTGACAATGACCTCAACCTTGTGCTTACTGAAGCAGGAAGCCTCAGCCAGGGGCATGTCTTAACTTTCCTCCTTCCCTCCCTCCTCCTCCCCCCTCCCCCCTCCTCCTCCCCCCTCCTCCTCCCTCCCTCCTCCTCCCCCCTCCCCCCTCCTCCTCCCCCCTCCTCCTCCCCCCCTCCCCCTCCCCCCTCCCCCCTCCTCCTCCCCCCTCCTCCTCCCCCCTCCCCCCTCCTCCCCTCCCTCCTCCCTTTTCCTGACCCCTGGCTTGCCCCGTCTCTCTTCCATCCCTCTCTTCTTCCTTTTGCCTGCCCCCACTCCCTCCCTCACTTCTTTCCTTCTCTCCTTCCTTCCCTCCCTCTTTCCTTTTTCCCGTCCCCCCCCCCACACACTGCATACTGAGCACTGCAGGAAGCACAGGAAGGGAGGTGATACAAAGTCCATGTATTCATGTTTGTCCTGCCCTGGCCAGCAGCAGCCATCAGGCAGCCCAGGGCGTGCTGGGCAGAGAAGAGGAGTCGGGCGGGTGAAAGACAAGTGTGCGTCTTCCAGCTCCAGCTTCGGCCCTGTGCTTCCTTTTGATGTTACTGAAAAGGAAAGCCTCTTCTTACAGGAAGCCAACCTGTATTTGACAGCAGGGCCCAGCAGGATAGCAGGAGGGGAGAGCTGACCGGGGAGTGTGTCCGGAGTGTGGGAGCGTTCTGCTTCCCGAGACCACTGGCCAGTGTGCCAACCTCGGCAATTCCAAAGTGACCAGTGGACAAGGTCATCAGCTATCACAGCGGGAGATGAGGCAGGACAGAGGAGAGGACGGAGGGCGGGAGAGAGGCCAAGGGAGGAGTAAACCCAGGAGTGCTCCAGACGCAGCAGGGGCAGGCCCACCTGGCTCTGCAGGCCCCTCATGGCTCTGGGCACAGGGCAGCCGGCCCCTGGCCCCTGACTGCCCCGAGGGTCCTCGTTGAGGCAGCTCACACTTTTTCGTGGCCTGACTGTGGTCTGGGCAGACTTGCCAGCCCACAGGAGAGGGGAGTGTTCTGTGGCCGCGTGGCGGGAATGAGGAGACTCTGGAGGGCAGCTGCCCGGCCCAGCACCGCCCTGCTGTGCACCCACCAGGTAGTCCCAGGAGGGCTGCCTATGCTCCTGGGGTAAAGCTGCGCCTCCTCAGCAGCTTGCTTCTCCTTCGTGAGTGGCCAGGAAACTGCACCTATCTCTCCCTCACGCTAAGAGCCTTGGATGGTGCGACTTTATCTTCCTCTTCCGTGTGAACTGGAGACCGTGCCCCTGCTGATCCCAGGGGTTCTCCAAGAGTTCCTCTGGCCCTCCCTGCACCCGCGTCCACGAACGTGCCTTAGCGTTTGCCTCCGGTGGCTTCCAGATGACATGGTGAGGAGCTGGGGTGTGGGCACTGCCATTTGCCTTGTCTTGAACTAGCATTGCGCAGGGGACACTGTCAGGGAAGCACTGAGTGGGGTCCCCGTGCCCGCCTGTAGGGGTGATCAGCAGGGACTGGGGACTTTAACTCGGTGGAGAGCCATCTCCTTGCACATTTAAGCAGAGGGAGTCTCTTCCAGTTCAGGTTCACGGAAGCTTTGTATGGATAGACCTGAAGGCCCTGGTAAACCACCCTCCAACTCAGCCGTGGGACTGAATTGCTCCCCTAGAACCCACTGGACCCTGCCCACCACTCTGTGTTCTGGGTTAAGGAGTAAGGCCCAGAGAGCAGGCACCTCTCCCAGAAACCCTGGCTCTGGGTTCCGGGAAGGACCGTCTCCATGGGCAGAAACGAGCTTGGCTCAGCAGGCTGCACAGAGTTCAGCAGTTCACTAGTGCCCCGCATCCTGCAGCTCTGGGCACAACCTGGACACAGCGCTCTAAAGAACAGTCCAACAGAGCGCCCGAGTCCCTCCCACCCACTGGCCATGTGGCACTGTGGGGCCTGGGTGCCTGGCTGCCTTTTCTTCAAAGTGATCCTCGCCATGAAGAACCAGCCTCAGTGACGCAGCCCTGCCCTGCTCTCTGAGAGTCCAGCCTGGTCCTTCACACAGGTAGCGCTAGGCAGCGCTGAGGGTTGAGGGTGACCCACTGTGCCCAGGACCTTGGGTTCCTAGGGCACCTGTCAGAGCGAGGCAGAACCTTGCTTTCAGGGCCATCCCCACCCTCAGAGGCTCACGGAAATCTGACTTCTCTTGAAACTCCTGGGCCCTGCTTTGGAGGAAGGATGCTCCCGATGCAGGGCCCTGGAGGCTGCGGTAATTTGCCAGGGGGGCCAGGCACCCAGGGAGCACTCACAATGGAGCACCAGCATCTCTGAGCATCTGCAGGGAGGCTCCCCCTGGCCGAGCTCTGTGGGCACCTAGGATGGGGGAGGGGAGGGTCCCTGCAGGAGGCACTCAGCAGCCATGGAGCCACCTGGGAGTGATGCTAGACTCAGGGCTGCAGAACCGGATTCCTCACCAAGCTGTGCTCTGTGGAATCCCCTGAAGCTGATGTGGGAGATTCTAGGTACTTCCTGGGTGAGGATGGGTCTTACAGGGTACTGGGTCTCACATTGGCTCCATGTGACAAGGTCATTGGCCGGGTGGCGCTGGTCATGGGCTAGGTTCCATGTGGGCTCCCATGGTTGCTGAGTGGCTATGGACCTTCCAGACTTCCAAACCTTGAGGTAGAGTGAGGTGGGTTAGGGTCAGGTAGGGGCTGCGGGAGGCCAGGGAGAAGAAGCCAGAAGGGGATGCAGGGTTAGACCCTTGAGTTTCTCCTTCACAAGCCTCTTCCTGTTAAAGACAGGAAGCCAATGAGTCCTCACAGTTCGAGGCAGGTTTGGGAGTGTGGCAACCCGTGGATCCCTGGGCTCCATGAGGAGTGAGAGGTGTCAGACACACTGTGTCTGCTTGTCATCTACAAATTCAAATGCAATGCAAATAGAACCGCTGGCCTTTCGGTGGAGAATAGATTTCCTATGCCTCTGCCTGCTAGCAGTAAAATCGATTCACAGCCAGCTTTCCTGGTACTTCAGCAACATCTCCTTCTAATGAAGAGTGAGGTTTTGTGGGGGGTGTTGTAGAAGCTGTGGAGATAAAACTATGTGGATGTACGACTTCACCAAGGAAATAAACCAGTCTCTGACAAAGTGTGGTGGGTTTGGGGTGGCGTGGTGGGCCTTGGAGGGAGGCGGTATGCAGACCCCAGCCAATCAAAAGGCAGCAGAAGGTGCACAATAAGACAACTGCACCCCAAAGGCCAGAGGAACTAAGAAACAGGCTTCTCTGGAAGACCTGGTCAAAAGTCAGTACCCGATAAAGATGTGACCACAAACTGGGAGACCCGGGGACAAGAGTGGGGAGAGTGAACAAGAAAGCACCTGGCAGGGAGTCCACAGCACCAGCAGAAGTCAAGGCTGGAGTTGCAGAGAGTTGGTGGGCTTGGACAGATGCTCTGTGGGCCGATCATGGACTGAGAGGGGCAGAGCAATGAAGGAATGCAGGGGTGGGCCTGTGATGGTTTGGATGTGAGGGGTCCCCAAAGCTGACGTGGGCGACAAGTGACTGGGCTATGAGATTCTCAACCCGATCAGTGCATTAACCCTGACAGAGATGAACTGAGTGGTAACTAGAGAGGTGGATGTGGGTGGCTGGAAGAGGCTGGAATTGGGGTGTGGCTTTGGGATATCTATTTGTATCTGGAGGGTGGAGACCTCTCTCTCTGTCTCTCTCTGCTTCCTGATCACCATGATATAAGCTGCTTCCCTCCACCACCCTCTCCTGCCATGATGTTCAATCTCACCTTGAGCCCCAAGGAATGGAGCTGGCCTTCTATGAACTAAGACCTCTGAAACTGTAAGCCCTTAAATAAACCTTTTTTCCTCTATAATTGTACAGGTTTGATCATTTAGTCACAGCAGCAAAAAAAAAAAAAAAAAAAAAAAAAAAAAAATGACTGAAACAGAAACTGACACCAAGCGTGCAGTTGTTGCTGTGACTAACCTGACCATGTGGTTCAAAGGCTTTTTGGAATTGGTGGGAGACACATAGCAGCACAATCTGTAAATCCCCTAGATCGTTGTAATCAGAGATTAATGGCTGCTTCTGGTGGAAGCGCAGAAGACCAGAATGGCAATAGGACCATGATCAGTGAAGACAGGTCTCAAGAGGGTTCAGAAAAGGAGGACTCTGTGGAATTTGGAGTAGAGGCCATTTGTGTTATGTTCTGGTTGAGAAGTTGTCTGCATTTTGCCCATGTCCAGAAGCTTTCTATGAGGCTGATTTTAGAAGCAATGGACTTCTTAATCCGGCAGAAGAAAGGTCTAGGCAACATAGCATTCAGGAAGTGGCATGGATATTGCTGGTGGCTTTTAGCCAAATTTATTGTGTTAATCAGGAGCAGAAAGATTTTTAAAGCTTGGCCTCGAAAGGCAGGAGTAAAACTGGGACTAAGGAACTTGCAGCTGTTAAAGACATTACGCCACTAAAGGAACACTAAAGATTATTATAGAGACAATGAGAAAGATGGCTGAGGGCATCTCAAAAGCCAGCAAGACCACACCCACCTCAAGCTCAAGGGAGTAAAGGTGAAAATTCTCCTGAGAAGAGACCAGTGGGGCACCTTCTTGCACAAGGGGGCCTAGGAAGTTTTTCAACATGCTCAGCCACCCAGACCCTCAGAGCCAGGGCCCCTGGAGACTTGGCTACTACTCGAGATGGTGGCAGACTTTGGGTCAACCACGTGGTGCTGGTTCTGCAGGAGGCTGGAGTTAGGGGGTCATGGAGGCTTCCACCGAGATTTCAAAGGAAGACCTGGGAGGCCAGGCAAAGTGCAGCAGGGTTGGAGTCCCTGTGGGTACCCCCTGAGAAGTCTGAGTGTGGAGATGTGAGGAGGAAGACGAAGCTGCACTGGGGACCCCTGAGATTAAGAAATGCCAGTAACGTGGGACATCGTCCTGGAAAAGCTACAGGAATGGAGCAGAGTCAAGCCGATAAGAAGGTCACTGGGCTTCAACCAACAAGGCCACAGGGCAGAGCTACACATGCCATTTGGAGAGAACCTCACAAAGCCATGTGCCCCAGATGCCAGACATAGAGCTACAGGACATATTTGCCCAGCTGGGTTTCAGTCTTGCTTGGGTCCCATCCCTTCTTTCTATGCCTCTATTTTTGTAAATGGAAATGTTTACTCAGTTTACCTTTATATGTTGGGTATTTGTAATTTGATTTTACTTTTATAGGAACTCACAGTGTGAGATTGCCTTGAACCTCAAAGACTTTGAACTTAAACTCTGAGCAAGCTCAGAACTGTCGAGACTATGGGGATTCATGTTTATGGACTAAATGTATTTTGCATTGTGAGTTGGTTGTGAGCTTTTGGGGGTCAGGGGTGGAATGTTATGGTATGGATATGAGGTGTTCTCTAAAAGCTTACATGTGAGGCAATGCAGGAAGGTTCAGGGGAGAAATGATTGGGTTGTGAGAGTCCTAACTCAATCAGTGATTTAATCCCCTGATGGGGATTAACTGAGTGGTAACTGAAGTGGAAGGGTATGGTTGGAGGAGATTGGAATTGGGGCATGGCTTTGGGGTATATATTTTGTGGCTTCCCTATGCTACCCTCTCCTGCCATGATGTTCAGTCTCACCTTGAGCCCCAAGGAGTAGAGCCGTCCTTCTGTGGACTCAGACCTCTGAAACCCTGAGCCCTCAAATGAACTATTCCTCCTTTACAGTTGTGCTGGTCAGGTCTTTTAGTCCCAGCAGCAAAAAAACTGACTAAGACAGGATCCATGAAAAGCCAGCAGGAAGCCTGAGGCCCAGGCACAGAGAGCCCATCTGGGATCCAAAAGATGCACAGACACAGGAGCTCAGGGCCAAACGAGGCCAGAACATCCACTTTACCTCCAGATATAGACAGACACACAAACAAAGCCTGCTTTAGAGAACGGTCTGTGTCGTTTCACTTGCGCCTTCTGAGCGCCCGGCTCACTGTGAAGCTGCCAAGAGCAGAGCCTCACACTCCCTGAGGTTTGAACCAGAAGGAACGGCGTGGACCCAACCAGGGCATTCTGGAGCCCCGATGAATTCTCTGCTTCCTGAGCACCAGTGTGGAGTGCCGGGCCTAGTCCAGCGACCGGAAGGAGGGAGTCTGCAGGCCATGGAGGGGCGCCTCCAGCCACACTGTCAGCCCCGGCCTGCTGGCTTTCCCTTGTCTGAAATCCCTTCCTCTCAAGCCTTAGCGGCAGCAGAAGCATATACAGTGTATCAGTTGCTCAAACTTCACAAGCTCTGCCCTCTTCGAGGCCCTGCTTGAGACACCTCCAGCCACAGGCACAGACCTCTGAGCTTAGGGCGGAGAGTCCTCTGTCTTCAGCATCATTAACCTAGGAGGCTCACCAGGGCCTCTTTCTTCTGTGATCTTCAGAGCCGGAAAGACAAGTGCTAACTTCCAAGCCATGAGACACTGTCGTTTGTAATTGGACTGATCAGAAAGCAGCAGGAGGCGGGTCCTTTGGTTCCAGCTTGCGAGCAGGTGAAGGACGCGTCTGTGTCAGAGGCAGGTGTGCCCTGCATGCCCCTGGGCAGCTCTCTGCCCTGCTGAGTGTCGGAGAGCTGCCAGGTGCCACCAGAGAGGAGGCTTCCACAGCAGGCGGGTGTCACGGTCTTCTCACAAGGCTGGCTTGGACGCCCATGAGGGCCGTAGTCTGCGTCCCTCCATCCGTGCCCTGGTCCCAGGCGAAATAAGCCCACGATGACAGGAAGCAGCAGCAGCAGCCCCTCTCCATGACAGAAGCATCTCTGAGCGGTGGCCGTCACTCCTGTTTTGTCACTAGGTTCAGGAGCAGGCCGCAGCTTCGGTGCACAGACACCCTGGGAGGGCCTGGGCCCTGGCTGTGTCCTGGTTGCTGAGCCGGGCTGCTCGCCTCACGGGCACCTCTGCTCTCAGGCCGGTGCCCCGCCTGCCACCTGGTGCAGGCAGCTCTGCCCTGTTCCCAGGACCCCTCCGGGAGGCGGGCTGAACTGAGCAGGTCCCTGCAGCGCTCTCCCGTCACGCGCCCCTCAGGTGACTTCTCTTCTGTTCCTGTGCCGTGCACACCTGGATGACCTCCGGCTCCATGGTCATCCCACCCAACCCCAGAGTGCTGGGACGCTGGACGCCTTCAGGGGTCGGAGCAGCAGCCCAGAGAAGGACCGGCCAGCGGGTGCCTGGCTCACAGTCTCACGCTGCGCCCCGCACCCCTGGATGCCCGGCCCCCACTCCTGCTCCTGTGCTCCCCACACCCGCTCAGGCTCCCTCTTGCTCCCTCTTGCTTCTGCCTTGTTAGGACTGGGTGGCGAGGGAGGGGTGCTGCCCTGAGCTCAGCATGACCCCAACCTAGGCGATTTCTATTCTTGTTTTCTAATTATTTTTAAAAATGTTTTCATTACTTTTCATTATATATCGACAAATTAGAGTTGTACATATTTGTGAGGTACCAAGTGGTGTCATGATTTTTAATACAATGTTGAATTATTAGATCAAGCTAATTAACATAATCTTCACCTCAAAGATTTAAAGTTTTGTGATGAGAACTTTAGAAATTTATTCTTAGCAATGTTGAAATGTGAGGTAATCTGATTTTTGAATCATTATCGATATTCTCCACCCTGTGCAAGTGATCTGAAAACAGTCAAACTCACTTCTCTTGCCTCTGCCCATCCTCTCCCCTTCCCCACTCCAGGCTCTGAGAGCCACCATCTGCTCTCTACTTCTGAGTTTGACTATTTTCAATTTCACATTGTCTTAGTCCATGTTTTTGCTGTAAGAAAATACTTGAAGCTAGATACTTTATACAGAAAAGAGGTTTATTGAGCTTGCAGTCTGGAGGCTAGATACCCAGGATGAGGCAGTTCCTCGGCTTGTCCTCTGCTAAGGACCTCAGGGCAGATGGCAGCTAGGTGGGATCCTGAGTGAGGTGGAGAGACCGTGTGAAAGGGGAGACCCAGGGACCAGGCTGACTCCTTCTGTGACAACCCATTTTCACATCCCGCGGAACCACACTGACCCCTCGCCAGGGCTCTCCCCCAAGGCTGTGGCTCCTCCTCTAGGGCCACTTAAAGTCCCACTGCCTACCTGAGCCCTGGGCTTGCAGCACAGGAGCCCTTGGGGACATGCCAATGGTGACCCGTGCTCGTCCCTGTGTTTGGCTCCTTCCTTCAATGTAATGCTCTTCAGTTCCGTCTGTCTTCACCAGAGGCCGGATCTCTGGCTTCATGAAGGATGGACAGTGCTCTGTGCATGAGCCACACTTCCCTGACCCACTGTCCTCTGTGGACACCCAGATGGGGTCCCTGCCTTGGCCAAGTGACTGGACAGATGCCATCATGGGCCCGTGTCAGCAAGACTGGCCCAAAGACTCCTTTCCCCTCAGTTTCCTTCAGTTCAACAAGTGGGAAATGAGAGTCCAAGGAGCACTCAGTGGGCAGCCAAGATTCGGGCAGGTGATGACCCACTCTTACTCCAGGGCCTCCAGGAGCTCAGCTCGAAGTAAAGGGGCCTTGCTGAGGTTTCCAAGACTGAACTGAGAGCCTTTCAGACAATGACCACCAATCCACACGCTCTGTCGAAGGTGCCTAAAGGCTCCAGATGCCGAGTCCAGCCCACTGCCAGTGCTGCCCCTGGCTAGTGACTCCTCAGGCCACTGGCCCCTGCTCCACAGAGGCTCCCTGAGGGCCAGTAGTGATCTGTACATACCCAGTGGAAGTGATGGTCAGAGATGTGCGACCAAGACAGGACGGAGGGGAGACGGAGCACAGACGAGCAGCAGCCTCCGTCCCAGTGCCAGGAGGCCGGGGGGCTGAGCGCCACACCTCCCTGCCTGCCCTCCTCTGTGCCACACCCTTCCTGTCGAGCGGGCTGAGTGGTCCCCAAGCCTGTGGCCTCTCCCGGGAAGCCAGGTGCAGGGTGCAGTAGGCCTTCCTCTGCGGCCAGGCAGCCTAGCACTGGACACCACTGCTGTGCTCTGCACTCCTGAGTGCTCCTGGTCCAGAAAGCCCTGGTGACCACCCTCTGTGGTCCTCACTGACCCTGTATAGACACGTACACATGGACCAAGAGACACTAACCTCCTTGGAGTCTGACTGCAAGTCCAGTGCGTTTCCCACAGTGCAGACCAGGCGGGAGGCGGGGCTGCCCGTGGCCCGTGGAAGCTGCACCCCAAGCCCCTCTCAGGTGGGCTCTGCCTGGCCTGGCAGAGGCAGAGTTGCCTGTTCCTGGAGCCACTCGGCCACACCTGCGTGTCCTCTGCCGATGCTGTCCACCCTCCGTCGTGAGGAGTATCTGGCCTGCCCTCCACGGAGGTGGCCAGTACTTGGTAGTCAGACTTCCTGGCTGTTTGTCACCAGTCTCTCAATCAGGGAGCATTTCCTGGGGGTCTGCAGATCACTTTTTAGTACTTCCTGTTTGGACAGAGCTTGAGTGTGGCTCTGGGAAGCGCCCCAGTGACCAGCTGCTGGTTCTGGCCATTTGCAGCATCCAACCAAGCCAGAATCTAAGTAGCAAGACCAGCAAGCAAACCCCACTAAACGTGGGGCACGGGAGTGGCCAGGGCGAGGGAGGCAGGGGTGGGATCCTTGGCAGGTGCCTCCTGTCCGCACCACGTTCTCCCAAACACGCCTTGGACCTTTAGGCCATGAGTCTCTCAGCCTGTACACGGGGTTAGTTAGTGAACAGTGGACAGACGAGGAGAAACAGAGGGCAGAGGTGGAGGAGAGGGCTCCTCACTCGCACGCCACCAGGACTCTCCTGCGTGGACGCTCAGCCAGCAGTCCTTCCCTGCGTCTGACTCCCTGGCCTGGTCACCACTGAGAAAGTGGGAGACGGAGCAGCTGTGCTCCAGGTGGAGGTTAGAAGGGAGGACACCCTCAGCCAGTCCATCCCCATGTGAGGCATCTGAGAAGCACCTCTGCCGTGTCTTGGGCTTTGGGGACCTGGGTGCTTTGGCTGCCTCCGTGTGTGGAGGTTTCTCCTGATAACACCCCACCTGACCGGGCGGCAGGGTGCCACCTAAGAAGGCTCCAGGGAGAGCCCAGGAGGCACCTCCCTTCTGTCTGGGCACAGCCATGGCAGGGGATCCGAGGCCAGTGGGCCTCCACCTCAGCACAGCCAGCAGCCTGCCCCACCACAGCCATGGACAGCATTGACTATCAGCCTGTCCATGGAGCCCCGCAGCCCTGCTGCTGCTGCTGGAGGACCTTCCGCTGTGTGGCAGCTGGGAAGGGAGCCAGCTGCCACCATCACATGTCATCTTGTGGGCACTGAGCTTGCTGGTGGCCATGGACACCATGTCAGCCCAGAAAGACCCATAAAGAGTCCCTTAGCAAGGTTCCTTGGAGAGTCATAGCTCCAGATCCGGCTAGAAGGGGAGGCACCTGGTATTTAACACACATCCTGAAGAATTGCTCTCAAGAACCAGAGCTTGGAGCTGAGCTCCTGCCAGGAGATAAAAACTGTGTCTCCCAAGGAGGCTGGTGCCAGGGACGAGTCCCCCATCACAGGCAGCTCAGACGGCCACCAGCTATCCTTACAACCTCCATAACTGTGTTCTTTGATTATAAACGGTCAGCCAGTGATTTTCCGCCTTGAGAAACCACTATTTGCTATATGAAAGGAGTGTCTTGTGGGTCACAGGCCCCATCTGCTGAAAGTCCCTGTAGATCTGGTGCGATTTCAACAAAGGAAAGAGAATTGACATGTGGGCCGAGCCGTGTGAGGCAAGTGAGGTGTTACAAGTGGGCACAGGTAGACGGGAGGAGGTCGTTGGGTGCTGCTCCTGCTGGTCCTACCAGGACCTCGGAACCAGGTGCTTTTCTCCAGAGGGTCCTGGAACATGGCTCCATCTTGAGTTGGACAGGTGTCCTACTATGAGGAGCGATGGGGGCCTCTGGCAGACCTGCCTGGGTCCAGATTCTGATCCTGGACACTGCAGCTCAGCACCCTGTAGGAGGGTCAGCTGTGCCTGCCCGGGGGGGCATGGGATGGAGAGACGACACAGGCATGCCAAGACAGCAGTCTGACTGGCCAGTGTCACATAGCACGTGATGATCAGGAAAAGCCCAGGACCACATGGGTGTGTTGGGCTCACGCCGAGCTTGGGTCTGCACACAGATTAGGCAGAGGGTCACCACCTGGTGAGATCATCACCAAGATCATCCCTCTCTGTGAGAGGGCAGTAAGAGTGGGATCCATCCGAAAGGCACGTTGCGTCAGGCTCGGTGGCTCAGGCTTGTAACTGCTGAAGACAGGTCTACACAAGAGTCTGTCGCAGGCCTTCCAGACTGTCAAGGGGGTGTGCTTGAGATCTGTGCCACAGGCTTACAGTAATGATTTAACTAGGGATGCAGTTAATTCCTCCATGGTTACATTTTAAACACTATCAAAAGAGCAAAGAAACTCAGATGCAAGAGCAGCTTCTCTAACTGAAATTGAATGTTTGAAAACCCAATTACTGAACTAGATTAAAATTTCGTACCCAAACCTGATATACAGCATTTCTCATGTATAAGATGTGGAGTTAACAGAATATTAGCCTCCAGAATACTTGAAAAATAAATAAGCTAGTGCGTACACAAAAGAGCTCCCCGTCGGGGGAACAGTGAGGGATCGGCAAACTCCAGTTCCCTCTCCTTACTGTGTTTTTCCTGACTGTCATTAATTAGTAACAAATATGTGTCAAGATTATTTTTTATAACTCAGTAAAAGATACATTAAAAAAATACAGGATGCATGAGTTTGAGCTTCCTGGGTAGCTCAGGCACTCTGCTTCCGCTAGTTCTTGGGCAGCAGTGTGGAGGGTTTTAAATCCCAACCCAACGCATTCTCTTCCAAGCTCAAACCAACACAAGGGACAGGGGACCAGCATTGCTTAGGGGCCGACCAGCTTCCCACAGGGGCCACACCCTGAGAGGGGCCAGGGCAGCGGGCGCAAGGAGTGGGCAGGAAGGGTCGGTCCTGCGTGTCCCCTGGACAGCACTTGCACGCTGATCTCCTGCTGGGGTGGGGCCAGCAGTGTCAGCTCGTGGCTTGTTACTGTGGGCAGCAGGAGCACGGCATGGTTAGTGGACAGCTCAGAAGACCCGCCAGGCAGGAAGTTGAGTCTGTGAGTGTGACGCCCACAGGCAGCTTCAGGCTAGAAACCTACTTTGGGAAACCATCACTGTGGAGATGGCATGTGGTACAAAGAGAGCAAAGGTGATCAGAACAGATGGGCAGAGGCAGAGGCAGCGAGGCCGAGGGCGGCCCCTGCAGCACCCGCAGCCGCCTGAGCAGCCCAAAGCCCGGCAGGGACCCTGCAAAGGGCCACACCTGCAAGTGGAGGGAAGCAGGGAGGGAGAGAGGTGACCCAGAAGCCACAAGATGGTGCCTCAGGTGGACGGAGTAGGTGTCTCCTGGGTCCAGCACGACTGGTTGGTGGAGCGGGATGGGCAGAGGACGTGGCATAGTCCAAACAAGAGCGAGCATGCAGTCGGCCTGCCGGACGCTGTGAGGAGGGACGCGGGCCTCCCACACACACTCGGCTAAGGCACTCCCTGCTCTGCGGCCGAGGGCCACTGTGGGCCTCCAGCAGGCGGAGCAAGGCCAGGACGTGCACAGACAGCCTCTCCATTTCCTTCCTCCACACTCAGCCCTCCCCGTGGTGCTGGAGGGTACTGTTTTCCTCCTGGGCTTTCCTGTGGCACGGTTTTGCTTCTTAAAATTCACATGTCTAGTTAGCACAGACTGATCAGATGCCATTTCAGATTTTGCTTCACATGGGTGACATAAAACTGGGACATAAACCCCTGTCACAGAGCACAGGAGCTGAGTGAGAGTAGACTCCACACTGGAGAGGGGTGTGGTGCGTGGAAGGGACCATAATTTAAATGGTATCTGTGCAGAAATGCCCATGGAGGAAAGCCCAGCTGGGTTCACGCGGCCAGCCTCACTTCTCCAAACACCCGGACCGGCCTCAGGGAGGGTGCCAGGAGGTTGGTGCCGCGGTCTGCAGCTGGGCATGGGCCTTACCTTTGCAGACCCCGTCCCTCGGCCCGACACTCATGGCGACAGTGGCCCCTGCTACCCTGGCTGCCCACTTCTGATTTCGTACTTTAATGGAAACTAGAAGAGACGTGGAGATGAATTGGCCAGGGAGGGAGGGAAGTCGGTCCTCCCCCCTGGGCTGGTCCACTCCAGTCAGAGGCCAGGTCTGGCTTCAGTTGGAGGCCGAGGAACCTCTCTATCTCAGGTGCGCCCGTCTCAGACAGGATTGGCAAGCGATTTGTGGGACCCTGTGCAGAGTGGAGTGTGGGCCTCTGTTCAGACACCACTGAGGTTTCCAACCTCAGACCAGGGGTGGTGAAGGAGGTGGTGGGAGCTGGCAGGGACGTGCCCTGTGTCCCTGAGCCCTTCATCTCTGGGGCAGGCGTGGCAGGGCCACCCGAGTTCTGTCCCCACTCGCAACCGATTTTTGCAGAGCTTTTTTATTTAAAACCTTCTTTTTTTTATTTTTTACAGACTGCATTTTGATTCATTATACACAAATGGGGTACATCATTTTGTTTCTATGATTGTGCAACTTTTAGAAGAAAAAATTCTAAATACTCTGAGATAAAGAGGAAGTTTTGAAATATGCCAGGTAGACGTCTTTCCCACCTGAAAGTGGACTTTCCACTTCTAGTTACCATTTAGAGTCCAACCTTGTAAAGGCAAAACCAGACCATAGTGTCCTGTAAGAACCTAAGGCGGATGGTCAGGTGCGTGGGCTGAGGAGCCAGCAGAGTCATCCCTTGATCGAGGCAGCTCCTCTAGGGATGCCCTGACGCCTGGCAGTAAGAACTGGACTGAGTTTTTAAACCAGCAAGTGTCAGACGCTCTTCGTGAGAGGACTGCAACCCAGAATGGAACCAGGCAATGCTGGACTCACAAACACGTTCTTATCCCCATCACGTCAAGATCATTTACAGCTGAGGAAAATGCGGGATGCTGAGACATTTCTGAAAAGATACTGAATTGGTAGTCACTGAGTTTAAAAAAGGTACTTTAAAAAAGAATTTTACGTATGTTATTATTCATACAACATTCCATATGATATATAATCATATAAGTATTATATAAACTTAATATGCTGTGAAATATGCGAGTATATATACAAATATATTACATAGCATAATGTCTTCCTTAGCCCCCAAATCCAATAGACCTGGAAGTACAACAGGAAAAGAAGTTTGGTTCTGTGAAAACACAACAGGAGTAATTTAGTAGCTAACATACAATGAGAAAACACAGCTCCGCATAGCTGCAGACTTCAGGCACATTTGGGACCTAGTTGGTGGCCTCCAGAACCAGCCTCAGCCTCTGGGCAGGACCAGGCTTCCGCGGGAACTTGTGCAGCCACCACAGGCACCAGCGGTTTACGATCCTGCGCTTCTGAACTGACAAGCTCTCTTTAAAGTCCAGTGCCCCGCGTGAGCACGTGTGCAGGCTGTGGAGAAGGTGCAGAGGCTTCTAGGGTGCGGCGCTGGCCCGGCTCCTGCTGGCCCGGCTCCTGCTGGCCCGGCTCCTGCTGGCCCAGGTGCTGAAGGTGAAGGAGCAGCTCCTCACCAGCGAGGAAGGGGGTCCCGGCCCGTCCAGAACCCTTTCCCCTTTGTCGATCATGGTGCCCTCACTGTCTTCTCTCGAAGTGGCACTAGGAGTGCCTGTGTGCAGGTGGCCCTGGGCAGAACAGTCCCCAGACAGGGCCTCGGATGCATTCTGTACACATCATGAGCTCTGAGCGGCTCTGCCTCCACCCAAATCTGGGTGGAGGCCTGACTCTGGGGACAGTCGTCAGGCTAACTTCCTGTGGCTGGACAGAGTCAGCAGCTTAGACTAATGCCTCCCCACTGATGAAGTCAAAGGACCACAGACCAATCCCTGGCCTCCGCACCTGAGTGAGCCAGCAGGCCTCCTCCACCTGCTGGCCTCTCCTTATCCTACTGCACTACTGTGGGCTTGCTGTTGGCCACAGGAACGGACTCTGCTCGGGGCGTCCACCAGCTGCTGTCCTCCTCACGTCCAGTGTCATTCAGGTCTTTGAAAGTTGAGGGGCAGGGAGATCTGGGGAGCACTGAGCCCCTGGGCACCCCTGCCATGCGCGGCCACTGCTGCCCTTATCTTTCTGTGAGCCAGGCTGAGCTACCACATGAGCGCTGTGTTCAGAGGCTGTAGCTGTGGCCTCTGAGCACACCCCGCCCCAGAGCAGACGCAGCATCGGGTCAGGGCTGGGGCACCCTAACCCCACCACCCAAGCCTCCTCGCAGGTCTTTGCAGTCCCCCCTCGGTTCCCTGTCTCAGCCCCGCAGCCACTGGCAGTCCCTGTCACTGGGCGTGAGCTCGTGATTCTGTGTGAGGTCGTATCGTTCAGTGTGTGCCTGTCATTCAACTGAGTACGTCGAGATGCCTCCCTGTGTGTGTAGAGCTCTGATTTCTGTTGTCAGGCAGAATCCCACCGCGTGGCTGTCACACCGCCATCAGCTCCACTGGCCTTGGGTGTCCAGGGCACCTCCAGCTTTGGGCTATCTCTAGGCACTCTGCTGGGAGGCGTTCCTGTGCACGTCTTCCGGAGACTTACGCTCACATTTGTTTAGGGTGACGGTCCGAGGGCGGGTGTGGGTTCAGCTGTTTTCCAAAGGTACACTTCACCTTCCGGCCAGTCGTGTGGCCGCAGCGTGGTGCACCCAGGTCTCACCGAGACCCCGGGTGGGCAGTCTTTATTGGCATTCCAACCACGCATGGGCCCTTGTGATGAGGGTTCAATTTGCTGTTTCTTTAGAGTCCACTGATGGTAACGTCCCCTGATGGCTAACTTGACATTCACGTTTCTCTTTTTTTAAAGGATCTATTCGAACCACATGGCTGTTTTCAAAGTTCTGACTCTTGTCTTCTTATTATTGTGTTTTGGGAGTTCTTATGTATTCTGGATACAAGTACTTCAAGTGATTTGCAAAATGCCAGCTCAAATTGTGGCTTATCTTTTCAACCTCTCTACTGTGCCTTTTGAAGAACGGACATTTCTCTAATGTTAATTAAGTTCAAATGAATAATATGTTCTTAAGTGGGATGTGCATTTGGTATTGCATTTGAAAACATTTGCCTGCCTTTCAACATTACACTGGATGTTTCAGAAAGATCTTCTGCTTTCTTGTAGAAGTTTTATTGCATTATGTTTTCCATTAGACTCGTGAACCATGGGAGTTAAGTTATATGTGGTGCCAAGTCTTGATCAATGTTTATTGTTAGTGTTTTGGTTTTGTCTTATGATCATCCTAATGCTCCAGCACTCTGCTGAAAAGAGCATTCTCTTCCTGTTGACTTTTGTTTTCACTTTTGTGAAACATCAGCTGGGTTCTGATTCTGCACCCTCGGATCTGTGCCAGTGGTCTGCGTTGCCTCCTTTATGCCAATGCCATGCTAATTACTATAGCTCTGTAAAAATCTTGAAATCAGATAACGTTAATTTTCCAACTTGTTCTTTTCTAAAGAAGCTTTGACTAACCTAGGGTCTTTTATTTCCATGTGAAATTCTGAGTTAGCTTGTTGATTTCATTAGAAAATGTTTGATAGATTTTGATTGAGACTGTATTGAAACTAACTCTAGAAAATTAAGGATAAATTACCATCTTGAAAATTCTGCCCCTTCTGACCCATGGCAGGATACATTTCTAGATTTATATGCATCTGCTAACTCCTCTAGCAGTTTTTGTTGTTGTTTCATTTTTACAGTACAGAACCTCACATTATTGTCTGGTTTCTACCCACATTATTTGACATTTTTGATGCTATGGTTACTGGTATTTAACTTTTATATCTGGTTGCTCATTTCTGGTATATGGAATTTTTTAACATTTATATTGTGACTTGCAAACTTGCCCCATGTACTTACTAGCTCCTGGGGCCTTGCTGCAGACTCCAGGAGATTTCTGTACTGTCACATCATGTCCTTCTGTATGCCTTATTTTTTTTCTTGACTTATTGCATTGGCTAAAGTGCCCAGTGTTGAATGGCAATGATGATGCGGAACGTCCTCTCTTGTCCCTGATCTCAGAGCAGACTATCCCTTAAGCTTGTGCAAATATTCTGCCAGGTCAAAAATTCCCCGTTACTCCCAAGTTTGGTGAAGGTTTTAATCAGAAGTGGATATCAGACATCATCACACAACTAGGCAGCAACCCTGGAGATTGGTGTGCAGTTTTCATTTGATTGGCTTGCCTCGGACTACACCGTCAGACTTTGAGATGCTGAGCTAGCCTTCATCTTGTCCACTTGTCACTGAGTGTTACACTCCTCATGGACCTCTGGACTGCCTGGTCTGCATCTTGTTTAGACAGTTACATCTGCGTTCATCATGGGACGCATTTTATGGTATCTTGTGTCCCCGACTGGTTTTGCTCTCAGACGTTATGAACGTGTGTTGAAAGTCATCTCTTCTGTTAACTCATCTTGACTGTGTTAGCTCATCATGACTAACTCTCCTTCCTTATCCCTGGCAACACTGCTTGCTCTAAAAGCTGCCTGGCTGCTGTGGACACGGCCACTCCAGCTTCCTCGCACCAGTGTCAGCTGAACGCTTTTACATCTCCTTGCGTTTAGCCTTGGTTTTTGTTTGTTTTTGTGGTGCTGGGGATTGAGCCCAGGCCTTGTGCACGGGAGGCAAGCGCTCTACCAGCTGAGCTTATGCCCAGCCCACAATTAGCTGGTGTTTGTCTTTACCTATAAGAAGAGTTTCTGCAGGCAGTTTCACCTGGCTGACGTCCTCTGCCCTCCACCCGGTGTGGACAGATGCCAGGGCGCGGGAGGTCCAGGCCTGCTTCTCTTTATCTCAGCTGCCACCTGCTTCTTTGCCTGGGGTTCCCTCCCTGGGACCGAGTGGCACTGGTGCTGTTGTTTCTTTCCTTGCCTTGTTGTCTGTAACTCTTCTGTAGTTGCTGCTGCTATTTTAGTTGTTACTTAGGGTTTATAAACTTATCTTGTGTTTCTCAAAGTTTGCCTTTGAAAGTCACTCCTGCCTGTGAGAATTTCCCCCAGGACCCTCTGATTTCCTCCCTCTTCGTCTGCACTGCACCATACGTCTCGGTTCTTGTTATAAATGTCTCACTGTCATTTTTGACTCCCTTGTTTTAAGGCACTTAGCTATGAACGCACCACACAGTGAGCTAGGCCCTGCACTGTGCACCACGGGCCGCCCCACACCGCGGCCCCCCGGGGCACCCTTTCCTGTGCCTCGCCCCGGGGACGCAGGCTGACCTCATGATGCTTGAAGACTTCCTCTGACACTTCTTGCAGGACACTCGGCTGGTGCTGTCAGTCATGTCCGATTCTGCATGTCTGGAAAGCCACGTTCACTTGGTTTCTGGTGACACTTCCAGGGTGAAGACCTTCAGGTTTAGCAGGAAGGCGTCCCCCAGAGCTCAGGGACGGCGTCCCCGGTCCCCTGGCGTTTCTCTGTTGCTCAGCTTTGTGGTACCCGACCACCCGCCATGGGGGTCTTGTTGGTGCTGTCAGGCTGGAGCTTCCTGTTGAGCATGGCTTCAGCTCCGAAGGCCAAGAGCGCTGCACGGCTCTCCCCTGGCTCTTGTGCTCGGGCTTCTGACTCTGAGTTGGAAGTCTGCTATCAGGACAGAGTTCAGCCAGCGGCTCCAGGTGTCTGTTGTCTTCGCTTCAGTTTTCCCGATCACATGTGCTGGAGGCCTGAGGAGTGTCCCGGGCGCTGTCCAAGTTTCGGGGTCCTTCGCCTGTCCTCCTGGTTGTGCTACGACCTTGCCTTCAGCTCACTGCCCCTGCAGCAGGGTCAGCCTCCTGGATCCCATCCAGCGTGTTCTCTTCCCAGACGCCGCTGCTTCCATCTGTAAAAATGTGATTTGGGTTCTTTTAACATCTTCTGTCTCTACTTAAATGTCTGAATGTATAATTATAATAATTATTTCCACCATCCTGTCTTGTAATTCTCAAACCCATCTCAGTTCCGCAACCATTTGGATCGATGGATGTTTCTCGTTTCTCCTCACTGGATTTTATTTTCCAGCTTCTCTCTATGGCTGATGGAATCCCAGACACCGTGAATTTTCCCTCTTTGGGTGCCAGGTGTATTTGCTTTCCTAGGAGCATCTTCATGCTTTTCCCCAGGAAGCAGCTTGGTTACTGGAAGCAGTTTGATCCAGCACTGGAACAACATTCCGTCTGTAGCTAATTATTTTCTGCCACTGAGCCAGACCTTTCTGAGTCCTCTGCCCAGTGCCCAGACCCACGGGAGGGAGCAGGCCTGCCCTGCTGAGCCCTGCCAGCGGCTCCCGGTAGCTTTTCCAGGGTCTCCCACCTGCACCACTGCCTGACAGCCTGTGCCGGCCAGTGCTCTGCTCACCCCCGGGGGCCTCCCTGCCCCTCCAGGTCCCGTGTGGTGCCGCCCTCTGCAGCGCTCAGTCCTGCAGCCTGGTCTCACTGGCCTCTCTGTTCTAACTCCTCAGCAAGGGCTCTTGGCAGTGCCCGCCTGCCAACCCTGCTGGAAGTTCTGGAACAGCAGGGAGCCAGGGCCAGCCTGGGCTGGGTCCTCTGCTTCCGCCCTTGGGGGGTGCTCCTCCATCGTGGTTTCAGGGCCTGGAAAGCCGACCCTGCCCGTGGCTGGTCTGTCCGATGCTGGCTCCGCCGCTGCTTCTGTGAGAGCAGGTGTGACTCCCCCCCTCAGGGAATGGGAGCCACTTTTGTTCCCCATCTCAGCTCCTCTGTCCCAGAGTCTCTGGTGATGACGCAGAGCCTGCCAACCCTTCCTCCCCTTCTTGTCACATGTCACCCTTTCTCCCCTTCACAAAAGAGGGACGGTCAGGCCATCCCGCCCTCAGAGCAGTCAAGGACACACAGGGTCGCCTGCTAGTGACCTCTGCTTCCTGGGGCCGTGGAGCTCCTGGAGGGACAGCCTTACCAAGCCCTGGAATGGAGGTTGGCAAAACGGAGAGGGTTTGGAGGAAAGGAGACCCCACTCTTCAGGGCCAAGCCCAGGATCTTTGTGGTCAGCACCTGCGGATCTGTGAGTGACAGGGACCCCCCTGTGAGAAGCCAGTGTGAGGCCCCAGAGCCCCGAGCAGGACTGTGACCAGGGCCGTGGGCATGAGGCAGGGCGGGAGGGGAGACTGGCGTTCCCTGCAGACCTGAACCAGGGTTCCTTAGTCAGCTGCACTGCCAGCTACACTCACCACAGCAGGGCAGTCACGAGAACTAAGCTAACTGTGTGCATCCGTGCACTCAGCTAAGAAACATGCATGTATATTATCGACAAATTACATACATACATTGCTACACATGACGTTTATTGTTATGAAATTACATTTATGTTTAGAATTTAGTTTTTCTTCATGCTTTTTACTCACAACTTAAACACTGGACATCACAAATCATGTTTGATCTCAGCTAGGCATCTGCAAATGCTCCTATGATTAGCTCAACCCACGTCTGAGTAACTCATCTTGGGAAAAGGGACCCTCCGTGCAGGAGTCCAGGACTTTGGTGTCCAAGTGGACAGTCCGTATTTCAGGGTCTACACAAGTTTTTGGGTCTAAGTATTCTAACTAATTTCTGTTAAAACAAGTGCATTTTTTCCTGAAATGAAAGGAGCATCTGGAATAGACCCTCCCCTCCCCAGAGTCACCGAGGTGCGTGAGCAGCGGAACGCCCCAGGTCGGTCGTGGGGCCTCACCCTCCATCGGCTCCCAGCATCTTGCCCTGCAGGGCTGTTCAAGGGCCCAGGGTGGATCTGCAAGGACATTGCCATCCTTTGTAGCAGGGACGTGGGCGCAGCTGTGCCGACCCGCCTGCCACCCGTGTCCGCTTCTCACGGTGCCTCAGGGCCCTGGCAGCACGTCAGGCTCAGAGCAGGTTACATGCCCTCTCCCACCTGACTCGTGCCTGGGTTGCTGCGGATGGATTGGTTGCTGTTGACGGTGGTCGTAGGTCCAGCAGACGCTTCTGGAAAGTACACTCGATCTTGCTCCAAAGTAAAATTTGGTTACAGCCATTACTGAGGAAGAGCCATTTTAAAGAGAACTCTGTAGGGTAGAAAGAGTGTTTCCAAAAGGGATGTTAGGAATGTTGTCCTTGTCCTGTGATCTTTTAAAAAATCCTGCTACAAGTGATGTGTAAACTGTTAAAAACTTACAAACTTATGCACTTAAAACGTTGGAAACAAAAGTGCATAGGAATGTTAGAAGTTGTCAAAACTGCAATTGAGTTATTTCAGTGGTTTTAACTCCACTCATGTGTGTTTAAATATCTTAGATATCTGTCTCTCCATCTATCTATCTGCATGGAATTGGTTTGCAAGAGCAACATTCGAGAAAGGTGGAGACTGGCTAGCTGCGCTTTGATCTGGCGGGGTGGTGGGTGGTGTAATGGGAGGTGCCTGGCAGCCACGGTGTCCAGCGCAGCGGCTCCTCTCCTCCCGTTGAGGCAGAGGTGTCTTTGCGAGGATCTATCCAGTTATGACAGATCCTAATGCAATTACCAATATAAATTTAACTTAGAAATTGAGATTGAAACTGCTCTTTCATAAAATGTCAGGGAAAATTTTAAGAAATAATGTCATATCGGGAGATATTTCTCTCACTTGAAAACATTCTCCAAACATTTCAGGAAACTGTGCTGCTCATAAGTTAAACACATGTTGTCTATGATCGTGGTTACATACGTGTGTGTCACACATGTTCACGCTTAGGAACGGTGTGGGGTGGGAGGGTGCTCCCGTGTATGTGTGTAAAGTGGAGGATCAGCACTGCTCATGGCAGCGGAGACGCAACCATACCCACCGTGTGGACGTGGGGAGGCTGCGGTGCCTGGACGGTGGTGACTGCCTGCACTTCGTGGAGGCCCCACCGCAGCTCTGCAAATGCACGCCATTACCTCTACTGTCACTGGGATGGTGATTTCCCAAGGGGCCTCCTGGAGCAGGCTGCAGAGAGCGCCGGACCGGTCAAACTCAAGGTCCACTCCCGCCTGCCCGTGCCGGGACCCAGTCCTCCCTCCACCATCTTGTGTGGGTTTCCCTGAGTAGCAAGGAGACTCTTAGACCCGCCGCGTTTCTGGTGTACCCCGGACATCGTAACGTCTAGAGAGACTTCAGCGAGCGCGGACAACCGGGCTTGTGGGATCCTACCGACGCTGTTCCAGCGGCAGGGCCCAGGACCCTCCTAGCCTGCCAGTCCCGGCCAGTGGGAAGCACCACCTGGAGGAGACCGTGAGAAGAGAAGGCCGGGGAGGCAGGCAGGGCCGGACACCATGCAGACCCCAGGTGGGCTCAGGCACCTGCACCTCACCCTCTCACGGGGCTTCCTGCTCCAGGACTAGAGCATGTCCTGCCAAGATTGGATGTGAACCAGAGAGTTCACGGTCCTTCAGAAACTCCTGTGAAAACTGTGTAGGTTTCTGCATTTGTGTGATTTTTAGAAGATTCCATGGCCTTCATCGGAACTGAGAATTTAGGACCCAAGACTGGTCTGTGGGGGACTTCCACACCAATGCCCAACCCTGGTTCAGAGCCAGACTTCCCCAGGCTCCTCTCATGGGGGCAAGAGGACAGGCCCCTTGGCCCTCTGCTCACACAAGATGCGGAATCAGCATCAGCACTGGGTGATTGGTGGTGTACAGAGTGCACATCAAGACATCCCTGGCCTCGGGCAGGGTAGCTCAGTGGCAGAGCACTTGCCTGGCAGGCACAGGCCCTGGTTTGATCTGCAGCACTGCAAAGGGAAAGAAAATAAAGAAGAGGAAGAAGAATCGGAAGAACCAAGAGGGGAAGACCTGCCCAGACTCAGGCTACCCATCTAACAATACATTCCACAGTGGCTTCTTCCTTGCCAAGGGAAAACATGGGCTCAAAGAAACTTACAATTCTTTTTATTTATTTATTGTTTTTGTTAACTTTTTAAAAAATTTAAAAAAAAATTATTTGTTCTTTTTAGTTATACATGTCAGTAGAATGCATTTTGACATATCATACGTATTTGGAGTACACTTCCTGTTCTGGTTGACACGATGTGGAGTTACACCAGTTGTGTATTCATATTTGAACATAGGATTCCTTCATTCCCCTTTGTCTATTCCAAAGTACTTCCATTCTTCCCTACCTACCTCCTATTGTGAATTAGCATCCACATATCAGAGAGAACATTTGGCCTTTGGTTTTTTGGGATTGGCTTATTTCACTTAGCATATCTCCAGTTCCATCTATTTACCAACAAGTGCCATAATTTCACTTTCTTATGACTAAGAATATTCCATTGTGTTTTATATACCACATTTTCTTTAACCATTCATCTGTCGAAGACCTCAAGGTTGGTTTCATAGCTTAGCTATTGTAAAATTTAGCTGGCTATAAACATTGATGTGACTGTGTCACTATAGTATGCTGATTTTAAGTTCTCTGGGTATAAACCAAGGAGTGGAATAGCTGGGTCAAATGGCAGCAGTTCCATTTCAAGTTTTCTGAGGAATCTCCATTGTGCTTTCCAGAGTGGTTGCACCAATTTGTAGTCCCACCGTCCCACCAGCAATGAATGAATGTACCTTCTTCCCCACACCCTTACTAACCCTGATTGTTCCTTGAATTCTTGATAATTTCCATTCTGAAGGGAGTGAGAGGGAATCTCAGTGAATTTTAATTTGCCTTTCTGTAACTGCTAGAGATGTTGGACATTTTTTCATATATTTGTTGACTGATCGATCGTATTTCTTCTTCTATGAAGTGTCTATTCAGTTCATTTCCTGTTATTTGTTGGGTTATCTGTGTTTTGTGTGTTAAGCTTTTTGAGTTCTTTATATATCCTGGAGATTGATGCTTTATTGAGGTACAGGTAGCAAAGATTTTCTCCCATTCTGTAGGCTCTTTCTTCATGCTATTGATCATTTCCTTTGCTGTGAAGAAGTTTTTAGTTTGAATCCTCCCCATTTGTTGATTCTTGATTTTACTTCTTGAGCTTTAGGAGTCTTGTTGAGGAATTCTGTACCTAAGCTAGCATGGTGAACACTTGGACCTGTGTTTTCTTCTAGTAGGCGCAGGGTCTCTGGTCTGTTGCCTAAGTCCTTGATCCACTTTGAGTTGAGTTTTGTGCAGGGTGAGAGATAGGAGGTTAATTTCATTTTACTACGTATGGAGTTCCATTTTTCCCAGCACTGTGCTTTTGGCACCTGTGTCTAGTAAGAGATAGCTGTGTTTACGTGGGTGTGTCTGTGTGCTCTGTTCTGTGCCATGGGTCCCATGTCTGTTCTGGTGCCAGCTCCACGCTGCTTTTGTTACTCTAGGCTCTGCAGTATAGTTTGAGGTCTGGTGTCATGAAGCCCCTGAGAAATGCACCTCCAATCTCTAATCGAGGGTCAGGTCTGAGCCGGAAAGTGCCTCACCCTCACCGTATCTGTGTTTATGAATGTAATTCGATGCCTGATAAAACAATACTCAGCGGTTGCCCTCTGCACCCTCGAGAACGCCTGCCTGCTGGGGAGACCGCCGCTGGGTCCGGAAGCCACCGGCCTCCAGGTTTTCATGGGCTGGCCGCCAGCTGACCCTGCGTGGCCTGTGCTTATGTCTAGGACGCCCATTCAACACGCTCTGACTCCTTCACAGAGAACTGGCCGCCACAGCGCAGGTCAGGGCTCACTCGGGTCGGCATGCAGGTCTTCGCTGTGAGGGCAGGCCAGTCTTCTGGGCTCTTAGCACCCGGAGGGCACGGGAGTGCCACGCAGCCAGGGAGGAGGGCGCATGGCTTAGGGGCCTGGTGGAAGGCGGGGTGGACGCCGGTGCACAGCACCCGCAGGGGACAGCGGCGCATGTGGAAGGAGAGGCACCAGCCTGGCTGTGCCCCAGTCCCGTGGCGCGTAGGGCAGACTCCGAGGGGCACGCTGTCTGCACTACTTTTCGTGCGCTTGTCTTGGAGGAGTGGCTGGACGTTCCTGCTCTTCCCCTGTGTGTAGCCGACTCGGGATTCGGGCCCTTCGAGCAACGCGTGTAGAAGGATGGGAGATGCAGTCTGCCCTCAAGCTGCCTGGGGCCAGCCCGGGGCCGGAGCCCTGATGGAGTGCGAGCAACGTGGGGTTTACCCAGGGGCTTCGGTGTGGGCGGGTGTTCAGGGGCCTGTGACGTCATCAGGTAAACCATAACCAGGGGACAAGCTGGAGAAAAGAGCCCCAAGGCAGGAGGAGAGCAAGCTTGGAGAACCTCTGGGAAACCGGGAAGACTGAGGTCGCTGTAGTGGGAAATGTCATGCGATCAGAGCCATCGACACCGGGTAGCAATACCAGACCCAAGCCCCAAGGCCTGCGGGACCCTGGAAAGGCTTGGACAGGAACCAGCAGGTGAGGAGCAGGGCGGGGACAGGTGTGCAGGGCGTGTCCTGCAACACAGGGAACACAGCTCCTGCCAGAGCCACGGCTCCCACAAGCTGCCCTGGCTCAGATCCCGGAGCTTGGTGGAGAAAGGGAGGGATGTTCTCAAGGCAGGCGATGCCCAGCGGGAATAGCTGGCCCCGCAGGTCCAGGCCTCCACAGGATCCACCAGTGCAGGTCGAAGATCCGGGAGACAGCTGAGCAGGTGCGGCTTCTTCTTGTAATTGTCCCTCCAACAGTGTGGTGGGACAGCTCAGACTACGGCGTTTACGTTGTGTTAAGGGGCGCGAGTAACGGAGAGATGCTCTTGAGCACAGAGGATCGTGCGGGTTGCCGGTCAATACTGCACCGTTCTGAGGAACTCGAGGCCTGGAACCCATCAACTGCAGATATCAAGGGACCGCCGTGACCTGAAATCTGAGAACAAGTGTCCTCCATCCTGGAATTTCCCTGAACCCGACTCAGGGTCAGGCATGTCATTCAAAGGGAAAGACTGATCTGAGGGACGTCGCTGACCTGTCCTCCTAGAATCACGTGGTGGGCAGGTTAGGAACCGTTTAAGCTCCAGTAGTAGAAAGCGAATGAAAGGTATAACCGCACAGCAAGAAAACACAGTGGGTGTTTTCTCTGCTCCATTTGCAAGAATATTTCCTTCTGTCTATTAGCATTGGATGAAAGTCTGCACTTCTTGCTGCTGTGGAATGATTATGCACCACTGAATACCAGGTGGAAAGCCTGCTAAGGAGGACTTCCAGGCTTGGGAATGTGAAGATTAATTTGTCATTAGCCACTGCAGTGTAAGGACTTTAGTTCAAAGTGCCACTAAACTAAAGATGAAGCTTAAAATGCTTAAAATGTTTTTAAAAAGTCTAACTATTCCTACAAAATGGGAAGTTGTTAAGCAATAGACTCCATAACTTTCAAGTTGGAAAAATAAGCTGGGCCACAGGAGAGCAGTGTAGTTTGGGGCTCCGAAGCAGTGGACAGAGCGGTCACCCATCCTGGCAGTGACCTCCAGGGGTGAACTGTGGACCTGAGGCCAAAGGAGGCCCTGCAGGTTGCTCAATTCCCCCCAACACGCATGTCTTGTCTGCTTCAGAACCTGGACGGCTCGGGTCTCTGACCCATTCGTCCCCTCAGTAGCAGGTGTGACGATGACGCGGGTGTCGTGTGAAACACGCAGCCTCGGGGCAGGGTTTTGGGCCAGGAGTCCCGCCTGGTACCCAGCTGCCACGTCTTGCCGGCGGCAGGTTGGCGTGCTCTGCTTACCCCTCCACAAGGCCACTGCACCCCACAGGTCTCCAGGACACGGCTGCTCGCTGCTCACACGGGGACCCCGAGTCCGTGTCGCGCCTCACTCTGCGCTGCTGATGCCTGAACCAGCCAGATGTGGCCAAGGACCCTGCACTTCCCAGCCTGGGGAAGCGAGGAGCCCTGTCCAGAAGGGCAGCGTCCAGGAGGGGAATCTGGCATGGTGGGCAGAGTGCGGTGCATGCCCCAGTTTCTGCAGCCAGTGAATGTGACCCTCACTGGACACCGGATTGTTGTAAGGTGACCAACTCAAGGACACGATGTGGCAGGGCTGCTTTGCATTGCTGGGCGGGCTCAGTGGAACTGCAAGGGTCCCCCAGAGGGAGGCAGAGACACGTCATTGAGAAGGACGTGTGGCCGTGCACATGGACGCCCGGGGGCATGAGGCGGGCAGGCCACGGGGTGCTGGAGAGGCGAAGGAGGACCAGCTGAGTCTGGACCCCGCCCTCAGTGCTGTGAGATGGCACTGCTGTGCGTGGTCACCTGGGAGCTCCTGTGCTGCAGGTACAGGGTGGCCTTAGAGACGTCCACCAGCCAGGGGCACCTCAGGCGGTCTGACCCCTGCTTCCTGGTGCACGGCAGAGCGATGGGCCTCAGGATGGGGACAAGGAGCCACTGGTGGATGGAGACGGAGGGGCTGTGGCACACAGGGGAGCTCAGCACACTGCAGGGGCACCTCCCCGTCACAGGGCTGCTGTGGGTGAGGAGCAAGTCCGGCCTGCCCCACAGCCACTCCGACACACGCCTTTCTGTCCTGGGCTCCACCATTGTCCACCGAGGCTGCAAGAGAAATAACCCAGGGTCCTGGGCTGGAGCTGTTCAGGAGCCGGCCTGACTGCTTTGCATTTCACTTCTGCTTCCCTGGGGCCCAGTGACTGTGGCCATGTTCACAATGGGGCCACAAAGCAGAGCTTGGCCACGTCAGGGACAGGAGGCCCGCGACGCGCAGTCTGCCCTGCAACCTGTCTGTGGGCATGGGTGTTTTTTCCCCTAAAAACTTGCTAACTTTAGGAATTGGCATTTCAAATAATCTCATATCAAAGAGTATTTGCTTTTCAAAGCAGAGGAAGAAGCGGACCCGCCGTCCTTGCCTCCAGGGAAAGGGTGAGGGGCTCAGGCAAGCTCCTCCTCTCCCGCGTGGCAACACTTCCAAGCCAGCCCGTTTTCTTTTTCTTAATAAGCCAGCTAAAGAGCCGCTGGCTCTGTGATGGGGAGAGCGTGCTGTCCTGAGTGTGTCTCGCAGCCCTGGGGTGCCCCGTAGCAGGGCCCTCATCTGCTGCCTCGTCCTGCAGGTCTTTCTTTGCACAGCCCAGCCTTGAGACTTGCAGCCAATGACTCAGCCTCGTTCTCCAGGCAGCTGGGCCCTTGCCCCTCAGCGCCGAGTGGGTGGGATTGAGGGCGCCACACCAAGCCCACTGCGACCTCAGTTCCCCCCGGGTAGACTCAACAGCTCAGACCACGCCTGGACTCCCAGCAGCCGCTCTGTACCAGCTCTGCCCACGCAGGTCCCCAGCCCCAGAGGGAAAGCCTCATCTCCAGCGTGAGGCCAGGACAGTCACTCTGTCCAAGCTTCAGGAGTGACCCCCAAGCTGGCGTGAGGTTCTGTGTGTTTCTTCCGCCCTTCATCTCAGCCCTTCTGTGTCTTGAGGTTCAGCTGCGGCTCTCAGAGCAGCGATCAGTTGGGTCTGGACTCAAGTGCAGCACGATCTTCACCGACTGTCCCAATCCCAATTGGGACATGCCCCAATCTGCTGGTTTCCCTGTGCTGCCGCCTGATGCCCCCCAGCTGTTGGGGTCCCCGGCTGATGTGGGTTTGCGCTGCTGCTTGGCCCTGCTGAGCTGCCTTGTAAGCTGCATGTTCTGCAACAGCTCTTCCTGGGTCACTGACCAACTTGCCTGCAAGGTCAAGTGCAGTCCCAGGTCCCCACATCCGTGACCGTCCTGCACGGCCCAGCCGCCCCGTGTGTCCTCCAGTGGAAGCCAGCCAGGCAGCATGGATGTGAACATCGCTGTGCACATTCCTTCCTGTGAAGATGGTGGGCATTTAGCCCATGGCGCTCGCTCTGCGGCTCGTGCAGTGAGGCAGCTCTGTTTCTCCCCGGAGCTGCGACCACCCTCTCCTTCTGACCAGTCCTCAGGGACTTCCCTTACGGTGCATCTGTGGACGACAACCCCTGTCTTTCCTCTGTCTGAAAACGTCTCCCTTCACCCTCCACTGGGGTGGCAGCGCCTGTCCAGCTTTCCGGGTAGACGCCATGGTCTACACCGGAGTCCCGCATGTGGCTGCCCAGGTAGCTGCTGGGGATGCTGGCCGCGGGAGGCTTTCCCTGCTCTCTGGTCTCTGCCGGGGGCGTCACCAGGTGCCTGCAGACGACACTGCTGCTGCCACTGGGGTCCTGATGCCTTCGGAAGGCGCTGGAGGCTGTGGCACGGCCGGTGGGACGCCCCGCCTGCGTCCCCCGAGCAAAGCCTTCCTCTGTCCCTTGTTCCTCTCGGGCTCCGGGTGCAGGGGTTGCACTTGCCTCCCCTCTGCCTTTATGCTCTGTGCTTCCACCATCTTCTCTTTATAGACATTAATCTTGATTTTTTTCTGATCCATTAAATCACTAATTTACTCTTCAGTTCACAGGCATTTTCTGTTAATTCTATCAACTGAGTTCCTAATTTCCATTATTATAGTTTTCAATTCTAAAATTTCCATTTTCTTTTTAAGATGATTTTCGATTGTGTCCTGAAATGTAACACGTGTTCAGTTCCATAAGCTAGACCATCGTAACTGGCTTAGATTCCTCTTGGGCAGTCCCCTGCCTCAGGACTTCTGCGGCCATCGTCCCTTGGGGTTTGGTCGGATCTGCCTGGTGGCCTCCTTTCACTCTGGCTGAGTTGGGGGCATGGTGGATGGGGTGCGCCCTTTCCCAGGCTCTGTATTGTGCTCCCTCGGGAAGACTTACTTTGCTCCTTCCGCCGACCGGGCTAGGGTAGGGCTAGGGCAGGACCAGGGCAGGGCACCCCACACCAACACATGTCTTCCACGCCTGTGGGAATCCAGCTGCGTCCAGCCGGCCCTGCCCGGGAAGCAGCCCAGGCCCACTGAACACCCTGGTATTTCCCGAGACTTCCTCTTGCTGGGCTGGAGCCCCAGGCACACCCACATCCTGCAGCGTGGCCATGCCCTCAGTTCAGATTCCCCGGTCCTGGGGGCCAGCTGGTACCAGCAGTGCTCGCCCTGGAAGGAGGCGGTGATGGGGACGCAGGCCATGGCCCTGGGGCTCTGCCTGGAGCCCTGGCTGTCTGAGGCCTGCAGGTGGGTCACTCAACCTCCCCCTCAGAGCCAGCAGCAGGATTCTAAAGCAGCCTGTGGGTCATGGCGAGAGCCCGTCCCCCTCCCCCAGTCCCAGGGGTCTTACGTTGGCTGTTAGGTCTGAAGACAGTCACGGGCCTGAGCGCTCCCAAGCCCCTCCAGCGCCCAGACCCAAGGGTTCCCCATGCGAGGTAACAGCAGCAGCTCAGGCACAGCCGTTTGTCCCCTGCTTGGTCAGAGTCAATGGGAGGGTCTCAGGCGAGGAAGCTCCTGGAGTGACCCTGTGTGGCCATCCCTGGGACCCACACATGCTGGACCCTGTGCCTCCTGCCTCCCTGCGGGCTCCTGCTGAGCTCAAAACAGCTGCAAAGGGTGCAGCGGCCTCAGGGCCTGCGCCTCCCGTGGGCAGTCACCCAACACATTCCGGAACCAGTTCCAGGGCAGGGCGAAGCTGCAGGATGAACTCATGTGTGCCTATTCTAAAGGAAGGGTGTCCATGAGTAAGTACTGAGGCCACAGTCCTCAGGTGAGCAGCCTTACAGATACTAAGGGCAGCATTGTTTTTAAATAAAGTCGCAAAACCCCTGCTAAAATCAGCATTATGGTGTGGAGAACAGCAGCATGATGTTTATTGTAGACCACTTTATGTGTGTTAGCATTCAGGAAATTTTTTTGTCTTGACTGTAAAATGCAACTCAGGACTGCTTCACACACCAGTCAGTGCAAGCATGATCCGGAAGGGACACTGCAGCCCCATCTCTGAACGAAGCTGCCCTGGTCCCCGCATCCTGGCTTCCTGATCCTCACAGTGGACTATTCCACCCCAATTCCTTCCCAACCCTAGTGAGTTCAGTCTGTGACAGGCAGTGAGGTGCCAGGGAGCTTGTAGTTCCTGCTCATTTGCCTTGGCTTGGAATTTGCCAGGTAGAAGTAGCACGTCCATCTCCACAGTGTGGACTGCAGGGGTCTAGTGCCAAACCAAACGAGTCTGTGACAGTGTAACACTCCCAAGTGTCCCCAGTGGCGTCCCGGAGCTCAGACCTGCACACTGGACTCGGCTATGATGCTGCAGCACCAGGGGGTGCTGACCACGAGCAGCATCTGCCTAGGTTGTGCTCCATCCCAGAGTCCTGCAAACGGACAGCGAGTCCACGATTCTTAATGAGCAAAGCCTCACCTTCAAGGGCAGAGAGACCAAGGGTCCAGAAGGTCCTTAGTGTGGCTCTGGAGGGCCTAACTGTGAAGAACTGGGGTCCAACTCCACGGGTCAGCAGCAGGGTCTGGAAGCCTGTGTCCCAGGCCAACAGCACTCACTTCCCCTGGCAGAGGGGCCACACTGCAGGAAATCTCCCGAGCAGCTCTGTGCCCATGGGCTCCTGCAGATGCCACCTTCCCCGGATGGCAGGGCCCAGCCCCAAAGAGCCCCTCTGTCTGGGGAAAGCAAGGACTCCTAGAGGAAGCTCTGCTGGGACCCACACAGACCTGAGGAGAAAGCCTGCAGACAGAGCCGACTGCGTCTGCAGGGCTGCCAGAAGACTGAGAAGTGTCTCGGTGCCCACCCTCTGCCCCGGCGGACCCCCGTCCTGGGTGCAGGAGCTCAGGGTGCTCTGCTGCAGGTTCCCACACCGAGGCTCTCTTGGGTGCTAGCACACAGCAGTATGGTGTGGACAGCAGTCAACCAACGTGAGCCACCCAGAAGAACAATGGCGGGGAGAGAAGCTAAGACTGCCGGGGACCATGGGCTCCATCCTGAAGTGCTCAAGTGGCTCTGCTGCTCCTCAGGGTCTCTCCTCGGAGCAGAGGAACTGCTGGAGCACAGTCCAGAGGTGTCCCACAGGCATTTGCAGCAGAATATGAGACATTCCGCTCAGCCCTTGGATTCTAGGAGCTTGGCACCGTGGGGGGAAGTGGCAGGGCGCACGGCAGAGCAGGTGCTGAGGATCAGTCCTGGAGCCTGGCCCAGGCGGTGCCTCCTGGAGGAGTCTCCAGAGGTGTGGCTTCTACCCAGTGCCCACAGGGCTGATGGACTCCTCTGGGCAGGGATGCTGTTGACCTCCATTTCACCTGGGGAACCAGTGCAGGGTCCTCTAGGGGGCACTCCATAAACGTGCAGGACAGGAGTCGAACACTGGAGCTTGTGTGCTGTGCTCAACTGTCTTTGTGGATGCCGAACAGCTGACCTTAGGCTCCCTGGGCAAACCAGTGCCCTGGGGAGTGGTCCTTGGTGCCGTCTTCTGCTTGATAGGATGGGATTCGGGGGGAGTCTGAGTTGGAAAATGCGAACCTCTGGCAAGCGAGCTCAGCAAGGCTCATGGCTCCTGCGGACGTAGTCGGGGTCCTAATGTGCCACTAGTTCTCACCCAGGATGCTGCCGCTCCACCCCCTCACAGACGCTGCCCCGGTTCCTCACACTGACCCGGCTCAGGCCACTGGATATCCTTCCCTGGGAAGAGGAAGGTCCCTCTGCAGAATGCTGTGGGCCCTTCCGTAGAGCGGCCAGCTGAGGAAGCTTGGGCTGGTTCTCCATTTGCTCAGCTAGATTAGAAGCTGCCTCACAGAATGCTCTGCCGATCCCACACGAGGGACATGGTTCTGACATTTTCTCAGGGTCTCTAATGCTGAGGAAAAGCAGATGGTGTTTACGTGACAAATCCAGACCTGACCTGCTAGTTTTATCACTTCCTGTGACCCAGTTCCTCACAATCTGCCACCTGCTCGGGTCCCAGAGCAGGACGGGCAGGCGTGCCCAGCTCACCCTGCGTCCCACGCCAGCGCGGCTGTTCCATCTCCTCCGGGTTCTGGAGCCGGAGCGCCACAGGACCGCGTTCACGCCCCAGACCCACGCAGACCTCCCCAGCATCTCCGGCGAATGAGTCTCCTCTGGTGTGAGTCGTGTGGAAGCTCCAGAGTGTCTGCAGCAACAGTCTGCTCGAGCGCTGACAGCCTTTTGTCTCGTCCTTCATCTACTCACTTGTTTGTCCAATAGTGCTGACCTCCCGTGGGCCAGCACTGGAAGATACTGGGTAGAGTGAGGTGGACAGGTTCTGGACTTCAGTGAAACCTCTTCTCAAAAGAGAAGTACAGAAAATAAATCAATAATTAGGAAAACTTAAAATCAGGGCCCAGAATGAAGGTGAAATTGAAGGTCAACATGGAAAACAGTGTCAATCCTCACAACAGGGAGGAGTGACGTGCAAGCACTTATTTATTAAAATAATTAAAAACCCATTGTACGTTAATATGAGCCATAAATGTATGAAAAATCGCCACATTTCCACAGCAAGGGAACATTGTCAGGGCCCTGGTTTCCCCGCAGCACCGTGTCCACCAGAGGCTGTTCTCTCCAGCTGGGGCCCCTGCAGGCCACGTGGGCTGCTCTGACCAACCCAGCTGAAAAGGGTCTTCCGCACAGGCTGCATCCTTGACGGGCAGGCTTTGAGGACCCCTCAAGGGTGTGCGGGCCCCAGAGGCCTGGAGCCCTCTGAGGACTGCCCCAGTGGGACATGTAAGGACGGTCAGCATGGGGAGGGCTGGTCCTGGGCCATCGCGGCTCCGCAAGCAGCTCAGTTTGGAGGCGCCATAGTGCAGTAGGAGTAGGGCTCCTGAGGGCTCTGTGGGCACACCATGCTGTCCCCACCCTGGCAGGACCATCCCCATGGCTCGGTGAGGACCGTGGAGCAGAGGGAGTGGGCCTGGGAGCTGGCTGGTGGGCCGTCTTCTAGACCCACGTCCTGTGGCTGGGGTCTCAGAGAGCAGACGCCCCCTGGAGACGGTGCTTCAGATCCGGAGAGTGGGATTCCCACAGGCTAGGAGCCACATGCCCACCCACGTGGCAGGAGGCAGCTTCTGTCTTTCACTCCTCTTGGAGATGTGTCCCCAGACTCGCCCACTCTGCCTGCCTGTGCTCTGGTGAGCCCCTCGGCAAGATGGTGGCAGCTTCCCCAGTCCCCGGAGCTCCTGCCATCCCCAGCAAGCAAGAAACGCCAAGCACAGGATCGTCTGCCTACGCAGAGCCCCGGGAGGAAGGCCTGGGCAGCACAGTCAGGGAGGGACAGGCGACGCCAGGCTTCCTCCACTCTGGGCCCTGGTTTCCATCACATCTGGGGAGTCTCTGCAGGCCTGGTCCATGGCCGGGGCTGGTTCCCGGGCCACGTAGAAGAGGGGCTGAAGGCAGAGGGACTGTGTTCAATGACACAGACTGGCATCAAGCTCTGTAAACACTCTGCCACGGCACACCTGGTGTGAGGCTCTGTGAACCCTCGACCTCAGGGACAAGTGCCCAAGCCCACATTGGGCCACACTGCCAAACAGCAGAATCTGCTTTCAGAACAAAGCAGTTTCAAATCATATGCTATGGTGAGTCTGCCCACGTTACAATTAAATTCCTGTAATCCTGAGGCAGATGTGTTCTTGTGTCTTGTGCCTACATAAACATGGTGTTTTGGAATAGCAAGGGTGGGTGTGTGTGAGAAGAGAGAGATTTTACCAATCAATTGCACATTTATTTATTTTTAATGTGAGGGCTTTATTCAAAATGGTTCAGCTTGCGCTGGAGTGTTGAACCAGCCTCTAAAGGAGATCTTAAATTCGGCGTTTGATATTTAACATAGACATAAGCAGATGTATATAAAATTAGGGGCACTCATTGGGGAACATTTTTGGGAAGGAAGATGCTTTCAAGAACTTAGCGCATGAGGTAAACAGTAAATCTGGTGAGCAAGCAGCTCTGGTTGGAGAGTGTGCTGAAGCTGAGGACCGAGGTTCCAAATGAGCATGTGTGACTTTCAGAGTGTATTTTTAGCTGGCTCTTAGGTGTCTGTGCCTCCTCTCCTTCCAAAACCATCCCTAATTCCCCCGAGCGTGCCTGCTCCCTCTGCCACTCATCGCCCGCTCGGCGCCTGCTCCTTTTCACTGGGGCTAAGCTGGCTTCCTCTCTGCAGCTCATCAATACGGAACTGATTTGGAGCTGAGCTGTATAATAATCAGCCTTTCTGCAGCCAGCCCCACACTTGCCTGGTAATTAAGGCCTGATGGTTGTGTTGACGGCAAATGAAAGAAAATGGCTTTGTTCTCCCTTCCCCAGGCTTGATTGCGGGTTCTCGCTCTCACCTGAATCCGACCCATTCTGCATTGTGCCGTGATTGCTGGAGTGCCAGTAATTGCAGTCCTGGCAGATGACATTTCCATGCAGCACACTCTGTACGGCTCCGGAGGGATCCGACAGAGCTGGAAGCTGGGGAAGCTCATCAAAGGCAGATTAGGAAATGCCTGCACCGAGTGGGAGCCCCACACCAAACACCAGAGCCTTTCCTGTGACATTTGCTTTTACGTAACAGGCTGGTGTCTGCAGCCCGTTCACCTTGTGTCTGCAATCCAAGAAGACGGGGCCCTGTGAGCAGGATTGCAGGCTAAGTTCATCAAGGCCAGGTTTGGGTCATACCTTTTGAAAAATCCTCAGTCTGCTTCTCAAGAGAGGGATCAGTAGCAAATAAAACTAAATAACAATGAACTCCCTTCAGGAGCCTGCATGGAATGTGCTATTTCCTTGGTAAAGTGCATGACTTGAATCCTGTGTGTGACTTCAAGCTGTTGTCTTCAGACCGTGGTATGCAGAAAGGCAGAATTCGCTTTGGAGGGGAGCAGTCCAATCTCACTGGCCTTGGTATCTGGACATGAAGGAACTGCCCCCAGGTGGAGATGTGTCCAGGATCACAAAGCAAATGTCGAAGCTCAGTCGGCATCCTCTACCGGGAGGCACAACAAGAACGCCACATTTACCAGCAGGTGAACGTGCTGCGCGCAGCTCAGCATTGCAGAGGGGTGCGCACTTTCACCTCCTTCCACACGGGGTGTGGAGGATGGGTCAGGCGACTGGCACTGATGCAGAAAGGAGGCCGAGCTCCAGATCCCGCTCGAGAGAGACTTACTTCAGGGACTGCCGGAAGTGGTCACTGATGGGTCACACCTTAGCTGCTCCCTTCCACTTTGCCGACCCTTGAGACTCCTGTCCAGCACCGTGAGCAGCCGGTGGCCCATTACAGAGGCACCAGACCAGATCACCAGATCCCTGTTGCAGATCTTACCCACCAACTTCCATGTGTCTTTGGTGAGAAGCACAGCAGGGCCCTGAACCTACCAGTAGGGGGCGTAGGGATCAGGAAGCCAGGCTTTGGCCCTCTACCCATGGTCCCCACCAGATGAATGGACTAGTTTGCACACAGAACAATTTATTGTGAATTGCTTGGTTTTGAGCAGAGATATTAAACACAGGAAAGTAAGATAGGTGGTGTACTGAATGGCTGGGAGGTTTTAATTGAGTAATACGTGGCTGTTATGCAAAATCTATGTGGTAAAGATGCCCCGACCCCCTGATCTTCAGGGTGTTATCCGTATGCTCTGTGCTGGGTGTGCATTAGGGCGTGGAGAGTGCCAGGTGCTTATTGAGCACACACTGGGCCCTGGTGGCGGGTCTTCTGTGGAGGCTGGCTGCTGTGGTGAGGCCTTTAGTGGGGCAGGGGCTCCCCAACGCTCAGGTGTCCACCAAGGACAGTGGACTCACTTCTGCGCTCCTGTCTTACTAGCCTGTTACGGGGCCGAGCTGGGACAGTCCTGTTCTTTGGCTATATTTTTGTGGGGAACCACTGTTCCCTCCCTAGACCCCAAGGGACAGACGATGGCCAGCCAGAAGCAGAACTTTTGTCCCTGGCCAGCTGCAAACTGCTGAGAGTGCCACCACACTGTTCTTTGGCAAGTCCAGGCCACACAGGGCCCCACGTCCCCAAGCTAGCCTTGGCCTCACCAGGACGGAGCCCTCGGCCTTCTTCCCTGCTGTGTGGACAGCTGGTATCTTTAGAATCAATGGTGACTCAGACGTTGGCCGTCCCAGGATGATGGGCACCATGTGAAGCGAATTCCTTAGGACATGATGATCAGGGGTGGATTTCTGCTGCAGGGCCTCATGGGGTCTGCGTACAGGTTTCACCATCTGGAGGGCAAGCGTCCCTGAGCACTCCAAGGGCTCCTGCAGTCAGGGGACCCTGCAGGAAGGGGACCCTGCTCCTTGGCTGTGGCTCCCAGGGCACAAGGGGAGTCGGGTCTGGGGTGCAGTGAGCTCTCATCCCAGAGGCTGTTGCTCAATTCTGGGAGCTGGCTGCTGAGGAGAAGCATGGAAATACGCAGCCCAGTGTTTCAGACCCTCAGTGCGCCCCAGGTCCACGCCCAGCTCCAGGATCTTTGTCAGATTACCTTCCCGGAAATCAGCGATTTCTGAAAATAAAGCTAATAATCTCTCTCTTGCCCTACTCTCGAGATTGTTTGAGGATCAGTGAAGGAATTAGCATGAGACTGCTGTAACGCGGAAGTCCTTTGTCTCTGGGGACAGCTAGCTGGAGGACACATTTGTACAGAGGAGCCTCATTTCTGTGTGCAGCTCCTGCTTATTTCTTTGTAAAGGAAATGTCTGGGAGCTCAGAGTCACCTCATGCTCGGCCCTCATCCCAGAAGGAGAGCGACCCCGCGCAGCAGAGTCTGGGAAGAGAAGGGTGGCGTGCGCTCACGCCCTGTGGGTGGGGTTTTACTCGAAGGCGCAGCCTTCAGTTAGGTGGAACCCATAACACATTTCAGTCACGGTTGCAATCACGGCTCTCGACAGAGAGTGACTGAATATTCTCAGAGGCCTTGCAGCTACAACTCTGCTTTTCTACCCAAAGATTCCTTGAAACTCTGTGGGGTTCAGTAGGCAAGTGACAACGCCATCCAGCAAGTCTGTGTCTCAGAAGCAGAGCTGAGCGCCCCACTGTGAGCACTGTGCACGGCACCCTGCGGCACACTGCACCCTGGTGCACACTGCACATGCCTTCCTGTGTCCCTGGCTCCCTACGTCCAGGCATTTCCCTGCTTGTGCATGCACGCCCAGACGCCCGGACAGTTCCGAGTCCTGGGTTCCACCTCTGACTTTTCTGGTGCAGGTGGCTCGCTTTCTTCTGAAAAGCAACTTGTGTCTTTCCAATTGGCCAGCCAACATTTACGAGGATGTAGTGTGTGTGAAGAGCTGTGTGGAAGCCACAGAGCAGCAATGTCCGCAGTGTTAAGGAACTCAGCGTCCACCTCGTGGATATTATTTAGTTGAGCCGTTTAACACGGTCCTGCCTTCTGCCCCTGGCGATGTGAAGATGGGCAGATGTGATTCCTTTCTTGTCTCCCAGGACTTGCCTTTGCCATGGTTGTTGACAAGGCAGCGACAGAAGTGGGAAGCCCTGGAGAGACGGGCGGGCCCTCCCCTCGAGGACGTGGGAGACGCTCCTGGGGGCTCAGGCTCGGGTCCTGTGCAGGCAGCAAGTATGGAGAGCGCTGCACTCCCGACTGGCAGGACGCGGCCCACCGAGGCTGGAGACATCTGGATGCCTCCAGCTGGACAGGCGGTGGGATGCCATGCAGGTTGGAGCCTGGCTGAGAAAGGCTGCTCTACCTCCAGGGCCCCGGCTGTCCTTGCCCAGGGGCCGCTGCTGAGGGGCAGAGGATGCCACACGGCCAGCTTGGCCGTCCACCGGGCCACTGCAATGCGAGTTCTCCCGCTCTGACCAGCTCCAGCCCCTCCTCTGCCCGCTGGACCTGTGTCTCCACCTGGGCACTGGGTGGTACTGCCTGCTCCACAGCTGCCTGTGAAGCCCCTCCTAGCTCTGAACCGTGAGGCAGGATCAGGGATCCATGACGGCAGCTTGCAGTGTGGACGCGTGCTGAGCGGGTGGGACGGAGAGGGAGCCAGGCCGGCCGAGGTCTCCTCACCACGTTCCAGGAGGAGCGTCGGGGCTGGGAAGCGGGTGGGGGAGGCAGCCTGAGCTCGGCGAGGCCTGCGGGGTCCTGGGAGAGAAGGGAAGGAGTGCACTTGCCGTGTGCTGTGGGAAGCGGGTGCTCCAGCCATCCTGGAGGCTCAGGGCAGGGGAACCACGCAGGTCAGATTCCAGCTTCCCGCCAGGGAGGGTGGCGTGCAGTCTCCCTCCCAGTCCTCGCCAGGGCTCCCACACCGAGCGGCTGCGACACTCGCATCGTGGAACCCAGATTCCTGCTTGTGGCTAATGCCCTCTTCACGCTTTAAGCCACGTGAAGAGTCGCACACAGAGGCCGCTGCTGGGACCTCTCCCTGCAGGGGCAGCTTGCGGGCCC
Source organism: Sciurus carolinensis (assembly GCF_902686445.1). Taxonomy (NCBI): domain Eukaryota; kingdom Metazoa; phylum Chordata; class Mammalia; order Rodentia; family Sciuridae; genus Sciurus; species Sciurus carolinensis. Next base: position 93,745,582 of record NC_062225.1, read on the forward strand.
CCAGCACCTGGTGTGGGCAGCCCAGGGCCCAGGACCCCCGCAGCCTGACAGCCCCTCTAGCGTGGTCCTGATTGCCAGGTGTGGCACTGCCTTCGCTATCAGCCTGCGCAGGCAGGGCTGCTTCTCAGGGAGCTGGAGGGAGACTTCTTCACCGCCTGGGGTCGGTGGGATTGGTGTGTCAGCAGTAGGAGGATCCCAGGCTGCTCCTCGCCCGATGTGAGCCAGAGTGGTTGGGAATCTTGCCATTACCCAGAGACTTTGGAAGTGTAGACTTTTAACCTAAATGTAGTAATAGTTCTTTACAGTGATTGATAAATAACTCTCAGACACAGTGATAGATGTGTGAAATTATTATCATTTTCCATTTTATTTTGTCACATGAATGTTACATGGATTTGCTTTGGTGATAAAATATTAAGCAATTAGAAGTATTAAGGAAAACAGGGAAAGCCCTCCCTGGTCCCAGCGATCCCCCTCTTCTTCCAAGGTGATCTCTGCTGGCCACGGGGTCTGCGGCAATCCTAGACGTGGTCCTCTGCACCTGCACTGGCCCCGGGGAAGCCCAGTGAGCTCCAGGTTCTTATCTGTGTGCTCTACCTACGTGGTGGCACACTGGGCGTGTTGCTGGCTCCGGCCTGTCACCATGTCGCCGGATGTCCTGATTCTCTTGTGCGAGCCACCTACTGGGTGCTTGGATCAGCCCAGCTCTCCTGGTTTTCAATGCTCTGTTCCATGTGATGGCGGAGGAAGCCTGTCACGGCGTCTTGGGTGCATGTGACGGAGCTGTGTGAAGGACGGCTTCCGATGGCCTGTGCACCCCTCCACCTGCCAGATCTTGACAGGGCTGTCCAGGGACATCCACGGCACCTACGTGAGAGATCACCTGCCCTACCATCCCCATAGCCAGCCGACGACCCCCTGCAGGGGCCCGCTGGCCTGCTGTGGCTCACTGCCACGGGGACCCAAGTTTCCCTTCCAGTGTTGTGTGAGAACCTACAAAGTGCAGGCTGGAGACACAGGCCTAAGCTTAGCAACACCTCGTCAGGTAGCAGTAGACAGAGCAAGTGCCGTTTCCAGCTGCAAATAGCACCGTGTCACAAACCACAGTGCTGGTGCTCTTTGTGCTCTTGGTTGACATGCTGAAACCCACAGTCCCTTATCAGACCGAGGTTCTATTCCAAGTGCCAATACTGCCGTGACCTAGAGGAATCCTGAGATCAGTCAGAGCATGGGAGGGAGGGTCAGACCTCCTGAATTGCCCAAATACACCCCCACACTCCAGACGACAAGAGTCATGGACAAATACATAATGGATTTGGACTTTAAAACACATTAAAGAGGTGAATGAACATTTAAACATGGACAGAAGGGAGATTTCTATCTTTTCCGGCTGATTTTTTTTATTTCCTGCTTTCATCTATTCCTATGATAATAGCTATCATCATTACGACTCCTTAAGCTTGTAGCACAATTTAAAGTCAAAAGTGGTTTCATACACACACTTGCAAAGCAGGTAGAGTTGTGTCCATTTTGCAGGTTGGGAAACAAGTCCCGGGAGCGGAGGAAAGGCTCGGAGCAGGCAGAGCTGGAGGGCACCACTCACCCTGCAGCAGGCTTCTGCGGCTCCCGCAGCCTGGCGCGGGGCAGGCCCTCCTCCGGCATTTGCCTCCGCTGTAGACCTCCTCTTCCTGGCCCATGATCTCTGAAGAGGATCATTCCTTCTCTCTGAGAAACTGGAAGGGACACGTTGCTTTGTGTAGATCACTGGGGGCTGTGTGTCCTCCCGGAGCGCGGCCTACGTGAGGAACGTCCCCAAAGGAGAGCGACTGCTGACGTTACTAACAGGAGTGGCACCAGAGGAGACACGGCCTTTGCTCACGCAGGGCCTGCCGCAGACCAAGGGGCGAGACCTTTGTCCCTCTCAACCACACTGCAAGCAACGGTCTCATGTAATCAGTGGGGGGACGCGCATGCCAGCCACGGGGACGCGAGGGGCAGCCTCAAGCACCGCTGCTCAGACACTCTGCTCCCTCCTGACCATCGCTTTGGAAAGCAGGTTTCCTGTGAAGACAATGTAAGGCAGATTCTAGGCGAGCAAACGGCTGGACCTGGGGTCCCTGGAATTTGTTTCCAGGGGTCTGGTCAGAGTCCTGTGTCTGCACTGAGGCCTCCCCCTGCTCGCGGTGCTGCACAACGAGGCTGGCAGCGTTGTCTGGCTCTTGTTGTTCAGTGTTACAAGCCTGGGGAAGAGGCGCTGTCAAAACATGTCCCTCATCTTTTAACCAATCTCCTGCAGACCTTCTAGGGAGAAAAATAAAAAGCAAAACCATTTCCACAGGAGTTAATCCTCAGCATTGACTCACGTTGCCAAATGGACACACGTACGTGCCTCCTCAGCCAAACAGAGGGGTCTCTTTGAAACAAGAGATGTCAGGAGAGGCAGGATGGCAGGGTCCGTGTGCACAAAGTGAGCTGCTGCGTGCAGAGTTCTGGAAGCCCCTCCTCTCTGCTCTGGGGCCACTGGCCCTCCTCGACCAGGGTCGGGACGCAGGCTCATTGTCCTGTTGCCAGCCGTGACAGCTTGACGGTACTTCTGGGGAGGGAGCATGTGTGCAGCACCAGCCAGTGTTCAGAGCCACGGCGTGCTCTCGCCACGCAGGCAGAGGCCGACCGCGTGGAGCAGGAGCCGCGCTTCCTGTGCAGATGGCCCTGGCTAGAGCTCCTGGCAGGCAATTCCTGAAAAAGGACGTCTTACATTTAGCCCACCCATGTGGTTGCCGGGTGGAGAACGTGAACGCGGAGCTCTTCGTTCAGAGAATGTCAGAGAGCCTCGGCTGCGCTGGGTCTCCTTGACCCAGGAGTGGAAGCAGGCTGCCAGTCAAGAGCAGCTGTTGGAAAGAGCCCACAGGTTCACAATCAATATTAAATGTCAAGTTCCCACGCTAACTGCTTTCACGTGTTGTGACTGAGAAAGTGTGGACGAGTTTCAGAAAGTCAAAGGAGGCTGCCCTGCAACAGGTGTCCAGTGACCACTGACTGGTCCTCCTCAGGCTTGTGCTGACAATCTGCAGCAGCAGGGGACTGCGCGTGTGCTTCCCTCTCTGCCTTCCTGCTCAGAGCACAGGCATCGTTGTCCTAGATAAATACTCCAGGATCTAGGTGGGTTTTAGGGGGAATGACTGACCACCAGAGTGTTTGGGGGACGTTTGTCTTCGTCAAGAAAAAGTTGAGACCTCAAGTCAACTGCAAATAAAGGAACAGTTAGAGTTGATAAAATGCAGAGTTTCCTGCATTGATGTTGTGTGGACGTGTGTGGACGTGTGTGGACGTGTTGTGTGAGTTCTGGGGACTGGTAGACAAGAGAAGGCTGCAAAACAGACTTTTCTCTACAAAGCTTTTATGTATAGAGAGCTATAAATTACCATAAATAAGCCCCAAATTATGATTTATATTAAACCTTAACATATTTTAAAATGTTACAAAGTGACCAATGATTCTAGTTTGGGCACAAAGCTCGGGTTTTTCAGGATCGTTCTCACGCTCCCTGTGCGTGTATCTGGATGATCTGCTCCAGGTTGTTTCCGCCTTTGTCATCAGGGAAGACAATCAGCTCTGCCTGGCTGCTCAGCGCGTCACCGAGTGGATGGTGGCTGCCCGCCCAGCCCCTCATGCCAGTTTCGGGGCCCCTGTGAGCAGCGTGGTGGAGTCTTTAGAGGGTTTGTGGTGAGAGCAGGCAGCCCAGCCCGAGGGCCTCCTGGTCCTGACACATGTGGCTGCTGCCCATTCACACCTCACTCTCAGTGCCGGAGACGGGATTTAATGAGCGACTCTGAATTTGGAGGTTTGCATCCGGAACGGTGGCTCCTCCCCTGAGGCCTGCACCCTCACGTTCTGATTTTTTAGTTCATCTATTTTGTATTTTTATGAATTCTTCCTGTGGCAGTATTTGAAATAATATGGATATTTTATTTTTAAATTAGAGCAGTCAGTAGCTTCTAAGACCGAGGTGATATTGCAGAAATTCTTGGTAGAAGGTTAATAAATAAACTTAAATTTTCCCTAATGAAGACGATTCCTTTGGTCATGGTTCTGCTGAGATAAAGCTGACGCCATTCGGAAGTGCCTATGGCAACAGCAGACTACATTTTGTTATGAACGGAAGCACATTATTTCCGAGGAAGAGTTAAACATCTAAAATATATATCTCATTACAGCGTCTCCTAACTGCATCCGAGTATTAAAGAAGGCGATTTGGCACAAAGTGACCAGTAATTGGTCAATTGCTCGTTTTCTTCAATCCAGACTTGTGTCTAAAGAGTTAAATAGCTCAGATTTCAAAGGAGCTGGGCCAGAGGTTTCCTCCTGGGGTGCAGCTGCCTCCCGGGAACAGAGCTCCCTGCTCCAGGTGAGCCGGGGGGAGCGGGCGGGTCCTGGGTTCAGCTAGTTACCGCCCACCGTTGTCTCTCCTCTAGAAATGAACGCCAAGGAGGACTGGTGAACCCATCCCGCGGCCTCTGTTCTGTGGAGGAGGAGCGGCACTGTCCAGAGAGAGCCCCACAACTCAGGTATGGCTGTTCTGGTGCTGGTCTGCGGCTGAGGAGCTCTGCTGGCTGCAGGGAGCTCCGTGGCCTCTGGGAGGCAGTCGACACCCTGTTGTGCATCCTCTCACACAGTCATTCAGGCTAAAAAGAGCCATTTGCAGTTGAATTAGATGGTGCATACATGTTCTCAATACTAAAGTTAAATGGGGCAAGAATGATGGGTGCTTGCCTCTGGGTGCTGTGCAGAGTCCTTGGGGTGGCCAATGACAAGGAAATGGGACCAGAAACACCAAAGGAAGGGACCCCTCAGAGTCACTGGAAACACCCACACTCACAGCAGCAGCAGGTGCTGAAGCTCACGAATTCTAACACGGAGGTGAGTGGGGTGGCCGTCGGCAGACCCCAGGAGACCCACACGACTGTAACGAGGCCCAAACCGCAGCTCCGAGCAGGCCTCCAGGTCTGCACACAGGCGTGAGATGACTCCAGAGGCGCTGGCTTACCTCCCAGGGCCCGCATCCCGAGCACCACCGACACACGCTGGGAGAAGTAAGAAAACCCTGGCCCAGGGGCAGTTCCTCAGAACGCTGTGTGAGGAGGATCCTGGCCTGTGCTCTGTGGCTCGCTGTGCATTAGTGGTTTGTCTGCCTGCTGAATACCCCATTTGCCTGTCTGACAGCCCAAACTCTGTCCTCCCCTACCCCGGAAAGGAGGCTGCACCCTCTCCCGACGCCCAGCCTGGTGGGTGCGGCTGCTCCAGGAGCTCCGCCACTGCTTGGTGGGTGGCAGGGTTCGCATCCCTCCTCTGCACCCGGCCCCTTTCCCTGAAAGAAGCCCTGCACCCACTGGTGCCGCCAGAGAGGCTTCTGTCGAGGGGTCCATTTCCACGTGGTCACAGGCAGCACAGCAGAAAGGAAAGATCCTACTGTGTGAATTCACACTCGGCTCTGAAATCAGTCAGATTCTGACTGCAGGGCTTTGCACACATGGGCTCTCTTATTTGGGCTAATTTCTCTGAGTTTAAGTAATAAGAACATTTAATGGAATATTTTATGATTCTGATTTTTAAACTTGGCTTTACGGAATTGGTATTTCTAACTCTGAGTTCAATGTTCGCGTTCAAATGGGGATCATCAGTGTAGTTTAACATCCAACATGCAAGTGCAACTCTCACCACAAACTAGGCAAAGTGCTGACAGAGAGTGCTGATTCTGAAATAGAAATCCACGTCCACACCCAGCACACTGCCCTTGGCAGGCTCCCCGGGGGAGGCCGTGCTGGATTTTGAGAGCGGCACCCCGGGAGGCGGACGAGTGGGCGTGGCTGAGGGAGCACCTCTGCAGGCTGCAGCAGCCGGTCTTCTGCCCTGAGTTCACAACCTCCAGTTGCCCAGTGCCATCCCTGGGTCTGTCCACCTCCCGTGATTGCGCTGGCCGGCCTGGTCCCGGTCTCTCCTGGGGCTGGGGTGAGTGTGGTTACCCAGTCTCCGGGCCTGCAGGTCCTATCAGAAAGGAGGACCACCAACCAGTGTGCCCCAGGGTTGCTCTGTCCTGGGGACACACGGCCTCGCTCCCTGTCGGGGCAGTGGTGAGCGTTTGTGGTCAGCTGGAGGCACGGGCAGCAGCAGAGCTGCTTACCTACACTCTGTGACTGCTCAACTTTGATCCTGTCTCTCACTCTTTAACAATTAGCACTGGATCCTCAGGTAATATTAGTTATTTATTTCCTGAATGTATGTCATAAATCTCATCCATAGGTCCTTCTAACCACTGGAAACAAAATATAAATCTTCACATAATTGTCCATAAAATGGCAACTTATGGGCTGGGGAGATAGCTCAGTTGGCAGAGTGCTTGCCTTGCAAGCGCAAGGCCCTGGGTTCAATCCCCAGCACCACACACACACACACAAGGCAGCTTGTGAGTCACCCCAGCATACAAGTTGGGCTGGACTTCATGGTGTAGAAACAGTGCTGTGGTTCATGTCTTGATTAGGGCTTGGTCCCCATGGCGATGCTGTTGGAGGTGGTGGAGCCTTTCATGGGAGGAGTTTAGGCCACTGGGGCGTGTCCTTGAAGGGGATAGTGGGGCCCTGGCTACCTCTTCTTCCTCTTGCCTGTTCAGGCCATAAGGCAGATGGCCTTTCTCTGCCACACCTCACTCTTTGATGGACTGCCAAAGGCCCCAAGTCATGGGCTCAATCAACTGACCACGGACTGAGACTTCTGAAACCGTGATCCCAAATCAGCTTCCTCTTCATAGGCTGACTACTCAGGTAGCTGCTATGGTGGTGGAACCTGACTACCATGAGCAGAGAGTCCGTGTGCACAGAAGGAATCACTGCCTGTACTGTGTGAAGTGAGTCACACACTGTGTGTAAACCGGTGGTCAGGGCCACGTTCAATAAAACTTTATTTACAAAATGGATAGCAATGGATTTGGTACCTGTACCTTCTGCTAACGCATGGTGAAGATCTAAATTCATAGTCCTAAGGGGTCACAATAATGTTTCAAAGAAGCACTATCACTCTTCCTTGCTCTGAAAACTTCAGTACTTGTAGATGCACAGGATAAAGTCTAAGGTGACAACAGGGCTGGGTCCCCATGTGAGGCAGGGAATGAGGACCCAGCTCAGGGAGCAGCTGCCACAGAGCCCATAGGGATAGAGCAGATTTGTGATGTCTGAGGAATCAGGGAAGGTCCCAGAAACCCGTAAGAGCAGAAGTTCCAGTGTTTCCGTGGACTGCCACTCTGGCCAAGGAAGACCTTCCCAGCACCCTCCGGCATGTCACGTGCAGTATATCCAGGTTGCAGCCAACGCAGGATGCCACCTCGCCTGGACGTCCAGGGTGTGTTGGGCCTGAACCTCTCATGCCAAAGGAGGAAAGTGAGCAGGGGCCGTGCCCGTGCCCTGCGGCCGTGCGGGATCCTGGTGAGCCCCCAGGGCCACGCAGCAGGTCTTGTCAACACGTGGCTCAGACGGTTTTTCCCAAACTCTCTGTAAGGACAAAATGAACATACAAGAGCTCAGAGGAGAACACGCGAGACACAAAGGAGAATTGTTTCAAATTACTGTAGATGATACCTTAGAAGCTTGATAAAGGGATGAATTTTGGAAAAGACTAATAATGCCATGGATTTTCTTTATTTCTCTCTTCCTTTTTTGGTATTGGCCATTAAACCCAAGAGCACTTTACCATGAGCCACATCCCCAGTCCTTATTTTTATTTTTAGAAAGAATCTTGCTAAGTTGCTGAGGCCGGCTTTCAACTCACGATTCTCCTGCCTCAGCTCTGGGTTACAAGTGTGTGTCACTCTGCCCAGTGTGGTGTAACTCCTTCCGTTGAGATGGTCAGCCAGGGTGGTTGTGACTTTAAAGAAGGCTCCACCTGATTCCAGACAGAGCCTGAATGAACCCTGCGGGAACGTGGGTGGGAGAAACCTGCAGACTCCTGCAGAGGTTCCTGCCACTCTGGCCAGTCCAGAGGGAAGAGGCTGGCGGGCCCCACGTAGTGTGGTGTCCAGCAGAAACCTGGGTGACACCCTAAGCAGCCAGTCCAGGGACACCACCAGCTCTACCAGACCCTCTGTGGCCTCGGAGAAGTCAGATGGCTCCCTCAATCAGTCTCCTCACCAGCTAGATGGCTGGAATGACTTGTCCAAGGATTGCTTGAGATGAATGCAGGAAGCACTAAACTTAGTCTGAATTTCGAGCTATTGTGTTTAAAACAGGGAGCGGGTGGAGGAGACCATGCCCTCGGGGTTGCTGCCACCCTTGCAATGCTCATAACACATCATCCTTCAGATTGCCTGGTGCTAGGTCAGCAGCTGAGCATCAGAGAGGGTCAGGGCAGGTCTGGGCCCCTCCATGTCTTAGAAGAAGCTGTGGGAACAGGGCTTTGCCACAAGGCAGGGAAGACAACTCAGGACCTCCAGTATAGCATCCAGAGCATCTCAGTGCTCACAGAAGCCTCTGGAGAGCTGGGTTCCTGGAGCAGCTGCCCTGTGTGTCCCTCCCCAGCACCTCCCGGCTCCCGTACCAGGTGGACGCCCAAGGCAGCCCAGTAGTGAGTGAAGAAACGAGAGGGAAGACTGGCTATCGGGAGTTCAGGCTCACCAAGTGCTGATGCCGAATGACCTCAATGATAGTGGGGGTCAAAAGTAGGATGCGAACGCTGTGTGGTGCCTGATGTCTACGTGGTGCGTGTTTTTGACTAGGGGTATTGTCTATGGCATTGCATGCCATCTGATTCCTCGTGTGCATGGGGAGAGCTCCTTCAGGGAGGCACAGAGCCCCCAGCGCACCCCCTCAGCCTTGCCTTGCACGCTGGCACCTGCAGCCCCTGCAAGAGCGTAGCCCACACCAGTCCTTACCCTGGCCCCACACGATCCTGCAGAGGGTGGGACCCATGAATCTATACGCGCTAATTCCACTCATTTGCAGTCACCTGGGTTTCTAATTCATTATTTCTTATGGGAAATGGAGGAAATTTTGCCTATAACTAAATAAAATAAATGCCTATTCTCAGTTTTTAGTAAGTGCATTGTTAAGTACATTATTTCTAATGTCGTACAGAAGTGCATATTCCTTCCTTTTATATGACGTACTTCTGAGTCACATGTCGGACATTATAGATACAAAAACAGAATCTGACTTCTTCTGCTGCAAAGCTGTTTATGTTGAAACCTTTAGTGGGGAAGCACACACGTGAGCCACACTGTGGGAAGAGCTATAAAACGGTATGTTTAAAGTAATGAAGCCAGACACAGCCCCCGACGTGGGCGAGCTGGTGTTCCTGGAGCAAGCTTGGGGCCAGGGAGCGTCCCCAGGGGTGGATGCCAGGGCTTCCACCACATTCCAGAGACCTGGTGCTGGTGCTGGGGGAGTAGCTGTGGAGGGCGGGTGGGGTGCTGAGCTCTCAGAAGTGATGCTGAGACAAGGAGGGGCGCTGGGCCTGTCCACGCGGGAGCAGACACGGTTTCCCTCTGCAGACCCTGCCAGGCAGGTTAGCTGGAAGCGCCTGCTGGGCAGAGGCTGGGCGGGCTGCTGGAAGGGCCCAGGAGGAGCTGAAGCCTCACTGTGGGCAGGGTGCTTGGCCAAGGAGGGGAAGGTGGCCTTGGACAAGGCCCAGGGATGGGGCTTGAGTCCCAGCATTCACCTCAGACAGAACATCCCCTTGGGAGGACAACCGAGAGGCACCAGCTCCCTGCCACCCTGGCAGCAGAGGGGCACAGCCATCTCTCGTGATCTTGTGGTCACCTGTGAGGGTGGGGGTGCCCTCCAGGTCTTGTCTCCTGAGGACTCCTTGAAATGACAGTAAGGCGTGCCTCCCAGTGGCCAGCACACAGCACCGGCTCTTCAAATCCATCACCTGCACCACCTGTCCTCTGGCACCCTCCCAAACCAGCAGGGTGGGCGTCAACGGACACCTCTCCAGGGCCCTGCGGGAGATCTGGTGCCTGGCCTCGTCACTGGAAGCAGACACAACAAGCAGCAGTGTAGTCACCGGTCACTCGGAACCAGAGGGTGGGAGCGCTGCGCAGGCAGCAGGGTGCTCCGCGAGGAGATGAGACCAGGGTCTCGCTCCTGGAGTCAGAGCCGCATCACCCCCAGGATGAGAAGGGTTGCATCCAGGGAGAAGGAAATGGGGTCCTGCGAAACAGCAGGGGAGGGGACAGCAAGAGCAGAGCCACAGGAGCCAGCAGGAAGGAGGGACAGAGCGGACAGGTACAGAGCAGCATGACCAGCAGCCTGTGCAGCTGCATGTGCGGGTGCCTGGCGGCCAGGGAATGTCCCCTCATGGCCGCCTGGTGTCACTGTTCTTGGTCGACCTCCACAGGAGAATCATCCTATGTACAATGGAGCTGTGTGTTTGAACCACCGCACGTGTGTCCTGGTGCAGGGGTGGGATTGAGGTCCTGCTGGCGACAGTGGACATCGCCCCACATGAGCAGGTCCAGGACGGAAACAATCTGCTTCTCCTGGTGAAGAGAGGGGTAGCAAGTTTGCTCTTGTGGGTGATGCCAGAGACCGTCCACTCCTGCTTCTCTATGGGGTGCCCCCAAAGTTCCCAACCTGCCAGGCCAGTGGCTCAGCAGAGCCCTGGCCAGTCTGGGAGGTGAGCCACTTTGGTAATTTAGGGAGAGTTTTTAAACATTTTTTCCTACTACAAGAAAATGATACAAATTCTCTTTCAGTTGTAAATCTTTATGGTGCTTTGCCACAAATTCACTACTAATGCATTTATCGTAGGGAATATGAATGAATACCGTGAGCAGATAGGATGAGCACCGGACCTCAGCCGTGAGGAAGGTGCTGGGTCCCTGCCCCAAGAGCTCAGGAAGGTGCAAAAGCAAATTGCACAACACCTGTACAGGAAGATGAGAGTGAGATGATGCCAATTCTAAAACTCACTAGCCTGGGATGGTCCAGACAGCCTGGGCTCTCCAAAAATGCATCGGAAAGCAGCCCTTAGGGTCGCGCCTGCGGAGTCTTCCACCAGCTCAGGCGACTCGTGGCTGCAGGTGCAGGGGCTAGCCTGGTCATTGGTGGGCCCGATTGGGAGCAGGTCTCTGAAAGCACTTCTGTACCGGGGGCCAGCTGCAGGCAGTGGGGCCTGGCTGCGGGCAGTCGGTCACTGGGGTGTGCTGTGCTTGACCGTATCTCTGCTCCCGGTTGCCGTGAGCTGAGCTCCTCTCCCGGCCACATTTTTCCACCATAATGGTGCCTCACTTGGGCTGTGAGGGAGGGAGCCAGCCAACTAAGGAGCAAAACTCTGAAACCTGAGGCAAGATGACCTCCCCCTGCTCTCCTGGTCAGGCGCTGTGGTCGAAGCAGTGGAAACCTGACCCACACACAATGACGAATGCTTATTTCTTGCTCATGTTGCAACCTGAGGCCAGCGGGGTGACTGCTTTCATCTGTGGCTCTGCCGTCTGGAACCTGTGGCCTCCCAGCACTGGGGGGCCTGTGGGCACTGGGCAGGGTGCCTGGGCTGGGTCACAGCAGCCCGTCAGCACAGGTCAGTGGGCAGATTCCAGCCCTCTGCAAGGAAGTGGGGACACGGGACTTCCACCTGCCCAGGAAGAGGGCACCGTGAGACACTGGACACAGGCTGCCTGCTGCCCCACAGCAACCTGGCCAGGGTGCCGTCCCCTGTGCCGCAGCATTCTCTCCAAGCAGCCACCCTTGGTCTGACCCCTGTGCCCCACACAAAGGTCACTGCTACAGCCTGGTGGCCCCGTAGGCCTGCTCCCCATGAAGGACCCGGATGAGCCTGCTGACCAAGCTTCAGGTCCAAATGTCACCAGTGTTTCCTTCAGAAGCGTTTAGACTGCCTTCTGCCCTCAACCTGTGGTCTGTGGACGTGGGGCCTGGTCACTGCTCATCTGTCCTGAGATGGACGCCTGCTCTCCAAGTCGATTGCGGGCAGCTGGCCCTGCACTGGATCTTCCCAGGGGGCTCTGCACTTGGCGCAGGAGGTCACCAGCTTACCCCACAGGAGGTCCCTGATCCCCTCGCGAGGCCTGTGGTGTCAGTCTCTGGGTGAGGGTCTGGGACGAGCATTTGAATCAGCAGCCTGCACTTCCTCCTGCAGGTGGAGGAAGAAGGCCGGCAGGAGCCAGGTCGGGTCCCTGCCCGCGAGGCCCTGGGGACGCCCTGTCCTGTGTGTCGCCTGACTCCTCAGTTCAGTGGCCGAATTCCACCACCCGAGCCAGATGCACAGGACCTGCCCCTTCCCTTTATAAACTGCTGTTTACTTTTTATTTTTAAACACGTTAGATTTATTTTTAACAGACCCGTGGAGACTTTTAAGCCGTGCATATCCCGTGGTATGCGCCACGTTTGGGTGTGTGAACTCTTTCAGGGACAAGCCACGGGGACCCAGCTTTGCAGACATTCAGGTTGGCTCAGGTAGATCCCTCAGCTCCTTCCCTCCAGCCCGGGAACACTTTTGACTTTGTGCTGTTCTGTTATGGAAAGAGTGGACGTTCGCCCCAGGGGACGGGAACGTGGCCAGCTTGCTGTGTCTACCCCATCCTCTCCCCAACACAGATCACTTCAAAACAAGCCCAAGTTAGCATAAAATCTACCTAGAAACACTTCAGCGAAAGGTTTTAGAATAATAGCACTTTTTATTAAAAAAACATAACCACGTGTCAAACCTTGAACAAAGAGTCCCGATGGTCGCCCGGCATCCAGGTGGCACTCGGATTCCCCGTATCGCCCCCAGCGGGGCATTGTGGGTGTGCCCTGGAAGCAGAAACTGGGTGCAAGGCTCTCTCCTGCTCCCTCCTCCTGCCTCTGTGCCTACGTGCTGGGTGGGGGCCACCGCTGTTCTGAAGAGGCCCGGCCCCTGCTCCTGCCTGGGTCCTCCCAGTGTGTCACAGCAGAGGCAGAAGCCGCTCAGCTCTGACCTCGAGCCACCTTCCTGTTGCCGCCTGGCCAGAAGGCAGTGGTACCCTGCAGGCTGGTGCCCCTCACCTGACTGACAGCCGCCAGCCCAGGAGATCCCAGCAGCCTTCCCGCCTCCCGATGCCCTGGCCAGGATGCAGCGCTGCTCCCGGTTTGCACGGTCTCTCCTCGTTACTAGCTGGAACGTTTTCCTTAAAAATTTCCCTTATTAACTACTTGATCAAGGTAGATCCTTTCTCACTTTTCCACTCTTTCAAACAGTCACACCCTCCTCTCTCCTTGAGGAATGTAAACCTGGTGGCGTCCTGAGCTCTGCCTTCCTCTGCGATCTCCAGTCGTCCTGGCCACCTGTGTGGCCTTGTGGTGGGAAGCAGGAGCTGACAGCTGGAAGACCACTGTGGCCACTGGGTCGGCACTGCAGCAGGTGGCTGAGCAAGCCTGAGCCCGGCGTGGGGGCTCACGCCCTCACCACTCGGGCCTGCGTGCGGGTGAGGGGCAAGGGAGAAAAGGGAGCCCGCACTCCAGGGGAAGCCGGGTCACTGGACGCAGAAGGGTGGCAGCAGAGGCCTGCTCGCGGCCGTCCACGTGCTGAGCTGGAGGGTGCTGGGCTAGCTTACAGACCAGAGGTTGCTAAGAGCCTTTCTGTCCTCGCAACAAAGACGCTCGGCTCCCCAGGGACGTCGGGGGAGGAAGGCAGCATTGGCTGCTGTCGTGGTGCCTGGACACCAGCAGGAGGAAGGGAGGTGCTGGCCTCACTGCGCCGCCCTTGTGCCCATGGCTGGCCGATGCTCCCAGAGAGTCTGTGAACAGGCAGGGAAGCCAGAGGACCCCTGGCACAGCGTTTCCAAGGCCTCCGCAGACACCTTTCCCCAGCGCTGGGCTCACATCTGTGCACCTCATTAAAACAGGAGCTTGCAGCCTGCAGAGCACCTACTGCCAGCGCCTCAGGGCACACAGGCTCCTGAGGGACCCGAGCGCTGTGCCAGAGCCCGTCTGCAAGTCTGCAGTCCCCAGGGAACTCAACAAAGCCTTCCTGCTCGCCTCCGAGACTGCCCCAGACCTCCGGCTCACCAGCGTCTCCCTGGCAAGGACCCTGGCTCTGTGGGCTTCTGCAGCAGTAGTCTCAGGGGGCTCTCCTGGCCCTGAGCAGGCTAATCACTACAGCCATCTGTCGAGCATTCTCTCCGCCATCAGGTCTGCGGCTGGTTTTCCTTGACTCCAGACCTGAGAATCCCTACAGATCGGGTACAGATCGGGCGTGTCCAGAGTCCTTCGGCACTAACCCCCAGATTTGCCTGCCCCCCCAGGTCCCTCCCAGGGACAGAGGCCCTGCACCCACCTGCTGTCTGCCTCTCAGGGACACCTGCTATCCTGGGCTGTTGCCACTATTGTTCTAACCCTGTGTCGACATTGATGCCTGTGTATCAAGTCACGTGCGTGTGCGCGCGCATGCATGTCTGTGCATCCCTACGTGGCCGGGCGTGCTCGTGTGTGGGGGCACATGTGTGCTCGTGGGATGAGAGGGGAAAGCAGAGCCCAGCAGAAGAAAGAGCAGTGTGCAGACACACAGTCCACGTTGGTCCCGGCGGGCCCACCCCAGCCCTTGGCATCTGCTTTTGACGGCCGAGCATGGAGAAGACGGGAGGGATCATGCGGTGCACGTTGCTGATGGGCCCGGCAGGTCCTGTCAGCGCAGCCCAGGGACGACAGCCTGGAGCACGCAAATCCCTGCCAAGGTGACTGCGTGCCAGACGCGCGGCTTCACACCTCCCCACGAACCTGCCAAACCTCCCCGTGCAGATTTCCCATGCGGGAAACAACAGCAGGGAGTCAGGAGGCTTTTTCCCTTTTCAGTCGCCTGACAAGGGCCAAGCGGTGTTGAAGGTGTACCTCCTGCTGCCGCCCCGGCTGCTCCCCGGGCAGCGTGCTCTGGTGTACCACTCACTGCCTCTGACTGGCAGGGCCATGGGATGGGGGACAGCAGGAGAAGAGCGGGTTTGGCTCACCCGGGAAGAGAGCCGAGACTCCAGGAGTCTGTGCGGAGAGAGCAGAGGAAGGCGGGGGCCTGGGGAGGAGCAGATGCCCGGCGTGGCGCGGCGTGGCGCTGCGTGGCGCGGCGTGGCACTGCAGAGCCGGGCACTGCGGACCCGTCGTGGGCTGGGGGAGTTTAGGGAAGCCCACTCAGCGGCCGGTTAGCCTGGCACTGCTTATGAACCCAGGGATGGGCGGGTGTGACGGCAACGTCCGCAGGAGAACTGTTTCTGTAACAGGGATAGTTTCTTTTAAATTAAGTGAGACCAACACAAAGAACCCACACCCGGCCAGGGAGCAGACAGAGGTGTCCAGAGGCCAAGGCGTGAGGCTCCTGGGAGTTCAGGACGCGGGTCCTTCTCATGAGCTCAGTGCTGTATGGTCAGGATCTCTCAGTAGCCTCTGGTGTTGTCCATACAAAAATAACATAGGATGAAATTCCCGTTCTCTGTAAAGAGCAGTGTAAAGTTAAAGCAGGGACCACTGACCTGGGGTTTGCTGGGTTCCCCCCATGTGTTGATCCCCTAAAACTGAGAGCAAACCTCTTCACAGCAATAAAGATAATATCATTAAATGACCGTTTTACAGAGATCTGGTCTTTGAACATATGAAGTTTGTTTAGTTACTTGGAAAAATTATGAAGTGGCTGACACATCCTGGTTAAACTAATGAAGCAACATTAGAAGAATAACAATGCCTGATTATCTAGGTATGTCATTCTTCCTTTCTACAGTGCTTTCCCATGAATTATCTCATTTCATGACATATCTTTAAAGGCTGAGATAAGACCTAGAAACAAAGCTAGGAATTATTCTTGCAGTTCTAGGCAGTGGGTCCACTGACCCACTTGGTTGTTTCACTTTGTACAAGTGTCTGTTCGGTGCTTCTCGACCAGCGCTAAGCCGAGGTTACGTTACTTGAACTTGTACCTCAGCAGGGTGCATATTTTGCCAAACCAGTGGTAATTTGATAAAAATTTCTATTGTGCCTAAATGGGCTTACATGAAATCTCAGATTTTGTCCCAAAATGATAGAAACAAATAGAAAAGAAAATCAGTTTTGTTTTCTGTAGAAACCTCGACAAAGCCCCATTAAAACCTGCTGGTTCTTTCTCAGAGTTCAAGATCTCTCCAGGCGCCTATCTCAGCAGGGGCTTCCCAATAGCCTGGCCGCCCAGGCCCGGGCTCCGTCCCTCTGTGGGCTCGGATGAGACCTGGGCAGCCAGGCCCAGGCCGAGGTGTGTCTGGAGATGGCCTGGCCTGCGGCTGACTCCCAGCCCCTCTCCTCCCTCATGGCTTCTCCAAGGACAGAAGGAAAAGAGGGAAAGCAGTGGCGAGCTGCTCTGGAAGATGGGCAGTGCTCATGGCTCCCGTGACCTGAGCACAGCGGACATCTCATCTACGTTGAGTGTTTAAGTTAGACGCTGTTTTCATGGCTCAGGGGAAAGGAGCAGATGAGCTCACTGGAGGTATTCTTGGATCTGGCATCCAGGGCCCTGTGTTCCCCAGGGGCCCGAGGCGCAGCAGGCATCTCGCTGACCTCAAGCCTCACCGTCCCTCACCAGCTCCCTGCTAAGGTGGGATCTTCCTTTCAAACCACCCTACCCCTCAGGGGAGGGCCTGGCTCCTCAGTTGGCCCCTCTCTAAAGTATAAACAGACCTGAGACCACCTGTCCCTGAGTCCTTGAGCTCAGATGAAACCTCGTCCCCCTAGGACAGCATCCTGTGACTGTTCCAGAATGTTGCTACTTAACATCACTATGCATTTTCAAAAGTTCACTTTACACTAAGGAGCGGCCCATTTGAGGTAGTAATAATGACGGTTTACCACCCACCCGCCTGCCCTCCTACCCCAGACGCTGCAGAGTGGCCAGTCTGTTGCTCTCCTTCCTTCACAGCGAGGTGAGGGCCCTGGACTCGGGCACCATGTCTCTTCCCACGTAAGCTAATGAGACTCAAGGATGGAGCACACATACACAGGGAATAAGCAGAAGAACAAGGCGTTGAACACCAGATGCCTGAAGCCAGCCCCCCATGAAATGTGAGGTGCCACCCAGGGCTCTCTGGGAAGGACAACAAGGAAGTGAGTGGTGGAGGTGGATCCAAGGGCCCTGGGCAGCTCCACGTCACAGGGGAAGATCACATAATGTCCGCGCCTCCTGCTCCACGTGAGATTAAGGTCAGTAATGGAAGGCAGCACCGTGTGGTGGATTATGCTCAGGCAGGCCTGGTTAAAGCCTAATCCGGGCACACTAGTTTGGATAAGTCTGACTGCAGGGATAGTGCAGGGGTTGTTCTGGGCAAAAATGAGATACAGCATAGTCGTCCTAGTTGGTGTCCAGCATGGAGTGGACCCAGTGAGTGAGGGGTCTTTATACACAGAGTTGCTTTCATCTGACGAGGTCTGTGTTACACACAGGGCTTAGAAAGGCCTCTGGCTGATGCCTACGCACTCCCAAGACAGACTTCACCCTCATGGCCAGCAGGTCCCTCAAGCCAGCCAGGAGCTTCAAGGGTCCGGTAGGCAGCAAGCTCCCTCCCACAGAGACACCTTCCTTAGATGCTGGAGATGTTTGTGGTTATAGTGCAGATGGATTTTTAAAAACTTACTGATAATAGAAGTCCAGCTGGATATTCTCTGGAGAAAAGCTATCCTGTGGTACAGCTATGAATTTGGCCAGTATTTCCTTTTTAGATCTGCAATCAATGCCTCATTAATTTCAAGTGCCACCACCAATTAATTTTAATTTTCCTGACTATTGGGTTAATAAATCTTAATTAATCCAAATATTATTCAGCAAAGCAGTTCTCACAACAGGTGGCAAGTGGGCTTCAGGCCCTGGGGTGAGGAACCTAAGGGTCAGGAAGGGCTTCCCAATCCCCAGGGTCTCCACACCTCCGAGGGAGCAGCCTTTCCAGCCTGCCACCTGCACCTGCCCTGCCCGCTAGCTCCTGGCCCTAACCACTGACCCCTCCTGCCCCAGGTCTGCCCCACTCATGCCCCACCTTGCTGGGCCTGTTCTCAGCATTCCTGGTGCACACGCCACCAGCCTCGTGCCCTGGCCTCTGCTGCCTCCCTTGCCCCTTCCTGCTCGGGCCCTTTTCTTCTAGGCCCACATCAGAGGCTGGCTTGTTGGAGATCGTCTCTTTCTCACCAAAATCCGCCCGGAGCATAGTCTTCCTTGCTCACCCCTCTGGCCTCAGCCCTGGCCTCCCACCTCCATAACCCATGGAGGACTGAGGCGCTCCCTGAGTTTCCAGGCTCCAAATCCTGCAGACAACCTTCAGTCGGTCTCCACGGGCCTCCAGAATGCATCTGCCATACTGACCCTGTTTTCAAGAGGTTTCCTCCTCCTCCTCTTCCTCCTTCATTTCCCCTTCGTCCTCTGTCCACCTCTTACTCCCTGGTGGCTGGGTGTGGACACATAGGTCCTGGCTGTGCCCCGTCCACTTTTGCTGACTAAGCCACCTCCCAGTTTGGGGGACTCTGCACCGAGTGGCACTCGGCCAGCTCCGGGTCTCAGGCCACATGTGGCTCTGCTCACCTTCCTTCCCATCCTGCTCTGACTCCCGGGCTCACTGAGCAAGACTGTGGTCTCCTCCACAGGCTGCCGCTCCCCGGGCTCAGCCTTCAGCACTGGACTCCGGGCGGGTCTGTCCCCATTCCCCTGACCTTCTGCTGTCCACTCCAGAGCACTTCTGCCCATGCAGCCTCAGTCCTGCCACGCACACCTGGACGCCCTCGTCTCAGGCCAGGGCGGCCTCTCACGCCAGCGTCCCTGGGCTCCGGCCCTCGTTCTCTGCTTTGCTTCTCTAGTAGCCTGAATGCCGCCCTTCTGCTCAGAGTAGACGGAGGCCTCACGCTGGAAGGGAGCCTTTATGCACATCCACCAGGTCCCCAGCAGGCTTGGCCCCGGGAGCCGGTGCCACAGGCCCCGACCTGGCGCCGTGGCTGCCTTTGCTGTCTCCACCTGGACCAGCAGCTCCCAGGTGCTCTCCACTCCGTCCCGGGTCCCTCCCCGTAGAGCAGGAGGCCACCCTCCGACTGGCTGGGCACACATCGCAGGTCCCATACGCCACCTCCCATGGTGGTTCTTGCTTCTCTTCAGTGCCAGACTCTGGTCTTCTTGAGGACAGGAGGGCTCCCCCTTCCAGCTCGGCCCCTGGCGTCCACAGGCCAGCCATGGTTCCCCCGGCACTGAAAGAACTCCAAGTGTGGACTCAGAGGGAAGCTCCCCGCCCTGCCCTTCTCCTCCCGAGCAAGTCCCTTCCTGAGGGTTGAGGTGGAGGTGCTATCTCCTCCTCCTGTGCTACACACCAGGCACCGTCTCTTGGGGTCCAACACTGGTAAGAGCCAAGCACACTCTCAGGTCCACAGCTCCACAGGAGCTCAGTTCCCTGCCCCACAGAAGTGCAGGTGCCGAGCGTCACGTGAGACCTGAAGCTCCCAGATGGTCCTTCCTCCTGTTATGTCTGCAGGGAGGTTTCCGTGAGATGTCTGGGTGCAGACGGCAAGTTATTACTCTCGACTCACCTACTCTGTGCACAAGTGCACGTGGGCACCAGTTGGGCTTGCTCAGCATGACCTTCCTCGAGGACCCCTCCCCGCCCTTCCCCTTGGACCACAGAGTTCTGCCCCTCTTCTGGGACCCCGCCTTTCAGGACCCGCCTTCCTGCGTGAGCGTCCTCCACACTGGCTTCCTCCTTGAGTCCAGGGCACTTTCTCCAGTCACAAGCCTGGCTGTGTCTGTGGGGTCTCTGAGGGGTTGGACCATGAGGATGAGGCTGTGGGGACTCCGAGCTGTGGACAGACGCCTTGCTACTGTTGGTTAGTGTCCAAGGAAATGCTCATCCTCAGAAGCTGCGATGTGATTTTGAGTAAAGTGCTAGTTATTTCAAAGCTGGCAAAAGAGACCAACATGGACGTTTCGTTTTCCTGCTAATATTAGTAGTGACATGCTTGGAAGCTTGTCGGAAGGCGGAGGCGGAGCGAGCTCTGCCCGCGTGGAGATGCGGGTCCTGTGGACACCTCCTCTCTTACGGAGGGTGGACTGAAGCAGGGCTGCCTCGGGGCCCTCCGTGTCTTCTGCCACTGGCCTTCCAGTGCCTCCTGAAGGTGTGGGCTGTGCTACGCGCTCTCCATCCACTCAGCACCTCCGCAGGGGAGCACGGTGGGCCAGAGAGAGGAGATGCCCTCTGCTAGCGGATCCTGGGGTGTGAATGTGGCTTCCCACCACTGTTGACAATGCAGAGGTGGAGTCAGTGGCGGCAGGTGCTGGAGCTGGACCTGAGCAGCTGTGGCCCAGAGGAGGGATGAGGCCAAGGGAAGGCAAGCAGCGGCCCAGAGGTGCTGAAGGGCAGGTGGGGCTTCGGCGTGGGGCTTCGGCGTGGGGACCCGGGGTGCAGCATGCCGTGGGCTCCCTTCTGAGCTCCTCTGAGAACAGCCGGGTGGTCTTGGTTGAGAACACACCCTCAGGCCTCTGTTGGTCTTGTGTGGGTGGGAGCAGCAGCCCCCCGCAGGTCGTAGAGGGATGGAATGCGGTGCCGTGTGAAGACCCCACAGGCCGGGTGGGGTGTGAGTGGTGGTGGAGGCGTTTCCTCCCTCCTCCCCAGAGAGGAGGAGGTGGGCCTGGCAATCTCAAGGACCCATGGCTGTGCAGGGAAAGGAGGCACACTCAGAGCCCGGTGGGCGTCCGAGCACCCGGCCAAGGGGCCTGCGGAGGTTTCACTCTGCTGGCCGGCAGGGCGGTCCTGCGGGGAAATGTGCAGTGACGCCCCCTGCCAGGCTGCCAGGTCCCGCGCAGTCCTGCACTCATTACTCCTGGCCCTGCTTTAAAAAGACCCTCCCCAAAGTCCTGGGAGCCCCCCAGCCTCTCCAGTGGAGTTTCAGCAACGCTGTCTGCCATCAGATTTCCTCTGACATGGGGTGACTTTCTTACATCACAACTAAATGAAACATCACAATATGATTCTTTTATTTCTTTTTATGTTTCATTGAAGAGGGAAAATTAATTTTGGTTACTTAATTTTATCTTCACCTGTATAAGATCCTCCCTATGCCAAAAAGGCACAATTTTTATATATTTTCCACTTTGAGATTGAGTGTCATAACATACTTTAGAATTGATAGTAATAAAAGATTTGGAATCTCCCCTCTCAGATAATAACTGTGAGACTCAAGTAAGATAATGTTTAGGAGGAAACATTCATTTCAAAAACTGTTAGATAATTATAAAATGTAATTATCAATAAATAAAAGAGAAATGTCACATTGATTTATATGGCAAATAAACGTGAAAAATGTTGACCTTGTGACATGCTAGGCAAAATAGCAAATGACTTCATTGTTCTAAAAGGTGCAAATACCCAGAACTTCTCTGATTCCCTGTCTCAAATCCTATTAATAGTTATTCAGTCATGATTGCTCTCCCACTAATTCACTAGTTGCCATTATTTTAAGACAAAAAGCAAAGGGTAAAGGAAAATACAAGTGGACTTTATTCAACTTGAAATAGTCTATGTTTAACAAATATGTGTCTTCATGAAAAAAGATTTTCTGTGTCCAGGAACATAACTGGGAAACAAAGGGAGAAAAAAGAGCAAAAAAGGAAAGGAGGAGAAAAGGAGGGAGGAAAGAAAGGAGGAAGGAGGGGGAAGGAAGAAAGAAGGAAGAAAAGAAGGAAGGAGGGAGGGAGGAAGGAAGGAGGAAAGAGAGGAAGGAGGAAAGAGAGGAAGGAGGAAATAGAGGGAGGAAGGAGGCAGGGGAGCAAGCAGGTGCAGAAGGTTGTGGGACAGCTGCCTTCTGTGACCGTTTCCCTCCTGGACATGGCGCCCCAGGACCTGCTTCTTCACTGCCTGTGGATGCAGCTTGCCACCCTGACCCCTCTCTCTGGACCCTGGGGGAGCAAGCTCGGCAGGTCACGGCATGGGCACAGAGCCGTCTTGGATGCCCCACGTGTGAGGGATGCATGGCGAAGGTCCTGCTGTGCAGACGCAGGGTGCCTAAGCTCTGGAGCTTACCCAGGTTCCCGGGAAGCCTGCTCTGGGAGGCCTGCCTGGCCTTGTGACTCCGGTGCCATCCCCGCTCACCCGCTCGCCTCTGTGGACTGCCTGATGCCATGCTCTGCAGACCCCAGCAGCAGTGCCCAAGAGGCTTCCCTGGCCCCTAATTCTGGGCTGCGTGGCCCTAGCTCCTCAGGGGGGCATTGCCTGGGGACACAAGCAGGCCCTGCTTGCCCAAGCCGCTCTCCACGCCCGCGGAGAGGAAGTCGTCCCTGGCTGTCCCTGCCACACTCCTACCGACCTCTTCAGGTACCAGGCGAGGTGG
Organism: Sciurus carolinensis; assembly: GCF_902686445.1. NCBI lineage: Eukaryota > Metazoa > Chordata > Mammalia > Rodentia > Sciuridae > Sciurus > Sciurus carolinensis. The sequence goes on from NC_062225.1 coordinate 93,767,895, forward strand.
CGAGCTGGCCCCGGGAGGATGAGGGGTGTGTGCCCCTCCGCAGTCCACAGCCTGCCCCCCACAGCCTTCTCTGTCTGGCTCTGGAAGCTGCAGGTTCAGCTGGACTTTAAAGTCTGGGAAAGTGAAAGCAAATTATTAAAATACAAAATTGGAAATCCTGGTAACCGGGAGCCAGGGAGCCAGATGGACCTGTGTCTTGGAGTGACAGCGAGCTGCTGTCTGGTGTGGGGCCTCCCAGGTGGACACAGCGCGTGCCACGCGCCCCAGCTGTCCTTGTCTGCAGCAGACGCCTGCCTTCCTGGCCGTCGGCTGTTGCCTAGGCCCTCCCAGCAGGTCGGCAGCTTGTGCACACGCTGTCAGCCTCCGAGCCCGTCGCTGCCCCCGCCTGCAGCGGGGGGACTCAGGCCCCGTTGGAGGAACTTTTAAGGCCAGAGATTGACATTTCAACGGCAAACTCCACGACTAAGGCCGGAGCAGAGAGTTTGCTTGAGGTTCCTCTGACACATTTACCCTTCGGATCCCAGGAGACAAGCCATGCTGGCGACCCCGTGGCGCCTGACGGGAACCACAGCCCTCCTGCCAGTCCTCTGTCCTCCTTGACTGCCTGAGTGAACCCCACAACATGTCTGCCTGGCCTGGGAGCCCATGTCCCCTCTGCAAGGGTGACCGAGTGCCAGTGCTCCCACACTCAGTCTTCCTGCTTTCTGTGGGCCCAGCTCGAGCGTGGACTCGAAGGTGCCCAGGCTGAAGGGCAGGAGGGCTCCATCGTTCATTCCTAGGAACGGCTTTTGCACCAGAGCAGCGTTTGGCCATGGAGCGCTGGTCTCCAGAACACTCTGAGGACTGGAAGGCAGGCGTCTTTCCAAGGCCGGCCGCAGCCTGGCCAGAGCTCCGGGTGGCCTTGAATACTGATAACACAGCAGCCCAGGCCCGGGAGCCAGCACTGAGAGATGCCCTCCCAAGTCACCGCCAGCCAGGGGCCAATTTTAGATGGGAAGCAGCAGCAGTGCAGACCTCTCCTCCTGCTAAGTAACCGTTATAGACCTAGATCCAGGGATGGTGGCAGCGGAGGACGTTCAAGGTCACATCAGGCGCTGTCAGAATGCTGCAGCAGAAGGACCAGAGCTGGAGCATTACCAAGTTATTGCACACCCAACCTGGTCCATGTTTAAGTGGGGCATCAGGCAGCTATTCCCCTAGGGAAGTCACAGCAAGAACACCGGAAGCAGGCATGGGAACGAGGAGATGCTATCGCTGAAGGTGCTCTTGCTGATTCTGGAATGACGTTTCTTCTTCCTAAATCCCAGCAATTGCCCCCAAGCAACCTGAGTTTCCTGTGGACACGGGACAGCTCTCTGGCATTTCCTGCTTGTGGCCATGGGTGGCTGAGAGGTGGACCCAGGAGCTGGGTTGGGTTGTGTGTGCTGGCCGAGCCCACCGTACCTGTCTCCCATACCGCTCTGCCCGATGGCCCACCGTGGTGTCGTGTGCTCGCACAGAGGCCAGGTCTTCTCTGTGCAACAAAGGCCGCACGGCTCTGTCCTTGGTTCTTAGAGGAGGAAGGTGCGTTTCTCCTGAGCGATGTGCGACGGCGCACACAGGTGTTTGGAAACGCAGAGGCCCTACCCTATTCTGCTCGACCCGTGTTTACTGACGTGCCTCTCGTGAGTGGCAGAGTGGGCGTGAGGACGTCTCAGAGGCCGCCAAGCTCCAGACAATGGATCCCAAATCGAGTTTTGTTAAGGTGGAAAGACAGGGGCTGGGGAGATAGCTCAGCTGGTAGAGTGCCTGCCTCACAAGCACAAGGCCCGGGTTCGATCCCCAGCACTGCAAAAAAAAAAGATGGACAGACACTCACAGATGGTGCGAGTCACCAGCATCTGCACGGGACCCGTGTGCCACCTGGCTTCCTGGCTTCCACAGGGAAGGAGGGGCTCACCCGGTCCAAAGCCACCAGGGGCATCCCGTGCCCACTTCCACGTTAAGCCACACCTACTCATGTAACCAGCACATTTGCCAAAACCTGTATTAAGTTCTATACATTTGTAACAAATCACCCAATTTTTAAAAATCTGCCCCAAACTCCTGTGTTAGATCTGCCTTTCTGGAAGTGGATGAGTGCATAGTTTGTGTGCGAGCGTGTGTTTGTGACTGTGTGAGCATATGCATGTCAGTGTCAGTGTGTATGTGTGTTTGAGTGAGAACATATGAGCATTGTGTGTGAAGGTGTGGGGGGGGCATGTGTGCGTGTGTGAGAACATATGAGCATTGTGTGTGAGAGTGTGTGAGCATGTGTGTGCATACCCTGTGTGTGAGCACCTGTGTGTCAGTGTGTGTATGCGTGCTTGTGTATGTGAGAACATATGAGCATTGTGTGAGAGTGTGTGAGCATGTGTGTGCGTACCTGTGTGAGCGTGAGAGCACGTGTGCATGTGTGCTTGCTCTGGTGCACTCCACACGTCTCTTTCCCCTTTTCCTGGTCGCCTCTCCCCTTTCCATGTTGATGGTGTGCCAAAGCCCCCTCTCCTGATGAGGTCTGACCCTCTGGGGAACTTTCTGATCCCGCCAGTGGTCAGGTTGCAGCAACTACAGAGCCACAGGAGGTGGAGAGAGGGCAGAGCTGTCTGTTAGGTGTCTTCTGTTCGCGGTGCCACCCAGGTCTCCTGCTGGGACGGGCTGCTGGGAACAGCCGGGGTTGTGACCCACGGGCACGGGACGTCCGTGACCCACGTGGCCGCCAGGGGCTGAGCTTCCTTTGTCCCAGGAGGCAGTGAGGGAGCGTCAGAGCCGCGGCCCAGCGGCTTCAGGCACGCACGCTTCCGTCGCCAGCCGGGCGGGAAGGCAGCCCTGTGACCCGCCATCAGAAGACTCTGGGTAGTCAGAGGAGGGCTGCAGGACTAGCCGCACAACCAGGTGCGACTCCTGGTGGTGTTTTCAGGCTTGCTTGGCAGAGGAGCATGGCGGGCCGTGGAGCCCCGCCTCAGCTGCCCCGGCAGGACGCCGGCTGTCCTGTGAGCCGGGGAACGCCTCGGCTTCGCGTGCACTGGCCCTTTGGTCCTGGCGGATCACGGGAGTGGGCACGTGGACAGGAGGCGTCGCTGGCCTCCCCGCCCATGCACTGACAAGTCAGCCAGAGGCCAGGGCGGAGGTGGAGGTGCAGATGGGTCCCTGCGCGCCGGAGCACCTGGCCTCGGCTGCCACCCCAGCCTGCCTTCCTTCTCCTCTCTGGTCACGTTGTGGGGCCACCGCTGTGGAGCTCAGGCCACGTTTCCATCAGATCTCACTCATGTTTCCAGCTCACGACTGACCACACAAGTGACCCCACAAGGAGCAGCGGTGTGGGGTGAGTGAGGGGCCCTCTGGGGTTGTGGGCCACACGGAAATGGGCTTCACCCCACCAGATTCGAAAGCTTGTCCCGCCAGCCAGTGGGCAGGAAGATGGGAGGCAGACCCAAAATCCAGCAGAGAGCCGCCCCGCACGATGGCCCCATGCGGGCCCTGGGCGAGGACCGCGTGCTGGGCTTGTTGAGGGGGAAGGGGCCGGGGAAGCCTCTTCTGGCCGGCTCTGTCTCAGGCCTCAGCTGGCCCACAGGCATGAATGCCCAGGGGAGATCCAGCCAGCACAGGCCCATGGCCGAGGCAGCCTGCCCAAAGCGGCCTCTGGCTGGGCCCTCCAGGCACACACGCTGTGCACACCTGCCCCCTCCGGTCTCTCCCCAGCCGCACCCGGTCGTCCTAACAGCCCAGCATGCACCAGGGGGACAGTCTCTCACAGGCGCCTGGGTAGGAGTGACGAGGTTCCCAGCCCTCGGAGAGGCTCAAGAACTGTGGGAGGAGCGACGGGTCCAGGAGCCCATGCGTGATGGGCGGAGGACGGGACAGGGAGGGGCGGGCAGAGGCAGCTGGGAAGCTCTCCTGGAAGTTGCCAGGGTTTTCCTCGGCTTGCTCACAGGCCAGCTTTCCTGGAGGGGGACCGTGACAGGGTGCCCTGATGTGCAGGTTCCCTGCCCTCGAGGGAGCTGCTGGCCCTTCTGCCCGCCCTACAAAGAGTGGGCTCCCCCGCCCTGGTGCTTCCCGCGTGACCCACACGTGCTCTGCTCATGATGGGGGACAGCCGAGTGGACACTGCTGGAGTGTCCTGCGGCACATGATTAAGTGGCCATGGTTGAGCAGATGAGTTCCATCTCATCGTCTGCAAAGGTAATGCTGCATCTAAGATACGTGCCTGTTAGAAAGGGTGAGGATAAAGTCATGTTGAAAGACCGTAGCAAGTGCCAGGGGCAGAGGCTCATGCCGGTCACCCGGTGGCCTGCAGGCTGAGGCAGGAGGGTGGCAAGTTCCAGGCCAGCCTTGGCAGCTTAGCAAGACTCTAAGTGACCTGGTGAGGCCCTGTCTCAAAGCAGAAAGGGCTGGCGGTGTGGCTCAGTGGCAGAGCACCCTGGGTTCAGTTCCAACACCCCCTAAAAGAAAGACGTCGGGGGAGGAATACAGGTGAGGCCGGCAGCCCTCTGGTGGCCGCGTGTCTGGCTCCGAGGAGCTCAGGGGCGTGGCTCCTCAGGACGGCTGGTCACGGCACAGGCAGAAGGCCCACTAGGAAGGGCCCCAGAACAACAGGCAGTCAGCCAGAAGCAGGCCAGTGATGTCATTTTGTGTCGTGTGCAAAGAAAGCTTAAGCATGGTAATAATTTTAATCCTTCATAAAAAGTAGACAAAAACTTCCTTTCTTAAAGGGAAAATGGCATTTCCTTAATTGGAAAGAAAACGTGAAATTTTGCAGGGGGCATGGGCAGAATTTCACAAGAGCCTGTGAAGATATGCCTGAGGTTCTCATTATCACTTTTTAAATTCCCAAAATTCAGTCCCTCAGATAAACCCTCCTGCCAAAAGCTTCTTCAGTGCTTTCAGCTTCTCTTACCTCAGGCGGAGGCCCCGGGCTCAGGTCTGCCCGGCTGACAGACGCCTCCCAGCGTTCGACGGGGCTCCCCTTCCTGGGGCCCAGCACTCAGCTTGCCCAGCCAGCACCACCAGAGTGACCTTGCTACTCGTGATTCAAACACATCCTGACTTCTGTGTTTGTGTCATGACAAAAATTCTTATTGGCCCAGGATATTTTTAAAAGAGGATTTGGCGTGGGCTCCCCCTCCTCCCGAGGTGCGAGGTTTCACCGCACCTCTCCTGCTGGGTGGCTTGGCAGTAGAGGCCAACAGCAAGGGAAGAATATCCCAGGAGAACCCAGGCCAAGGCTCCTGACTTCTGAAGTGGATCCCTTTATCTGTGGGGATAAAATATGGAAGTGGGTGTGTGTCCTCCGGAATGGCTTAAAAAGGCAGGGGCCGGGTCCCAGCATCTTACAAAAGAGCTGCTGAAGCCACAGCAGCTCCCAAGCAGACAGTCGCCATTAACAAGCGAACATTTGTACACATGAAAAATATCCATGATTTTGAACATGAAGACAAGTTATAAAGAGCTTATTGACACGTGTGATCACATTTTTACCCTAATATGTACTTTCATGTCTATGTGCGTGTGTGTGACAAAGAGAGGAGTGGGGGGGTCATAAAATAGGGAGGCTGGTTCATGAACCCTGGTTTCTGTACGGTTCCCTACACTCCTCACAGTGCTTGAGCATCCGGCACCAGGCTCCTTGCTCACACTGAACACCGGAAGCATTGGAATTGGCACAGGTTTCTCTGAGATGGTTTGAAAGGAACCAGAAGTTCTATGAATTTTTAACTTTTAGAAACTTATTTGGTAATCAATTCTAACATGGAATTGTGTGATTCTGAACAATGAAAAAATTGATCCATAACCTTTCTTTAAACTAAGCAGAAAAGAACAAACGTCCCCGAAGAATACCACAAGTGTATTGTTTAATGGCTTTTTTGCAACCGAATTAATCTGCCTTTCAAAATTTCTTAATTTGAGCTTGTGTTAAATTTTGAGATTTCTGATGGCACATTGTCCAAGCATGTATCCAACCCAGGTTGGACTATCGTACATCTAGCTGTGCTGCTGGGCAACCTCCGTGGAGCTTCTTTCTGTTTCTGAAGTCCTTACAGGCTTCTCTTAAGTTAGCATATCTCTGCATATGTGCACACTGCACCAGATGATCAGAAACCGGGACGACACAGCAGTGCCATTCATTTCTGCAGTAAGAGGTCCGTCTTTATTCAGCGTATAGGATATTTCATGGTGTACTTTACAATTTGCACTATGCGGTAAAAACGTCACTCTTAAAAAACAAGACAAACAAAAACAAAAATAGACCAACAACCTGAAGAAATACAGACACATTTCCCGTCCTTGAGAAGATGAGTGACCTCCATCGAGGAAGGACGGTGTCCTGGTCACAGCGACGGGAGGGGAGCAGCCTCTCCCCGCTTGCTGATCTGCCTGGTCTTGGTCTTTAGCAGCACAGTGGAAATGAGCACTCACCTGTGAGGACGCGGGCCCTCCCACCTGACCTGGCCTGTCCTTGCAGCTTACTGGCATCTTCTTCCTGGAGGCTGAAGCTTAAATGACGAAAGTGGACTTTCAGGGCTGCAGCCGGGCCTTCGCCCAGCAGGTGGAGTGCGGAGGGTCTGAGTTGCCTGGATCAGGGCGAGCCCCTTCTGCATTCTGCGGGGGTCCCTGGAGCCCTGCCTCTGGGTGGACCACCGCTCAGTGCCCACCCAGGTCTGGTGCCACCTACAGTCGCTGCTATGTCTCCTCCTCGGTGACAAAGAGGCTGTGCTGGGTGTGGGGACTGCCAGGTGGCCCACAGCAGGAAAGCGGCATGTCCCCGCCGCCCAGGTGCGTCTGCAGGGGCGCTGAAGAGCAGGCCTGGGTCTAGCAGACCTGGGGACAAAGCAGTGATTTGTTTGGGTCCTGAAGAACACCTAAATGGTAAAAATTAAATAGATTTATTAAGAATGAAGATTTCATAACCAAAATGAATAGAGAAAGAGTACATATTGATTTTAAACCAACAAAGAAATTGGGTTAAACCCGCGGCTAAGACCCTCCTGACGGACTTGCTGGGTCCCCGTGAGGGAGGAGGGAGGGAATGATCCCTCATCTCTGCTTCTCAGCAACTGCAGCTGACAGAGGGAGAGGCAGTGCCTGTCAGGAGGTCCTGAGCCTTGCTGGGAGGACGTTTAGTAGTTTCCTGGGTTTCGGGCCCCACCTTGCTGAGGAGAAAGAACTAAAATTCCTCGCTCCCCTGACAGGTTCACTATTTCTAACCACGAGGCTCCTGCAGCCAGGAAGCTTCTTCTGAAAGCATCCCCGCAGGCATAGAGCAGGGAGCCGGGCTCCCTGGAGCAGAGAGACACCTGCCTCCCTCGTGGTGAATAATCCCTCTTCCAGCACAATTGCAGGTTGAGGGCCCTGGAAGGAGAGAGAGCAATGAGCTCAGAGGCAGGGCTTCCCTGCTCCCCTGGGAAGTGCATTTGAGGGTCTAGGCCGGAGGGGTTGAGTCTTGGCAGATGGTGGCAGCGTGGGTGGCTCTGGGTGCTGCCTGGGGTAGTGGGGGTTACACACGAGAGGCCACCCATGCGGAGACGCTTGAGAGCGGGCAATCTGATGGTGGCTAGGATTAATGAGCCGGCTGACCCAAAAGGCCAGCACAAGGACTGGTCCTGCACATCACAGTGCTCTCGGCTGTCTGGACGGGGCATTAGGAAGGGCGCCAGGCAGTGGGGAAGCAAGGGGCACTTTCTAAAGAAACTGGATTTTCATTCTAGAGCACAGGTGAATATTGTACTGCGAAATTTTAAGAGCCTGTTTGCGTGACCTTCACTTATTTTTGATCCTAATGCATCTGTCTGTCTGTATGACCAGGGCCTTTGGATGTGTCCCTGAGTACCTGTGCACAGGGAGTCAGGAGGGGCTCTGGGAAGTGAGGAAACCCAGCCTCAGGTCTGGCGCCCTGTATGCGTGGGGGCCTCTTCCAGCTGGTGATTACCAGCCAGCCTCTGAGTCAGGCTAGCATCCAGGGACCTCTCAGGAAGCAGGAAGCGCATTGTGATTGGCAGGCTCTGAAAAAGTTCATGGGCTCCGCCCTTTTAAGATTAAATGTGCACGGATGTGAACGGAAGGACCCTGCTCTGGGCTTAGAGACTGCGTCTGTGCGCGTGTCGGGCTGCTGTGAGCAGATTAATTTCTGTGGGATCTGACCTCCCACCGTGCAAAATGACTAGAGCTGAGCCAACAGCACACACACCCTCGAAGGCCATGGAAGGGACACTCCATGTTTTAATCACATCTGTTTTCCTCTCCGTGCCGGCTCACCACCTCAGGGTGCGCCTGATCCTGCAAGTCCCCTCCGCCATGCTGAGTGCAGCTGGGCTGGACGCAGCCTCTGAGCAGGAGCTCACTGCCTGCTGAGCCACCCAGACGTCACGGCAGGCCCACTACATGTGGGTGCACTACAGCCACTGAACATTCAGGACATACCACCCCTGGGTGTGACTTCTGTCCCCAGAAAGGGACAGCATGCATAGGAGGACACTGGGCACAGGGAGGGCTTCTGCTTCTGGTGACATTTTTCAGAAATTAGTGATGGACAGTAAGCACAGAGAAAGGAAGTTCCGGTCAAGAAGAGGGCTGAGTTTCTAAGCACAGGCAAGTGGACTGGTCTAGGACCGAGTTACCAAGAAGCCACTGACGCTCCCCAGGCAGGGAGCCCTTCTGCCCATGGCAGGTGCCCTGGAAGGCTCTGCCCTTCAGCACACGTAGCTCTGGGGACTCAGGCTTCAGACGTTACACAGACTGACCCTGTGCAGACCTGTGGTCTCTGACAACTTTCTGAAGAGTCGGCTGCAGAATCAGAGGCCCTGCACCTTCTGCAGAGTGTGCGGTGTCCAGAGAGCTGTTCTCAGGGCAGGATGCCTGGGCACCTGTGGCAGGTCCTGCCTCAGGAAGAGCCGCGGGAAGCACCACCGTGCAGTCAGCTCTCACGACCAGGCTTCACAAGCCCTCCAGTCGCTGCGTTATCAGTGTGTCAGCCTGTGCTGCCGACACTGTCCGTCCTCTGCCCCCCTCGTCTCAGCTATGGGCCAGGCTTCTAGCCTCCCGTTTAGTAAGGAGTATGCTGTCACCTCTGTGTCCAGGTGCCCAGAGGCCAGGGCTGGGCACCACATTTACAAATCTAGACAGTGAATAAGTGTCCATGTAGACCCCTCACCAGTAAAAACCATCTTTCATAAAATCAGTTCTAAAAATATGAAATGGCAACTGCCCTGAACTGTGGCTACCTGGGCTGCTCTGCCTGCTGGGACCCATGAGCTCGCTTTGTGCCCTGGCTCCCTCCTCATGGTCTGCTCCTTCTCCGTGCCTGTATGAAAGTTCACGTGGGAGACAATGCAGGCAGGTTCAGAGGAGAAATGTTGGGTGGTAAGTCTTAACCCAATCAGCGAATTAATCCCAGGTGGGATTAATTGAAGTGGGGTGTGGCTGGAGGAGGTGGGAATTGGGGGTATGGCTATGGGGTATATATTTTGCATCTGGAAAGTGGAGACTCTCGCTCTGCTTCCTGATCACTTGATGTAAGCTACTTCCCTCCACCACCTCTCCTGCCATGATGTTCAGCCTCACCTGGAGTCCGAGGAATGGAGCTGGCCTTCTGTGGCCTGAGGACTAAGACCCTCAACCCTGAAATAAACCCTTCCTCCCTTACAGTAGTGCTGGTCGGGTCATTTAGCTGAAAATGAAATGAAATGAAATGAAATGAAATGAAAAGGCTGACTAAGACAGTGTCCCTGGGCACTGGGGGCATCTTCTCCTCCACTGGGTGGCTGGAGACCTGGCCTTGGAGGCCCGCTCTCTGCTTACCTTCCCTGAGCCCCCTGTGAACTGCCCTGTGAACTGCGGCCTGCAGGGTGGACCATCACTGTCTGGTGTCAGGGGTCAGCGTACTGTCAGTGTCTAAATGTTTTCATGTTTGAGGAGAGGAGGACCCAGAGTAGCCCCGCCCAGTAGCCAACTGTGATAGTGACCATCTCATGTCTGGCTATGAAATTCCATCACAGCACAAATCACACTTCTGGGAGCTTCAGAAAATACAGAGACAAGGATACATTTTCCTGTAAATACTGAACTCTCCCTTTCAGCATCTCTGAGGTTGAAATTCCTGATTGGTATATAAGCATATTCGTGAAAAAGATTTAAATTTGAGTTCCATGCCTGAATCTCTTTCTGAAACTTCGTAAATGGGACCATAATAAATGAAGAAAGAAAGCCCAGAGAGAGCTCATGTGACTGGCTCGTTCCCCGCAAAAACTCCAGTCTGCCCACTAAGGCACCTACGTGGCCAAGAACGTTTCCTCTTGTGAAAAGGCGATTGCGCTGCACAGCTCTCCTCTGCAACCTCCTTCTCACCTCGTGTGTGGGGTTGGCTCTCTGGTCACAGTGGATTAGGTGTCTGTGTTTTCAATAGCAACAGGATGGCGCACGGCGGCTCTGGACCTTGTTCTCTTCCTTGTTAGACTTTTAGGTTGATCCCAGGGCGCTGCTTTTCCGCCTGCTGCTGAAGCAGACCTGCAAGTCTGGGGGCCTGGACAGCTGGACCTTCCTGCTTGTGGGAGGATTTCTGGGCCTCGGGGTGCGGTGCCACTGGGCATCGGGATGGGACACCATTCAGAACCTCAGGTGTCTGAGAACAGTAGCAATTCAGCCTTTAAGCAGCAGCTGTTCACTGTCAATGTTTAGAACTTTTGCCAGTTTCGTCGGTGAAACTGTTATGTTGTTTTAATATGAATTTCTCTGAATCCTAATAACCCTGGGCATCTGCTATGAGACTCCAGCTGTTTTTAACTCTACTTCTGGAACCTGCCACTACTCTTGACCCCTGCCCTCCTGGGCTGCATTTTTATTGTCAGATTTCAAAATTCCTTTATATTTGGAGCATGTCAATTTTTTCTGTACTATGTTTCAAATATTTTCTCTCCATCCATCCTTTGGCCACCTCAACAGGTATGAGCATCTCTAGGGTCTTCTAGCATCATGGAAACGTTTAGTTTTGATGTTGTCAAACCTACCAACTCTATACTATACTGATTTCTTATGTAATTTAAGAAGTTCTTTCCTGTCTTAAAATGATAATTCAATGAAGCTTTCCAATATATTTGCAGTTCTCTAAAAAGTGTGGCTCTTACTGGATATGACATCATACTTGTGACTGCAGTCCGCTTTGGTGGGGCTCTTCCCGGAGGGCCACCTCCGCAGGCATCCCTGAAGAGAAGAGTGTGGACCCCATAGGACAAGCCCTGTCACAGGGCTGGGGACTTTGTGTTGGGTGCTGCTTCTGAGCTTCCTGTTCTTGGTGTGTCCGGCTCTCCCTTCTCTGTGCTGTGGCCACATGGAGTACTGATGTCACAGGGTGAGCCGGAGCATCAGCTCCACAGGACCTGCATCCAGCTCAGCCCTGAACACCCACCATCTTTCCACGGGGTCTTTGGGATACATTCCATCAGATGCCCCAGTAACCTGTTTGAATCAGTGGGACACACTGCACTGAGCTCAGGGGTCAGGCGTCTCCAGCCGCCCTCCTCCGCTGGGTGAAGGCCATCTGTGCTCCATGCTCCCTGCATCTGTGGGTTCCTGTCTGCCTTCGCAGTGAACCAACCCTTGGGACGTTTCTGTGTTGACATGGTGATGGCTGATACCAAGAGGAAGTGTTATTACAGTATGTTTTCTCAACTCCAACCACCTTTTTGGGGGATTTTAATATTCCTTGGAAGGATTTCTTCTGTTTTCTTGGTATGAAATAATTTCATCTGCAGATAAAGCATCCTTTCTTTTCAAATTCATGTAGATGGTGTTAACTGGGGCCTCCTGGGTGGCCTTAACTGAACGTGCTGATGGAGGGCATCTCTTTGTCCTGACCTGAAGGCAGGAGGTGGTATTTACCGTTTGGTGTGGCCATGCCGCTGGACTTTGTGGTGACTTAGGTCTACTCTACTTAATATCGCTGTAGAATGTGGTCTGTTGCCGAGCCTCCTATCTCAGTCTCCCCAGCTGTTGGGATTCCAGGTCTGCACCACTGCCCCCAGGTCCAGTTTGGTTGTTAAAAGGCAATTCAGCTCTTCGGAAATATATAAGCCTAGAGAACTGTGCAGGGTAGAGAAGCCTGGGAGGTTTCCATTTTGAAGAAGTGTTGCTGGGCTAAATATCTGTCGACACGTTTGGTTGTATGTCATGGAGACGACAGGTGCACCGGCGGCCCTGAAACTCGGAGGCAGAAGAGTCCAGTAGTCTGAGACCAGCGCTTGCCTGGGGTGGGGGGGCGCCCTGAGGAACCCCTGCACAGGAACCCACGGGTGGGAGGCCAAAGGAGACTTGTCCCCAGGTCGCCCCCAGCAGCAGGTCCAGCCCATGCTTGCAGACGACACTGTCCAGCAGTGAGAGGGCCAGCTTCAGGGAAGCACAGTAGACCGAGGAAGCCCGGCACCCTGCTCTCTGTCTCTCCTGGCTCAGAGGAGGCAGGAACCCACCCCTTGAGTCAAGAGTCACCCTGCTCCTCCCTGGGCCTACACACCCCTGGCCAGTCCACGCACAAGTGAGGGTCCTGCTGAGCACCCTCCAGTCAGGGAGCACTACTGTGTTGAGACCCAGGCCCCATAGCTACTGACCATGACCAGTAGGAGAGGATCAGGTCCTGGAAGGAGCCTCAGGGTCGGAGGGCGACCCTGAGGACAGGCGCACTCTTCACAGGGGGACCCACGACTGCTCTGGCCAGCGCAGGCCTGCTGTGACCGTTCCGTGTGTCCTGTGGACCACGAGCCCTGGGCAGGGAGCCCTGGCATGCTGTGCAGCTCTCACTCTCCAAGCAGTGCCCTGCAGGGCGCGGCCTAGGGATCCCCGAAGACGGCAGGCTGGCTTCCTCTTGGGTGCGCGGGGCGCGTGGAGGAGCACGTGGGGCTGAGCTCAGTAGCAGCACTTGCCCCAGCCCTCCCTGCCCTCTCACCAGGACCACCCAGTCGGGCCGGAGTGGGCTGGTGTCAGGACGTGCCCCCAGCTGGCAGGAGAAGTAGGCCATTGGCTCCACCCGATCAGCTCTGCAGCCGCACACTGGCCCTTCACCATACTGTCGCTCTGGATTGGTAGCACCGCTGCTAAACACGCCTCTCTGGACATCTGAAAGAGTCCAGGAATGCCGCCAGACTCCTCTCTGGGCTGCACTTCTCTGCTGGAGGCTATTCAGGACGGTTTGCAGTAGTGACGGTTCTGAGAACTTCCTTACCCTACCTTCCCGTTTTCTCTTGCAGTAACCAGCAGCTCCTTGAGGTACTGTGGAGATTGTGTTTACCACACTCATGATTATTTATTCCAAAGCCTAGAGGTTTATATGTCTCATAATTGCCCAACGCATCTTCTTTGCTAAGCTTGGATGCTCGCACGCTGAGTCTTCAGACCTCTGAGCAGTTTTTATTTTAAAGTCTCAGTATTCACACACCCCACAGGTATCTGCCCAGTGCTTCAGACCCCAAGCCCGACACCTAACCCCAGGGACACAGCTGAGGAAGTGCTCATTTCCTGCTCAGTGGAGCACACGGTTCAGCAGAGGAGGCATACTTAAAAGACTGTAGTTTTTAGAACGAATCACAAGAAACTCTTCACTGAAGGTTTAAGCAGGTCAAAGAGATTTCAGAGAGTCCGTCTTCATGGAGACGGCACCCTGGATGCAGTTGTGGGAGGACAAGTGGGAGTCACGGGCACTGGGACCCTGCACCCCAGGCCTGGGCGCTCCGTGGTGAGAGAGGCAGGTGGACGTGGCAGGTGGTACTCTCGGTGTCTCTGACAGTGTAGAGGTGGTGGGGGTACCGCCGGAGGGCCAGCCAGGTGGTGAGGTGCCTGATATTTCAGATTGTATTTTTGCATCTCTAATGATGTCAGCTTGATATCCAGTTTAAGAGCCTCCACTGAGTGTGAATAGTTTGCCTCTCAGAGTTTAAATTCCATGGAACTTCAGCCATAGGAAGAATGAGCAAGAGCACATGTACTGGTTGAGCGAAGCACTGGAGCCTGTAGCAAGTGGTGTGGCCTCGGACCCTGGGAGGCCCACAGCTAGGTGGCAAAGGGACGGGAAGAGGAGCAGACCGAACCTCGAACTCTGGTGAACATGGTCCGTGCCCCAGGATGACGCAGAGATCAGCCATCAGCTAATTTGCATTTTGCTCTGATCCTTTCAGTTCCCTCGGGGGATTTGCGTTCTCTATGACCTTCAGGCCCTGTGATGACCTTCAGTCCCTGTGCTGGATGACAGTGACGCACAGTGATCCTGCAGAGGTGGTCACTTGCTCCAGCCCCTCCAGAGAGGCTGTGGACTGTCGGGCCCTCTTCAGCAACATGCTGGATGCAGGCCCACTCCTCGGTGGACAGTGGCCTCCCGCATGGCACCCCTGGTGTGCTGCGCTCTGCTCTGGGGGGCCTGCTGCTAACGCCCGTGAAGCTCCCCCACATTGCAGATGAGTAAGCCATGACAGGGAAGCCCCCGGAGGCACGTGAGGAGGAGCCAGAGCTCAGGTTTGTCCAGCAGGGCTGCGCTGGGCCACCTCGCTGTCTGCAGAAGAGACTTACCTGCAAGGCACCCCGAAAACATGAGAGCAGGAAAGCAGCGTGGGAACCAGAGGGAAGTCCAGAGACCCTGCCCAGAGGAATACCAACCCAGGCCCCAGGGACCCCGGCACAGGAAGAAGACCTCGCCTTCAGGCTGGGCGGCTGCTGGGGCAGCTCCGCTGAGCACGCCCCCCTTCTCTGTGGTCTCCCGAGGAGGGAGGAGTCAGGACCAGGGAAGGGAGTGGAGGTGGCAGCCAGCACCTTCCCTCCTCGGCCAGCACAGCCATGCAGGAGGCTGAGGCCAGGTCTGCCGGGGGAAGAAGGGAAAGGGCAGACGGCACTCACCAGGCCAGACGTGCGTCTACCCCTGTGCCTGAAGCAGGGAGAGCTGACGAAAAGGACCATCAGGCGCAATCAGTCCACGTCACATGACTTAAAGAATGACGTTATAAAATGATAAAACCTGACCGTTAAATTGGTCAGATGGAAGGCAACAGCCCTGCTTCCGGAGAAGCCCTGGGACAAGAGCCTGCCTGACTGTGGGACTGTCGCCACCTGGTGGCCGTGGAGCTGAGGCCGAGTTGCAGAGAACCCACCAGGTGGAGGCTTCTGGCAGCGGGGCTGGAGGCCCCACACACTGTCCCCACAGGCTCCAACAGAGGTCATGTGGTGCACACCGGTGCCTGCTGAGCAGACCCCGTTCACACGAGTGTGCAAAAATGCACACTCCTACACCGTGGGACCAAGTGGCACAGGGCCACCTTGTGGAATGCACAACTACTCAGTGTGAACAGGTAACACCGCCTTCACACTTTGCAGCTAGGTGTACAAGAGTCGATGTGTGATTCTGGATTGCGTTAGAGAAAAGCACGTGTAGAATTTACAACTCAAGGACATTAGAGAAAACGTATGTGTAGAACTTATATGCTCAGGGACATTAGAGAAAAACACGTGTAGAAGTTACATGCTCAGGGACATTACAGAAAACGCACGTGTAGAACTTACATGCTCAGGGGCATTAGAGAAAAACACGTGTAGAAATTACATGCTCAGGGACATTAGAGAAAATGCACGTGTAGAACTTACATGCTCAGGGACATTAGAGAAAACATGTGTAGAACTTACATGCTCAAGGACATTAGAGAAAAGCACTTGTAGAAGTTACATGCTCAAGGACATTAGAGAAAACATATGTGTAGAACTTACATTCTCAAGGACATTAGAGAAAACACGTGTAGAACTTACATGCTCAGGGACATCAGAAAAAGCACGTGTAGAACTTAAATGCTCAGAGACATTAGAGAAAATGCACGTGTAGAACTTACATGCTAAGGGACATTAGAGAAAACATGTGTACAACTTACACGCTCAAGGACATTAGAGAAAAACACGTGTAGAAATTACATGCTCAGGGACATTAGAGAAAATGCACGTGTAGAACTTACATGCTCAGGGACATTAGAGAAAACACGTGTAGATCTTACATGCACAGGGACATTAGAGAAAATGCACGTGTAGAACTTACATGCTAAGGGACATTAGAGAAAACACGTGTAGAACTTACATGCTCAGGGACATTAGAGAAAAACACGTGTAGAACTTACATGCTCAGGGACATTAGAGAAAACACGTGTAGAACTTACATGCTCAAGGACATTAGAGAAAACACGTGTAGAACTTACATGCTCAGGATCTTTTCTAACGAAAACTGGTGTTGCTGTGTTTTGTACTAGTGTCATTGTGCTGCTGTCCCATGTCGCCAGCCAAGGGCACACAAGAGCAAGGAGTGGTCAGCCCAGGCAGGCAGGACTTGGGATGCACCCATGGCAGTGTCCAATGTGAAGGTTTTCCTGCAGCATGGACAAGTGACCCTGTTATCCTCTGTGAAACTTGCATGGGAAGCACTTCCTATTCATTGGAATCTGTGAATCTGATTAGCGTAAAGCTTCAAATCACTGAAGACTCGCCCGGGAGCTACAGGGACTCTGTGCCCCTCACCTTCCTGCCTCGGCTACAATATCCAACTCTGAGCCTCACCCACAGAAGGGCAAAAGAACTGGATCCTCGGTACCCATGGAGATCCACTCAACTACCGTCCATACCTCCCGACCTGTATGGCAGCACACCTGGAAGAGTAGGGGGAGTCGGGTTTGTTGTGGTATTTGCAGTGGGGCTGGAGAGTGCCTGGAACGCTGTGTTTCTGTTTTCCCTTTATCCTACACATTCACGTTTCCTTAGGAAGAGATGTCTGAGGAATCGAGCTGGAGTTGTCCCACATGGATTGGTAGTGCCAGGGCTGGGTGAGTAGTTATCAGATGGAGTTGTCCCAATGGATTGGTAGTGCCAGGGCTGGGTGAGTAGTTATCACACAGAGTTGTCCCACATGGACTGGTAGTGCCAGGGCTGGGTGAGTAGTTATCAGATGCAGTTGTCCCACATGGACTGGTAGTGCCAGGGCTGGGTGAGTAGTTATCAGATGGAGTTGTCCCACATGGACTGGTAGTGCCAGGGCTGGGTGAGTAGTTATCAGATGGAGTTGTCCCACATGGACTGGTAGTGCCAGGGCTGGGTGAGTAGTTATCAGATGGAGTTGTTCCACATGACTGGTAGTGCTGGGGCTGGGTGAGTAGTTATCACACAGAGTTGTCCCACATGGACTGGTAGTATCAGGGGACTGGGTGTGTAGTTATTGGATGGAGTTGTCCCACATGGACTGGTAGTGCCAGGGTTGGGTGAGTAGTTATCAGATGGAGTTGTCCCACATGGACTGGTAGTAACAGGGATGGGTGAGTAGATATCAGATGGAGTTGTCCCACATGGACTGGTAGTAACAGAGCTGGGTGAGTAGTTATCAGATGGAGTTGGGAAACATGGACTGGTAGTGCCAGGGCTGGGTGAGTAGTTATCAGATGGAGTTGTCCAACATGGCCTGGTAGTGCCAGGGCTGGGTGAGTAGTTATCAGATGGACTTGTCCCACATGGACTGGTAGTAACAGGGCTGGGTGAGTAGTTATCAGATACAGTTGTCCCACATGGACTGGTAGTGCCAGGACTGGGTGAGTAGTTATCAGATGGAGTTTTCCCACATGGACTGGTAGTGCCAGGTGACTGGGTGAGTAGTTATCTAATGGAGTTGTCCCACATGACTGGTAGTGCCAGGGCTGGGTGTGTAGTTATCTAATGGAGTTGTCCCAAATGGACTGGTTTTGCCAGGGCTGGGTGAGTAGTTATCAGATGGAGTTGTCCCACATATACTGGTAGTGCCAGGACTGGGTGAGTAGTTATCAGATGGAGTTTTCCCACATGGACTGGTAGTGCCAGGTGACTGGGTGAGTAGTTATCTAATGGAGTTGTCCCACATGACTGGTAGTGCCAGGGCTGGGTGTGTAGTTATCTAATGGAGTTGTCCCAAATGGACTGGTTTTTCCAGGGCTGGGTGAGTAGTTATCAGATGGAGTTGTCCCACATGGACTGGTAGTACCAAGGCTGGGTGAGTAGTTATCAGATGGAGTTGTCCAACATGGACTGGTAGTAACAGGGCTGGGTGAGTAGTTATCAGATGGAGTTGTCCCACATGGACTTTTAGTACCAGGGGACTGGGTGAGTAGTTATCAGAAGGAGTTGTCCCACATGGACTGGTAGTGCCAGGGCTGGGTGAGTAGTTATCAGATGGAGTTGTCCCACATGGACTGGTAGTGCCAGGGCTGGGTGAGTAGTTATCAGATGCAGTTGTCCCACATGGACTGGTAGTACCAGGGGACTGGGTGAGTAGTTATCAGATGGAGTTGTCCCACATGAACTTGTAGTGCCAGGGCTGGGTGAGTAGTTATCAGATGGTGTTGTCCCACATGGACTGGTAGTAACAGAGCTGGGTGAGTAGTTATCAGATGCAGTTGTCCCACATGGACTGGTAGTAACAGGGCTGGGTGAGCAGTTATGAGATGGAGTTGTCCCACTTGACTGGTAGTAACAGGGCTGGGTGAGTAGTTATCAGACGGAGTTGTCCCACATGGACTGGTAGTGCCAGGGCTGGGTGAGTAGTTATCAGATGGAGTTGTCCCACATGGACTGGTAGTACCAGGGGACTGGGTGAGCAGTTATCAGGTGGAGTTGTCCCACATGGACTGGTAGTGCCAGTGTCTTTGAGTGTCCCTCATCCTCACTGTGGCCCCACTGCCTGTGAGTGCAGAGCTTGGGCTGCTTCCCCAAGTGTGTGTTTTAAGCAGGTTGAGGAGAACAAAGACGCAGTTGGAACTCAGCCTCCTGGTTCTCCTGAGTGTTTGATGCCCCCACTCTATGCTGTGGGCAGACCTCTGGGGCTTGTCCATGGTGAGTGTGGTTTTGAGCATGGGAAGGGTCCAGAAGGCAAACTTATAACTAAGTGTCTTAAACAAGTTTCCCTTTGGCCAGAGGATTGTCGCTCAGACCCAAGCAGCAGGTCTTTTAATCAAGCAGCAGGCTTTTTAAGCTCTCAGAACCATTTCTTGTTTCATAAATAAGGAAACGAGCGTTCTGTTGTTTCTCCTGGAACTGTGGCCACACCTCACTTGCCTGTGCTTGGACAGAGCAGCCCTGTTCTAACAGCATGCACAGTGCCGTGGTTTCAGGAGAGATGACCCAAGTGCAGGGAATCTTAAGCAGCCTGAGGGCCTGTTTGAGCCCCCACCAGTGCAGGAGGCTGCAGTGGCCACAGAAGGCTAGGGTTCACTTTCAACGTGGCTCAGGGATTCACTGTGGAAGCCGCAGACAGAGTGCCCCTTTTGATTGCCTGTTCCTGAGCCCGAGGTCAGACAGGAACCTGGCTTTGTTTCCTTTCCAATTTGTTTCCTGATGCAGTCATGTGACAGACAGCCCGCAGCCTCCCTCCATTGCGCATGCGCGCTGTGCCTGCACCCTGGGCGGCTGTTCAGTAAGCGCATCTCGTCTGCCCGCCCACACACCAGCCGAGTGTGGGCTCCTGCTGGACCTTCCTCTTCCAGCTCCAGGTGTGTTTGTCAGAGTTTCCTAGGCTGTGACACCCGCTTCCCAGGAAGCAGCAGAGACACAGTGGTACCATGCTGCCTGCCTCAAAGAACAGCCCGGCTGTGGCAGAGCTCCTCTAGCCGGCGGTTCACAGAGCGGTGGCAGAGCTGTAAACCAGACGCCCCCAGGGGACAGCGGCCGGGCACAGCAGACAGACGCACAGGGCACACTCACGCACTTCCACGCGCGAGGTGCATCCCTCTTAGCTTATCTGCCTTCCCAACACTTTGAGATAAAGTGTACCTACACGCATAACAAGGAGGAAATGCCCATGTGGTCCAGGGTGGGCCAGCTTCTGGTGTAGGTCTCTGCTCAGATGTGCCACCTGGTGATCTGTCCCCCTGTTCCCGGGTACCCTAGGAAGGCTAGCTATGTATACGCACCACACATGTCACCTCCTGCTTTAGAAAGGCCCTTTAACTTTACCTTTGTTTTCAAGAATTCCCTTGTTAGTTCCTTGTTCTCATACCTTATGGGAAAGTGGCTCCAGCCCATTCCGACTGTCATGTGGTCACTGGACCTAGTTTCTCTGCTCCCCAGGCCCTTTGCCTCTCCCCGACGGGCCTCCTTCCAGCCTGCCTGCGGGAGAGGAGCAGGAGCAGGGGTGTGCTGGGAGGGGCCTGCGTTCCTGTAGGTGCCCACTGGGCACCAGGTGAGGTGTCGGGAAGGCTGGTGCTGGATCAACAGGAGCCCAGAGAGGACACGGGCTCCAGATTCACGTGTTCCTGTGAACCAGGGGCACCAGGGGCAGGGTCCACTGCACAACCAGCCAGCTGGCCCCCATCTCCTCCCTCGGAGCCTGGACTGCCCTGAGGAACAGCCCTTAGCCTCAAGATATGGCCCTCAGGTCACACACAGAGGCCCCCAGGTGTTTACCACTGGCTGATGCGAAGGTGGAAGGCCAGGCCTCGCCCTCCAGGAGCAGCTGAGAGGACACGCAGCCAAGCCTGCCCTTCCCACCGAGGCCTCTGGGGCAGCCCTGCAGGCTGGACCTCTGCTCAGCTGCGGTGCCCACACTTCCTCATGGGGTTTCCAGCAGGAGTGTGTTGTTGATGCCCCTCTTCTCACAGCTGTCCTCGCAGGGCTGACTTACACCAGCTCAGTGTAAGAGCCAGAGAAACGTGGAGATGGGAATGGAGAGACTGAGCAAGGAGGAGCTGGGGAGAAGCCTGGAAAGCAGAGATGGGGAGTGGGGGAGCGAGGAAGAGAGGGAGGCTGGGGAGGAGACCAGGCAGCTGAGAACAGAAGAGCAACCTTGGCTTTGCAGATGCAGGGTGGGGACGAGTCTGACCGTGATTCTCAATGAAGAGGCGACAACAGGAGCTGCTGGTGGAAGGGTGCGTGTGGGGGAGCCAGTGGACGCAGAACCTGCACAGCGCCCTTCCGCGGCTCCAGGGTTTTCTGTAGCAGGGGACAGAGAAAGAGCTGGAAGTCGGTAACAAGCTCACAGGAAGGCTTTCTCACGGTAGGAGATAGTGGAGCGTGATTGGATGCCGACCGGGATCAGACACTACTTAGGGACACATGGAAATCTGCTCTCTCTTGACCAGCAGAGCCTGTTCACAAGTGGCCAGTCAGAGCAGGGCCTTATGTATCTCCTGGATCAAAGGGAGTGGACTGGCGTGTGGATTCAGACCCCCATCCTGGCGCCAGGAGCAGCACGCTTAACCAGTACACACAGACAGCTTCCTGTCCGAGATGCCACAGCCAGAGAACTGGATGGCAGGTATTGACTTACAAGATGCCACAGCCAGAGAACTGGATGGCAGGCATTGACTCAGAGTCCTTTAGCTCTGCATCTGTTCTGAGAGGTTCTATGTATCAGAGCTTTGTGATTCTTCCTTCCTGAAACTGCATTTCTACATATGCCTGATATGTTTCCGTGTGTGCACATTTGTGTGTGTGTGACGGAGAGACAGAGCAAGGACCTGAAACCAATTCTTCACTGATATCAAGTCGCCATATTAAATTCTTAATCAGAAACCTTTCATGAAATCCAGACATCTTTTCAAGACATCCCTGTTAACATCCTGTGCCTCTCCCACCCATCCTCTGAGAAACTCCTGAGACGATGAGAAATCTTGTTGACTGGACATGACTTGAAGTTGCTTCTTTTTTTCTTGACTATTTTTTCTTGGAAAGGTAAAGAAAGGGCACTTGGACCCCTTGCTTGCTTGCCCTTCAGGGTTCCAGACCGCTCTAGCCAGCCTCGTCGTGACCCCCACCATTCCCCCTCCGCCTAGCTCAGTCCTGCCCCCATCGTGGATCCTGCCTGTGCCCAGCTCCTCTCCTCCTGGGGACCTCATCAGGTCTCGGGGTGTCCCCCACTGCGCTGCCCTCTGAGTCAGGCCGAGTCAGAACCAGATCGCCTGTCCGGGAACGAACTTCCCAGCAAGCATGGTAGTACTTTGTGGGCAACTCCTGGGACATGTGGGCACGCACCTTTTGGAGTGTGCACTGGAGGAGTGTGCAACAGGACACCTCAAGAACACCTGCAGCCACTGGGACCAAGGCCTCATGGTCGCAGCTTCCACAGCTCGAGTGTCGAGACCAGCACAGGGTGAGGTGAAATCCGCCCACATTCAGCAGTTGGGAGTTGACCGCCTTTGCCCCTGTGATGACCACAGTCGCGTGTTGACGGGAACAGCCAAGCTGCTGTCAGGACGGGGAGAAGGGGTCTGCAGCAGGCCGTGGGAGGAAGCGGGAGAGCAGGGAGCAGTCCAGAGTCCCAGTAGCAGTGATCTGTCACATGCAGTAGGACATTGTGAGGCCAGAAGGTGAGAAAACACATTCCACAAATAATAAAATAGGTATTCAGCATCTCAAAAGAAAAATTCACAGAAGTCGAATGGCTTATCTTTCTGCAAACAGCAAAATAAAATAAGGATAAGAGTAAGTGAGAAGTAAGAAGAAACAATTAGCCTGGATTTCTGTGTTGTCTCTGCAGCACCCTGACCTCGTGGGGCCGCCTCCAGCCTGGGCCACAGCTGGCTTCCGCTGGCGTGGACGTCAGCGACTGGGAGGCAGCATTCGGAGGCACCTGCGGGACTGGATGTCTTGCTCTGGGACACATGCCCTTGGACGAAGGGAGATGTCCTGCTGAAGAGCCCAGAGGCAGCGTGTCGGGAGAGCAGCAGTGCACGAGCCAAATGAGGAGCACCGTGAGGGGGGAGCCTTTTAGTCAGGGTGGTCAAACTGGAGGCTCCCGGCCCTGGCGGGACCCTGGTGCTGGGGCCGCTTCTGAGAACCAGGCATGGGGAAGGGCTGAAGCAGCCGCCGGCACTGCCCCTACCCCGTTCTCTGCCCTGCGAGGATCTCGGGAAGGATCTGGAGGGATGCCAGTGACCGGTCCCTCGCAAAGGCCACCATAGGCGAGGCCACTTATGACAGGAGGATCCTGTGAGTGGGGTGACACTCGTCTTGCTGAATATGGTCCAAACTCACTGCACTTGTCCCCACGCCAGGCACCCAGGAGGATGAGCCAATGTCAGCTCCTGAGGGTGGTAAGGAGTCTCTGTCGTCAGGCTGGGCAGCTCAGCGCCTTGACGTACCCCATGCAGCCGTGGGGAGTCTCACCTTCCACATGCTCACGCCCCCGTCCTCTGTCCAGGGCTGCTGCTTCCTGTGCCCTCCCCCTCTAAGCTGTCCAGTGATGGCCGTATCATTCTGAGAAGCCCCCTTCCCTCCAAGTTAGCCACGGATTAAATACAGCCCATCCTCCTCTCTGAACCTAGAGTACAGTTCCACTTTGGCTCCATCAGGCTCTGTTAACAACTGTGACAGGTGAGAAGCCAAGCGAGGCTCACAGCCCAGCGCGTCGGGACTCCAGAAGTCCTCTCCCGGCCTCAGGCTCCAGGTCCTGCCTTCCAGACGATGACACTGGAAGCTGGTCTGAGTGACTGCAGGCCACGAGGCTGTGAGCTCTCTCTGCAGCACCCACTGGAGGCTCTGCCAGGCAGGTGGTCTCTGGCGCAGACTCAGCCTTGTGGTCCTGGCACAACCAATCAGTGTGCACAGGTGCGGCAGAGCCAGGACATGTTTCTCACACGAGCAGGCTGTGGGCTGAGTTTGACCCCTGGCCATGATGAGTGGGGCCCTGTGGGACCTCTCGTGGTGGGCTGCATCTGAAGGTAGCGAGGTCCTGGCAGAACCTGCATCTGAGGGTAGTGAGGTCCTGGCAGAACCTGCATCTGAGGGTAGCGAGGTCCTGGCAGAACCTGCATCCTGATCTTAGACTCTATATTTTACTATGAATTGTGTTCTTTGTTGCTACTGTTATTGTTCCTAACCTGTGTACCAGATTACAGGCTACAAAGGTTGTTACAGGTGACAGAGTTCTTGCAACATTGTGTTAGAAAGGCAGGATCTCTGGCTCCAGGAGAGGAACTAACCTAACAAAAAACACAGCGGTGAGCTGAGCCTCACGCCAGTCTGCTTGGTCTACCAGCCAGCAGACCCAGCCCCCAAGGGGGCCTCCAGATAGATATACTGATTGTAGGGCACAGCTGCTTGAGAACACAGTCCAACCCCAGTGCATTGAACTCACAGAGCATCTCAGGTATCTGATGCAGCCAACACTTACGTCTTATTTTGGAGATGCGAGGGATTGAACCCAGAGCCCTGTACATGCTAGGCAAGTTCTACCAACTGAGCTACATCCCCAGTCCTGTTTGTTTCTTACCTTGAGACCTTGTTTCACTTCCTTGCTGATGCTGGCCTCTACATTTCCATCCTCCTGCCTCAGCTTCCCAAGTAGCTGGGATTACAGGTGTGTGTGCTGCACCTAGCAAATGCTTACATGTTCTGGTTTTGTTTTCTAAGAAATAGAGGGCCTGTGTCCTGGACTCGTGGGTGAATCTTCTCAGGTCACAAAGTTACGATCATGATGGGCTTCGGTCATGGAGTTCAATCTCTCATTTTGGCAAGGGCCCTCTTTACAAGTGAACTCTGTGTACAGTCCAGTCTAAAGAAAAGAATGCAACCAGCTACAGCACACCCTTGCTACACTTACTCTAGATCCTTCTCTGTTTCAAGGCAGCAGGTGCACATGGGTGCCCTTCTCAGGATTGGCACACGGCTGCACACCTTCCTCCTCCTGGACCAGCCCTGCGGTGCCCCATGCTGGTCATGGGATGCCTTTAGCGGGTCCAATAGGGTACAAATCAGAGCTAATTTGAAGACGTTTAACTTCGGTTTCAAGCATGAATTGCTGTAAAGAAATAGTTCCTCGGCTCTCCTGGTGAATCATCTTGTCCTTGATGGGAAGACGCATCACACATAATTAGCCTACCATTTGCTTATTGGATTTATTAAAATTCATCAAGTTCCTTCTCTCCTAAATGAGCCTCCGAGGACACACACGCATTTCATTTCCACTACGTGTCTTTCCGTTTGGGGGTGCTCAGAGCTGCAGGGCCTCAGGATGACCTGCCCTCAGCACCTGCTCACTTTGCAAACATGAAAGAGTACAAAAGTGACCTGTGAGAAACTTGTGAGTGTGTCATGCCTTCATTTTAAAATGCTTGAAAAGTCTATGAGGAAAAGGTTGTCTCCAGTTTCTACCTCAGTCCACCCTGAGGCACATTTGCTTAAAAAAGCAGCATTTGTCATTTAAAAATTTCAAAATTAAGGACATATTGAACATGAAAAGAAAACTATTGCTGGTATGTCAGGGGTGGAAATGCAGAGAGAAAAAGGGTATTGAGGGAGTTTTTTACCTGTTAAGGGGTTGGGCTCACAGTGGGGAGGGGCTGCCCTCCCGGACCTGCAGTCTCCCAGGGGCATCCCATGTGACCACCGTGCACAGAGAGGGGTGCCTCTGGCTGCCACCAATCTGTCACTCTCCAGGTATTTGTCAAAATACCTCAACAGTAGTGCAGGGGCTTTTGCAAAACTGCTCTGCTGTATTATGATTTTAAAGATTGGGTCTTCTTGTCTTAGCTGTGAAATAAAATCATCAATAAATAAGAGTAGGTGGCATTACAGAAGATGAGAAAATAAGTAGCTCATTTTCCAATAATAAAAAGGGTTACAGCCGTGATCCAATCTATTATCTCCAACATAATGGTAATGTCTCCAGTGAAGTATTTTATAATTGGGCTGAATGACCCAGGATTCTACTCTGGGGTGGTGAGATTTCTCCTTCAGGAGAATAATGGCTGCTAATGAGCAGCTTTGGAGGAACAGCTAGGCCTTCTGTGGCGCCGGCCGGGCACAGCGTTAGCGCCTCGCTGTGCCACCCACCCGTGCCCTGGAGGACCCTCAGCGGTCCCGGGCTTAGATGCTTAGGAGGGAACAGTGCCCGAGGCGGGGTCTGCGGTGCTTCTCACATTAAAATCCAGGCGATGGCGGCAGAAGGGTACCATTTGTCCCAGCATTCGGCGTATCAGATGGTGTCCTCTCCTGTCGCTGGCCGACGGCCACGCCCTCACCCAGAGGCCTCTGCTCCCTGCGGCTGCCTGGCATGGGCACTAACTTAGGCACCCGGGCAAGGATGGGGACGTGGGAGGTGGCAGAGCTGGCACCCCTGGTGGAGAATCTCACAGCAGCCCTGCCCCGGCTCCAGAACAGGTGCCAGGGAGTCAGGCTGGCAGAGGCAGGATGGCCTCCTAGCAGGGAGGGAGGCTTCGTTTTCCAAATGCGTCCTCGCAGGGCCACTGTGGAGATCTTTGTTATATATTGGTGGTGTTGCACGCTGTGGTTTCCGCCCCGCCCACACACGGGTTTCTTTTGAGAACCGAGGGGAAATGTGCAGCTTCCGCAGTGCATGCTGTGCAGGGAGGTGCCTGACCCTGGAGGGCTGTCTCCATAGCAACGGAGGCTGCTCTGTGAAGGCATCCTGGGCACCAGACACGTGGCCGCCCACAGCACGTCCCTGCCCTTGTCACCTTCACAGAGATTCAAGGCATTTCTTTGCTTCGTAACACTGTATAATATCAATATGATTTACTTCTAAGCCGTTCACATTTGTCATGCAGAGGACATTTGCACAGATCAGTATTCCGCTGGAGAACCACTTTGAGCATTAGGACCAGGAATAGCAGCAACCAGAGGCTAGGAGATGCAGGAGGCCTGGGCTCCCGTGACCCTAGAAACTGGCTTCCCCAGTCAGGACTCAGTGGTATCGGGACTCAAATAATTAGATGTCTGTAAAGCTGCTCTATAAGAGAAAGAGCTGATTAACTTCACGCATGTATTCCAGGCACACGTTGCAGCCGAAGCGTACAGACAGCAGAGAGGCGCCAGGTTGCCTCCCCCTCAATGCATAGGGAGAGTGGGCATCCTCTGCGTCCTGCATCTGCCTATCCAGAAGGTATCCCAGAAGGCTCTCTGAGAAACAAGATCAAGGCTTGCCTGTTGAGGAGGGCTGAGAGCTAGGTAGATGAGAGGTTAGAAAGGAAAAAAGACTTTCTGTCTAGATCTAAACCACGTAAACAACTAATCTATAAAAATTTAATTTAAAAAGAAAATACACATGCTTTATCAATATCTCTCAAAGTAATGAGTAAATTATAATTCCCCCTCAGTTTTAAGGTGTCATTCAAGCATTTATTGAGCATCAACTCCATGCATGACTCTTGGCCAGTGTTTTGCAAAAATACGTAAATTGCATTTAAGGAAGGCCTTTATACAACTAAACACAACAATGGAGTATGTTCACACACTGTGGTGTGAGCACAGGGCTGCGGGCATGTGGACCAGACCAAGGGCAGCCACTCTGGGGGAGGAGGAGGGTTTGCAGATGATGTGACCCGAGAAAGGGCACACCAGCAGGATGCAGAATGTGCGCTTAATTTGTTCAGCAATCAAGAACCACTGGAGTGTTTGGAATGGGAGAAACCTAATCACAGATCCTGCCTTCAGGAAGGTCACGGCTGGTGATCCTTGTCACAGAAGGCTCCAGAGCAATAGCTGCACTTGGTAATCGACAGAGCAGATGCATGAGGTGCTTTAACTGCACTGTTGTTCCTGAATCCTTGGAATACTCCATCATGGATGGGAGGAGGGACGGAAAGACGGCTGGCTGGGTGATGGATGGACAGGTCAACTTATTGCCCAGCAGAGCTCAGGGCTGTTTTATTACTAAAATCTCGGGTGTGTATGTTCACATGGGGCTTAGAGAGGTTAAGCGACCACCACACTTTAGAAGAGAGGTTGATCCATGACCCCCATGCTTACATGCGAGCCCTTGATGATTGCAAGCCGATGGTACCTGCCAATGGGTGAGGCACTAATAAGAATGAATAAGTATGTCTTTAAATAGCCTCAGAGTTGAAACTCTCTTTCAAAGCCTATCAGGAATCAAGTATGTAATGTATGAAATATCAAGCACACTAAATCAGAAATTCTTTCTAAGATTGCCATGATTCTGTCAATTCCATCAAAGGGCAGTGGGTAGATAACCAGGCTGGAGAGGGGATCCTCGCCCCACCCGGTTGAGAAGCACGCTGTGCATTTGGGAGTGCCAGCTCTGGTCCAGGCGGAGGTGTGTCTGACCACTGACTGCTCTCAGCCTGGTGCCTGGTATGTCATGTTCCTCCTCAATTTCCAAAGTGTGGTACGCATCCTAAATTAGGTCTCCACGTGATCCCGTCCAGGTTCAGTGTGAGGTAATACCTTATTCAGGTGTCTCTGCCATGAGTTTGGATGGAGCTGGGACCTCACTAAAGTGCCTGTTCAGTGTGGACAGGTGGAGAAAGCAATTTTAAAGGACAGAGAGAGTTCCAGTGGAGGCGTGGGCACCAGAGTCCTTGTGCTGGGCACTAGAGAACTAACGGAAGGCGGAATTCACTGCTATAGTTTATGTGTGCAGGTTTTCTGCCATTTTCCCCTAAAAATTTACCTTCATTTTTTTTTTTTTTTCGAGTACCACCCCAGTGTTGCCCCCACCTTCCTCCAGATTTGCTAGTTCCTGGAGTTCACATGTGTCTGTGTGCTGGCAGGTGAGGAGGGCCACCCTGCCTGGGTCCGGGGGTCTGCCTTTTGCGCTGGGCCACAGGCCAGGCAGGCTCCGTGGAGTCTGCTCTTCACGGTGGTTTTCCTGTTTGTCAGTGGTGAGTTCTTCCACAGCTGCAGCAAAAGGAACCTTCCTGCCTTGGGCTATCCTGCCCCTTCCTGAGGTGGGAGCTGCAGCCTGGTGTCTAGGGTGGTGGTTAGGGTGACGGTTGACCCAGAGTAGGAGGACGAGGGCTCTGGACCCTCAGCCTGCTCAGCAGACCACAGTCCCTCCAGCTTGCCAGGGCACCACGGTCCTCCTGAGACCTGCGCTAAGCCTCTGCCTGGTGACCTGGGGCTGAGACAGCAGCTGTGTTTCTTTTGCACTTTGGTTGGATATTTTAATCAGAGTTAACATGAAATGAGGTGGGTTTGTGAGTAAGTAGCAGCACCCCCACCTTCTCGCCATGGTGGACAGCAATCTGGTCAAGCCCAGGTGTGCATAACGGACTCCCTGACATTCCACAGACAGGGTCAGGATGCGAGCACCTTCCGAGGGGCTGCTTTTCTGGGGACCCTCAGCAGTGGTTTCCTGCTTTTGCCTCCCCTACCTTGTTTACGTATTTATTTTTCACAACGAGTAAGAACAAATGGGTCCAGTGGAAGTGTGGAGCCCTGGAACACAGAGGTTCCTGTCACGTGGTGTAGATAGGCGACCTGAAGAGTCTGAAGACGGCCCCGAGGAAGGTCATGAACACCTGAGCACACCTGTGAGCCAGGAGCAGTTGTTTCAGCCAAGGGAACCTTGCCGTTGAGTAAAGGAGCTGGCCACAGGCCTCTGGGAGGAGTGGGTGGCTGCTCCAGGGCCTCTGTTTCCAGGTGGCTGATGCTCTCAATCAGCCGCCTACTGGTGACTCCGGCTCTTGTGGCCCTGCTGGGCTGAGCTGGCTGTGTGTGCCTCCAGAGCTGCTGGCCATGAGCAGGCTGCCCAGCTCTTGGCAAAGGAAAGAGTGGGAACCACAGAAGCCCTGGCCACTCACGAGGTGCTCAAGCAAGCCACGCCAGACCTCAGAGTCACCTGTCACACTGTGGCTTGATAGTGAAGCTGGTGAGCAGCACAGTAGTGTCCACAGGACTGGAGGGACGTGGGCACTCAGCTGGTGTTGTCCCCTGCCTCCCCCGTAGGTGGGGCTTCTCCTCCTCAGATTCCCGTGGGTGAGTGGAGCTGGCCACGCTACAGGATGAAGGGCAGAGCCCTCCTGTGAGCTCAGGGTCCCGCCGTGCTCTCACCCTGGCTCTATAGACTCACCTGACGCTGTCTGTCGAGGTGTCGTGTTTCCTTGGTCCTGTGCAGAATGCCTTTCTGGCTCGTTTTGCCCTCTGCGGTGCCAAGGCTGAAACCAACAAGACTTGCCCACGCATGGTGGTCCCTCCTGGACACACTGTGTGGGTCAGCACATGACTGGCCCGTGGTATCCATCTGCTGCTTCCTAGAGACCGACGGCCCGCCAGGTGGTCTTGGGTGCACTCTCGTTTACCCTTCGTGATGAGCACACAAGTTGGATGTTTAGGCCTGCCTGCTACCGAAGTGGAAAGAAAGGTCAGAGATCCTGATGACAGAGCCCTGCCCCACAGCTGGCACAAGGGCGTGGGGCCGAGTGGGCAAGGGTGGTCTCTGTACCACCATGGTTGCCAGAGGAAGAAGCACTGGCAGGCACGTTACGAGTTAAAAGCCATCATAGAGCCACGCGACCTTCACCGTCTGCTTTGCCCTCTCTCCTGTGACCTTGTTTATGGGCCTCAGCTCCTGGCAGTCATGTACAGTGATCAGGGTTTGCGTAAGAGGAACTGCAGCTCGTTGGCATGACACGCTGGCTGCTCACACCAAGACCAGTGAGCGGGCATCGTGTGGCGTGAGGATCACGTTCTTATTTCACACCGTCGTCAAAGCTTTGATGCCCCACCGCCAAAGAGCTTGCAGTGTTTTGGTTGGGGGAGCCGCTGACTTGCTGCGTGCCGTTGCCACACTCTTGGGCTGATCTAGCGGTCTGTCCTGGCATGTCCCTTGAGGTCTAGCCTCAGAAGCCTGAGCCAAGCAGGGCTACCCTGGAACTCACCTGTTCACCTTGGGCACTCAGCTTCTTCCAGTGATGAGAGAATTTTCCAAAGAAAGTAGAAAGGAAGAGCAAGGTGTCAGTGAGCTTTCCGAAGGCAGTCAGTGCTTTCTGCTCAGTTCAACGTCGCGAACCTGTCTTTCTGGAAACCCACGTAGTCTAGCATGGACTGGCCCACAGGTAGGAAGATGCTGGGGACGTGAGAACAACCAGGAAGAGGTGTCTGGGTGTGGGGGACAGGTCAGCTGGCTGCTGTGGTCCACCCTCGAGTAGGAGGCCTTTGCAGCTGCTGAGTCAGGGGTTGCTTGTCCTGAAAACGCCGCTTGGATCTTGAGCGCACGCTCCGTGGATGTGTTTTCTTTGGGAATACTGCAAACGGGCATCACAGAACAAGACGGCCCCCGAGCTGAGAGGCAGAGTCGGTGTGCATCTATCTGCATCTTCTTGGAAATTCGCTGAACAAATCACCAAGAAAGACCAAAGATCTCAACACACGAGACAAACTCTTTATGAGCAAATGGTCAACAGGCTCTCAGACCTTTATCTAGACAGTCAAGAGAACAACTGGGAAAGCTAGGGACTGGGATTGAAAGCCTGGTCCCCTCCTGGTCTAAGGGCCACAGGGTCCTGGGGCCACTTGAGCCTGGGTGCAGGGGAGGAGTGCCCCTGGGGTGCTGGCAGGCCATGAAGGACTGTGCAGAGGAAGCTTTGTGTTCCACCAATACAGACGTGCCGCAGCAGGGCAGATCGAAAGGCAAGTACCAGGGCTGCCGAGCCTTGCGGATTTCAGGTGGAGGGTGGGGAACAGCTCAGGTGGGCGTCCTGTTGGCCCTGGGTTGACTTTCCTGCCCTCTGCCTGTGCTTGTTCTTTTCGCTCACTGCCATGGCCAACCTTGTGCCTCGTTGAAGACCACAATACCCAGGATGAAATACTTGTCCACTTAAACTTCCAACCCAAGGGCCTTGGTGGGAACGAGTACTCTGCTGATGCAGTGCCGCGGGCCTCTCCAGCTGTCCCGTCCACGTGTTCTGTGCCTCTGTCACCACCGCAGTGTCCTTCCTCTGACTGTCAGAGACGCCTGGCACCCACACCCAAGACCCGCTACGTCTCAGTCGTTGCTACCTTACAGAGGCAAAGCAGTCTTTCAGAAGCACCGAGGCCTGCAGCAGTAAGGCCGTGGGGTCGAGTTCCAGCCCAGGACAGCACACCGTGTGGGAGTGTGGGGCGGCCAGGACACCCTCACACACCCAGTGGGAAGAGGGACTTGACTTGGGTGACGCCTGGAGGGCAGAGGACGGGCAGAGCCTGCAGCGAGAGTGGGCGCAGGATGGGCTGCCGCAGGCCCCTGTGGGTGCACTGAGCTGCTCTGGCCTCTGTCCTGGCACTTCTGCCAGGACGTCCACAGCAGGGCCACGAGACCGGCCTCCACCCCACCCACGCTCACCCAGCACTGGCAGGTTCTAGGCTGTGAACCAGCTGCTGGGTGGCGTCACGGATGAGATGACCCTCTGAGACTTGGAGAACAGGCAGTGCTGAAAAGAGGAACACAAACCTCCACGAAGGTGGGGCAGCCAGCGGTCTAGGAGAAGCCTGAAGCAGAGGGCTCAGAAGCCCAGGGAAGGAGGGCGCCTGAGTGTGAGCGAGGTGTGGCGTGGAGGAATGGAGGCTGAGTCAGCCGTGGAGATGAGCAGGAGCTCACAGCATGGAGAAGCCCCGGGCACTTCAAGATGGGCAGCTCACAGTGCACAGGAAGCAGGAATCGAGTCCAAGTGAGAGCAGGCCCTGGTCCCTGGACAGCGGGCCCACTGAGGCTTGGTCCTGAGTGGGGCAGTCAGAGCAGAGTCCTGAGGCTTGTCCGGTTGTGGTGTGCAGGATAAAGAATGAGGTGCACACGGCTCTCCTGCTGCGGTTTGACACAGTGCACCTGGGGACCCTGAGGAAGGGCGTCAGGCTCACTGAGAAGCCTCCTGACCACACGAGAGCTGCTGACCCCAGCTCTGGAGCAGCCGCTTGGGAGTGCGGGCAAGGCCCAGGCGCTGGCAGTGCTGCTGGCTGGGCAGGGCTTGCAGGGCACATGCCCACCACGCAGGCGTGGGCACGTGGGACAGAGCCCTCTGCTCCTCCAGGCTTTGCACCGGGTCCTGCCGTGTGCCGCTGACGGTTTCCTTTCCAGTTACAGCTTCCTGTTCATCCTCTGCCTCTGTGTGATGAATCACACCTACCTGCAGTGGCTTAGCAGCACGTGCACGTTTACTCTCTCAGGGTTTCTGCAGGTCGGGAATCCAGGTACAGCTCTGCTGGCCTTCTGTTTCAGGAAGTCTCGTGGGGGTGCTGCCAAGTGTCAGGGGACCACAGTCATCTCAGGCTTCTGCTGGGCAGGGCTGACCCCCAGCTCACTCAGCCCTGGTTGGCAAAATTCAGCTCCATGCAGGCTGTTGGCTTCTTGCTGGCTGCTGACTAACCTTCCTCTGGTTGCCAGTGGTCCCATCAGATACCCGTGTGGGAAAATGTGCACGAGGCAAACTCCGTGTTCTGTGGCCTGACGCAGAAGGCACCTGTCACTTTGCCATGCTGTGCTCTGTGTAAGCACATCGGTTGGTCCAGTTAGACCCACAACAGGGATGCACGGGGAGTGAATGCAGGAGGCAGGACATGGGGAGCCAGGGAGGGCACCTGGCTCTGTCTTTGGGGCAGAAGCTGGGTGCCGAGTGCCTTGCTAGGGCTCCACACTGCTCATCGATACCCTGAGTGTGGGGGGACCTCCAGTGCCTGGCTGCTGATGGCACTCTCTCCCTGAGCCCGTCTGCTCCCCGGTCCTGCCCACTGCCTGGCAGCAATGAGGTGTCACTGATCCAGGCCTTTCCACTCTTTGTCCCTGCTGCTCAACCCTCAGCAATGCTGATTCCAGACTCTGCCTCAGCCCATTTGCCAAACTGTCCAAGGGTGGCTGGCAGTGATGGGGAGCCCCAGCAGCCTCCACAGAGACTGTTAAGTCATTTCCACCTGGATGGCATTTGGTGGTGCTCTGCTGAGGCCTATGCTGAGGTCCTATCCCAGCCCTTCTCCTCCTCCATCAGGACCCAGCTCAGGGAACCTCCTAAGCCACCCTCATCATCAGGACACAGCTGAATTGAGGTGTCTGATGCTCACTGGTCTGATAAGGTCAGTCCTTGGCATAGTTCTGAAAGGTCACAGGGGACTCCTGCCCTAGCTGTGAGGCTGCCTGCCAGTCTGCCCCAACCTGCTGCTGGGTGTGTAGAGGGTCTTCCCTGCCTTGAGCTGGGTCCTGAAGGAGGAGGAGGAGGCTGACTTAGGAGGTACCCTGAGCTGAGTCCTGATGGAGGAGAAGGAGGGTGGCTTAGGAGGTGCCCTGAGCTGGGTCCTGATGGAGGAGGAGGAGGAGAGCTGACTTAGGAGGTGCCCTGAGCTGAGTCCTGATGGAGGAGAAGGAGGTTGGCTTAAGAGGTGCCCTGAGCTGAGTCCTGATGGAGGAGGAGGAGAGCCGACTTAGGAGGTGCCCTGAGCTGGGTCCTGATGGAGAAGGAGGGCTGACTTGTGAGGTGCCCTGAGCTGGGTCCTGATGGAGGAGGAGGAGGCTGACTTAGGAGGTGCCCTGAGCTGAGTCCTGAAGGAGGAGGAGGAGGAGAGCCAACTTAGGAGGTGCCCTGAGCTGGGTCCTGATGGAGAAGGAGAGCTGACTTGTGAGGTGCCCTGAGCTGAGTCCTGATGGAGGAGGAGGAGGCTGACTTAGGAGGTGCCCTGAGCTGAGTCCTGATGGAGGAGGAGGAGAGCCGACTTAATAGGTGCCCTGGGCTGGGTCCTGATGGAGGAACAGGAGGAGAGCTGACTTAGGAGGTGCCCTGGGCTGGGTCCTGATGGAGGAGGAGGAGGCTGACTTAGGAGGTGCCCTGAGCTGAGTCCTGATGGAGGAGGAGGAGGCTGACTTAGGAGGTGCCCTGAGCTGGGTCCTGATGGAGGAGGAGGAGGAGGCTGACTTAGTAGGTGCCCTGGGCTGGGTCCTGATGGAGGAGGAGGAGGCTGACTTAGGAGGTGCCCTGGGCTGGGTCCTGATGGAGGAGGAGGAGGAGGCTGACTTAGGAGGTGCCCTGAGCTGGGTCCTGATGGAGGAACAGGAGGAGAGCTGACTTAGGAGGTGCCCTGAGCTGGGTCCTGATGGAGGAACAGGAGGAGGCTGACTTAGGAGGTGCCCTGGGCTGGGTCCTGATGGAGGAGGAGGAGAGCCAACTTAGGAGGTGCCCTGAGCTGGGTCCTGATGGAGGAGGAGGAGGCTGACTTAGGAGGTGCCCTGAGCTGGGTCCTGATGGAGGAGGAGGAGGAGGCTGACTTAGTAGGTGCCCTGGGCTGGGTCCTGATGGAGGAGGAGGAGGCTGACTTAGGAGGTGCCCTGGGCTGGGTCCTGATGGAGGAGGAGGAGAGCCAACTTAGGAGGTGCCCTGAGCTGGGTCCTGATGGAGAAGGAGGAGGCTGACTTAGGAGGTGCCCTGAGCTGGGTCCTGATGGAGGAGGAGGAGGAGGCTGACTTAGGAGGTGCCCTGAGCTGGGTCCTGATGGAGGAGGAGGAGGCTGACTTAGGAGGTGCCCTGAGCTGGGTCCTGATGGAGGAGGAGGAGGCTGACTTAGGAGGTGCCCTGAGCTGAGTCCTGATGGAGGAACAGGAGGAGAGCCAACTTAGTAGGTGCCCTGAGCTGGTTCCTGATGGAGGAGGAGGAGGAGAGCTGACTTAGGAGGTGCCCAGGGCTGGGTCCTGATGGAGGAGGAGGAGGCTGACTTAGGAAGTGCCCTGAGCTGGGTCCTGATGGAGGAGGAGGAGGAGGCTGACTTAGGAGGTGCCCTGAGCTGGGTCCTGATGGAGGAGGAGGAGGCTGACTTAGGAGGTGCCCTGAGCTGGGTCCTGATGGAGGAGGAGGAGGCTGACTTAGGAGGTGCCCTGAGCTGGGTCCTGATGGAGGAGGAGGAGGCTGACTTAGGAAGTGCCCTGAGCTGGGTCCTGATGGAGGAGGAGGAGGAGGCTGACTTAGGAGGTGCCCTGAGCTGGGTCCTGATGGAGGAGGAGGAGGCTGACTTAGGAGTTGCCCTGAGCTGGGTCCTGATGGAGGAGGAGGAGGCTGACTTAGGAGGTGCCCTGAGCTGGGTCCTGATGGAGGAAGAGGAGGAGAGCTGACTTAGGAGGTGCCCTGAGCTGGGTCCTGATGGAGGAGGAGGAGGCTGACTTAGGAGGTGCCCTGAGCTGGGTCCTGATGGAGGAACAGGAGGAGAGCTGACTTGTGAGGTGCCCTGAGCTGGGTCCTGATGGAGAAGGAGAGCTGACTTGTGAGGTGCCCTGAGCTGAGTCCTGATGGAGGAACAGGAGGAGAGCTGACTTAGGAGGTGCCCTGAGCTGGGTCCTGATGGAGGGGGAGGAGGCTGACTTAGGAGGTGCCCTGGGCTGGGTCCTGATGGAGGAGGAGGAGAGCCAACTTAGGAGGTGCCCTGAGCTGGGTCCTGATGGAGGAGGAGGAGGCTGACTTAGGAGGTGCCCTGGGCTGGGTCCTGATGGAGGAGGAGGAGGCTGACTTAGGAGGTGCCCTGGGCTGGGTCCTGATGGAGGAGGAGGAGAGCCAACTTAGGAGGTGCCCTGAGCTGGGTCCTGATGGAGAAGGAGAGCTGACTTGTGAGGTGCCCTGAGCTGAGTCCTGATGGAGGAAGAGGAGGAGAGCTGACTTAGGAGGTGCCCTGGGCTGGGTCCTGATGGAGGAGGAGGAGGAGGCTGACTTAGGAGGTGCCCTGAGTTGAATCCTGATGGAGGAGGAGGAGGCTGACTTAGGAGGTGCCCTGAGCTGGGTCCTGATGGAGGAGGAGGAGGCTGACTTAGGAGGTGCCCTGAGTTGGGTCCTGATGGAGGAGGAGGAGGCTGACTTAGGAGGTGCCCTGAGCTGAGTCCTGATGGAGGAGGAGGAGGCTGACTTAGGAGGTGCCCTGAGCTGGGTCCTGATGGAGGAGGAGGAGGCTGACTTAGGAGGTGCCCTGAGCTGGGTCCTGATGGAGGAAGAGGAGGAGAGCTGACTTAGGAGGTGCCCTGAACTGGGTCCTGATGGAGGAACAGGAGGAGAGCTGACTTAGGAGGTGCCCTGAGCTGGGTCCTGATGGAGAAGGAGAGCTGACTTGTGAGGTGCCCTGAGCTGGGTCCTGATGGAGAAGGAGAGCTGACTTGTGAGGTGCCCTGAGCTGAGTCCTGATGGAGGAACAGGAGGAGAGCTGACTTAGGAGGTGCCCTGAGCTGGGTCCTGATGGAGGAGGAGGAGGCTGACTTAGGAGGTGCCCTGAGCTGAGTCCTGAAGGAGGAGGAGGAGGCTGACTTAGGAGGTGCCCTGGGCTGGGTCCTGATGGAGGAGGAGGAGGAGAGCCAACTTAGGAGGTGCCCTGAGCTGGGTCCTGATGGAGAAGGAGAGCTGACTTGTGAGGTGCCCTGAGCTGGGTCCTGATGGAGAAGGAGAGCTGACTTGTGAGGTGCCCTGAGCTGAGTCCTGATGGAGGAACAGGAGGAGAGCTGACTTAGGAGGTGCCCTGGGCTGGGTCCTGATGGAGGAGGAGGAGAGCCAACTTAGGAGGTGCTCTGAGCTGGGTCCTGATGGAGGAGGAGGAGGCTGACTTAGGAGGTGCCCTGGGCTGGGTCCTGATGGAGGAGGAGGAGAGCCAACTTAGGAGGTGCCCTGAGCTGGGTCCTGATGGAGGAGGAGGAGGCTGACTTAGGAGGTGCCCTGGGCTGGGTCCTGATGGAGGAGGAGGAGAGCCAACTTAGGAGGTGCCCTGAGCTGGGTCCTGATGGAGAAGGAGAGCTGACTTGTGAGGTGCCCTGAGCTGAGTCCTGATGGAGGAGGAGGAGGCTGACTTAGGAGGTGCCCTGAGCTGAGTCCTGAAGGAGGAGGAGGAGGCTGACTTAGGAGGTGCCCTGGGCTGGGTCCTGATGGAGGAGGAGGAGGCTGACTTAGGAGGTGCCCTGAGCTGAGTCCTGAAGGAGGAGGAGGAGGCTGACTTAGGAGGTGCCCTGAGCTGGGTCCTGATGGAGGAGGAGGAGGAGAGCCAACTTAGGAGGTGCCCTGAGCTGGGTCCTGATGGAGGAGGAGGAGAGCTGACTTAGGAGGTGCCCTGAGCTGGGTCCTGATGGAGGAGGAGGAGGCTGACTTAGGAGGTGCCCTGGGCTGGGTCCTGATGGAGGAGGAGGAGGCTGACTTAGGAGGTGCCCTGGGCTGGGTCCTGATGGAGGAGGAGGAGAGCCAACTTAGGAGGTGCCCTGAGCTGGGTCCTGATGGAGGAGGAGGAGAGCCAACTTAGGAGGTGCCCTGAGCTGAGTCCTGATGGAGGAGGAGGAGGCTGACTTAGGAGGTGCCCTGAGCTGGGTCCTGATGGAGAAGGAGAGCTGACTTGTGAGGTGCCCTGAGCTGAGTCCTGATGGAGGAGGAGGAGAGCCGACTTAGTAGGTGCCCTGAGCTGGGTCCTGATGGAGGAGGAGGAGGAGGCTGACTTAGGAGGTGCCCTGAGCTGAGTCCTGATGGAGGAGGAGGAGGCTGACTTAGGAGGTGCCCTGAGCTGGGTCCTGATGGAGGAGGAGGAGGCTGACTTAGGAGGTGCCCTGAGTTGGGTCCTGATGGAGGAGGAGGAGGCTGACTTAGGAGGTGCCCTGAGCTGAGTCCTGATGGAGGAACAGGAGGAGAGCCAACTTAGTAGGTGCCCTGAGCTGGTTCCTGATGGAGGAGGAGGAGGAGAGCTGACTTAGGAGGTGCCCTGGGCTGGGTCCTGATGGAGGAGGAGGAGGCTGACTTAGGAGGTGCCCTGAGCTGGGTCCTGATGGAGGAGGAGGAGAGCCAACTTAGTAGGTGCCCTGAGCTGGTTCCTGATGGAGGAGGAGGAGGAGAGCTGACTTAGGAGGTGCCCTGGGCTGGGTCCTGAAGGAGGAGGAGGAGAGCTGACTTAGGAGGTGCCCTGGGCTGGGTCCTGATGGAGGAGGAGGAGGCTGACTTAGGAAGTGCCCTGAGCTGGGTCCTGATGGAGGAGGAGGAGGAGGCTGACTTAGGAGGTGCCCTGAGCTGGGTCCTGATGGAGGAGGAGGAGGCTGACTTAGGAGGTGCCCTGAGCTGGGTGCTGATGGAGAAGAAGGAGGGTGGCTTAAGAGGTGCCCTGAGCTGAGTCCTGATGGAGGAGGAGGAGAGCCGACTTAGTAGGTGCCCTAAGCTGGTTCCTGATGGAGGAGGAGGAGGAGAGCTGACTTAGGAGGTGCCCTGAGCTGGGTCCTGATGAAGGAGGAGGAGGGTGACTTAGGAAGTGCCCTGAGCTGGATCCTGATGGAGGAGGAGGAGGAGGCTGACTTAGGAGGTGCCCTGAGCTGAGTCCTGTTGGAGCAGGAGGAGGCTGACTTAGGAGGTACCCTGAGCTGGTTCCTGATGGAGGAGGAGGTGAGCTGACTTAGGCTGTGCCCTGAGCTGGGTCCTGATGGAGTAGGAGAAGGTGGGCTTGATTAAGAGAGTATCCCTCTTTCGCACTTCTTCCTCCCTTCTTGGCCCTAGGGCCTGAATGGTGAGAAGGTACATAGGAAGGTGGTGTTCCTGCTGAGCAACTGATCTGGAAGTTGTGGGTTTTATTCCTCGTCCTGCTATTGCCTTCCTTTCTATCTGGAAACCCTCAGAGAGGTGGCTCTTTTCTGAAAGGTTTTCTGTCCCCACGTGAACGTCAGCATCAGGACAGAACTGCGGCAGGTCCTTTATGGAGCTCTTTCCAGGCACAGAATGCAGAGTTGAGTTCTAATAAAGCGTTTTCAGAGAATGTCCTCTTAGTAAGTGTTCCAAATATAGGCCACGTTTTGGAAACTTCTTTTTCATTAATTCAAAACTAATTATGAACTTTAAAAAAAATGAATATTCTCCAGTGATTACAGTGGGTGGTGGTCAGAAATTCTGACCTGTGAGTTGGCTAGACAGGTTAGGTGAAGATTGGCATTGTTTTTGTGTCATGTGTTGTTGAGGAACTTGAGAAAGTGGGTATGTTTGTAAATGAGTCGGAAAACGTTAGCATGTGAACTTGACCTAACACGTGTTGCTTAAGTTCTCCATGGTGTTAGATAGTACCTGACTCCATCCGGCATCCACACTCACTGCCAAAGCTCGGGCACCGGAGGTCACTGCAGGCCTCCGTGTCTTCATTTCCTGGACAGCCCAGTGTTTTCACAGCACTGAATGTCTCTCCAGGACACGCGTGTTCTCTATGAGTGGCACAGCCCTCTGTGTCATGCTTCTTCCCACTACACACGTGTTCTGGGCATGTGGGGTGGGCCATGTTAGATCCCGTAGACAGCCCTATGAAGAACCCTTTCTGATCATCACCCCAGGTGTCCCTTTGAGGAAACCTAGGGGTGAAGAGGTGAAGAAATCCATCTTAGACTCTGGGCGTAGACTTGGTTTCTGAGACTTTTGCAGAGAGCTTTCCAAACTAGGACAGTTCCTCAAAAAACAAATGTGTGTGAGGGCTAGACTGCCTGCAGGAAGGCCAGGGTAGTGGCAGGTGAGTGTGCAGACGGCTAGACTGTCTGCAGGAAGGCCAGGGTAGTGGCAGGTGAGTGTGCAGACGGCTAGACTGTCTGCAGGAAGGCCAGGGTAGTGGCAGGTGAGTGTGCAGACGGGGTTGGCAGGGAGGGGCTGGCTGCACCCGAACGCAGCAGAGCCTTCGGGGTCCGGCCACCATTTTGAGCCCATAGCCTGGCATCAGCCCTGTGGGAAGCAACTTGGTGGGGCCCCCTGGTCCCTTCCAGGGAGCCTCTGTGAGGTGCAGCTGGCCATGAGGAATCTAGAGATCAGGAAACACGGTCACACTTCGCCCACTTGCAGGCCAATGACGAATTTTAGAAACTACAGTTGGAGATGTGATTGAAGAAGGAAGAGCTCACCTTCGCTCTTTTCCTCTCTGTGCTGTAAACCCACATTTCATACCCTTACTGAGAGTCATCCATACGTCACAAAACCACCCATTGTAAGCATATGGTTCCTGACTTGCAGAATCTGTCCAGAGCTGAGCGACTATCATGATCTAATTTAGAATGACTTCTACATTCCAGGGAGGCCGTGCACCTGCCAGTGCCACTCCCCATGGTAGCCAGCCTCTTCGTCTCTGGATCTGCATGCTCTGGACATGTTACACGGTGGAGTCAAACTGCACCAGGGGCTGTGTGAGATGGGCTTCTTTCACCTAGTCTGGTTTCCCAGCTCCACCTGAGACACAACAGAAGCGCCCTCCTCTCAGTGGCTGAATCATTGGTCTGTACCTCTGTTCTTAGGCCAGCATCACATTTGTTTAGTCACGGAGGTTTATTGATTGATTTGCTTACTTATTTATTTAGTTAGCTAGTTAATTATAATGAGTTTTGAAATCCAGAAGATGGTTCCAACTTTATTCTTTTTCAAGATTATCTTGCTTATGCTGGGTACTTTCACTACCATATAAAGTTTAGGACTGACTTAGTAGTTTGATTGATACACATCTGACATTCCAATAGAGGCCACACTCAATTGTCAGACCAATTTGTAGAGTATTGCTATCAGAATCATATTAAGTATTTTGATCCTTGAACATTGGATGTCTTTCCCTCTGTTTACATCTTTAATTTCTTAAAACATTTTAGAACTTTCAGTGTACATATATATATTGAATCTCTTTTTAAAAATTTATTCTCAAGTATTTTATTCTTTATGCTACTATTGTGAATAGGATTTTTCATAAATTTTATCTTTGGATATTTTTATTTCAAGTTGTCTTTCTCCATTCAGGGTGCTGAGGTAAAACACCACAAAATGGATATCTTACAAATAACAGAAAATCACTTTTCACAGTTTTGGAAACTAGGAAGCCCAAGAGCAAGGTGCTGGCTTATTTAGTTTACAGTGAGTACCCACTTCCTTGTAGATGGATGGCTGTCTTTCCTTGTTTTACATGGTGTAAGGAGGCAAGGAGTTTTCTAGAGTCACCATTATGGGGCTCTACCTCATGACTCAATCATGATCCTTGGTTTCAAGGGCTCCAATCCTAATACCATCACCTTGGATGTTAAGATTCAACACATAAATTTTGGAAGGACACAAACATTCTGGACATAGAATTAGTATGTAGAAATATAATCATATTGCTCTTACTCTACAAGGCTTGCTGAGCTGATTTATTAGTTCTAATATGTATGGTGGTGGTATCTGCCAATAAAGGGGATTCCAGTTCTTTATATCCAGATGCATTTACTTCTTTTTCTTGCCTACCTGGGAAGGCAAGCACTCCATTAGAGTGTTGCCTAGAGGTGAAGGAAGCCAGCATCTCTGTTTGAGGATGGTTGTGGTGAGCTCACAGTCTCCCACCATTTAGAAGTCCATCCATTGTGTCTCTTTTCAAGTTGAGAAAGTTTTAACTTTTCTGCTTTTATGGGGCTGATTGTGTACGTATGTGACCTTCATTTTAGTAGTATGGTGTGCTGCATTGGTTATATGTTCAGATATGGAAAATGCCTGATATTGTGTGATATATTCCATTTGTACATTGTTGGATGTGGTTAAGAATTTTTATTTAAATATTCATACATGCTATTGGCCTGTGGTTTTTCCTTTGATGTTCTGTGTCTATCTGGTTCTGACATCAGGGAACACTGGTGCTCAGAACAGACTGGGATGCCTTCCCTCCCTCCACAAATGTAGAAGAGTTTAGGAAGGATTGCTGTCCATCACTCTGTAAATGAAGTTCCTCTGGGCCCAGGAGTGGGCTGCTGGAAGCTACTAAAACACAAACTAGGTCTCTTTGTTTGGCAGAACTATATCCAAATGATCTGTTTCTTCTCCAGTCAGTGTTAATAGTTTATGTCTTTCTAGAAATTTTTCTTTTTACCTATTTTATCTAATTCCTTGACACACATTTGTTCCTATTATTCCTCTGTTATCCTTTATATTTCAGTAAAATAAATAAAGCTGTCTTTACTTTTGCTCCTGAATTTGGTAATTTTCATTTTTTCCCTTTTTTTCTCTCCATAGGTGTAGACACAGGTTTTGTTACTCTAAAGTCTTTGACTTATGATTTTATCACTTTTTCTTTCTGTTCATGTTCTTCTTCTCTAATCTATAGTCTTCCTTTCTGTACGTTGGGAATTTTGTCCCTTTTTGTTTAGTTTCTTCAGTGGAAAAATTAGATTTTTTTTTTACTTAATTTTCTTTTTAACATTAGTATTTACAGCTTCAAGCTTCCATTTCATTGTTTTAGCTTCATTCTATAATTTTTGTAGGTGGTATTTTCACTTTCATCCTTTTCAACATTCTTTCTAATTTGTCTTGTGATTCTTTTCCTTGAACCATTGTTTTTCATTTGCTCTTTTTGGATATATGTGACTTACTGTACATACATGGAGTATAACTTATTCTAATTAGGATCCCATTCTTGTGATTTTACATGATGAGAGTTTCACTGGTCATGTATGTGTTCATAGTTGAACGTAGGAAAGTTATGTCCAGTTCAGTCCACTGTCTTTCTTATTCCTATCCCATCTACCTTCTCTTCATTCACCTTTGTTTAGTCCACTGAACTTATATCCCCCCCTTATTTTGTGTCAGTATCCACATATCAGAGAGAACATTCAACTTTGTTTTTCGAAGGATTAACGTATTTCACTTAGCATGATAGTCTTGAGTTCCATCCATTTACCAGCATATGCCATAATTTAATCCTTTATCACTGAGTAATATTCCAAACAAAGCTTCTTCAGAGCAAAGGAAACCATCAAGGAAATGAAGAGAGAACCTAGAGAATGGGAGAAAATCTTTACCACCTGTTCCTCAGATAGAACATTAATCTTTAGGATATACAAAGACCTCAAAATACTAACAGTAAAAAATACCCAAATAACCCAAACAATAAATTGGCCAAGTAACTGAACCAGTACTTCACAGAAGAAGAAATATGAATGGCCAACAAATATATGAAAAAATGTTCAACATCTCTAGCAGTTAGAGAAATGCCAATTAAAACTACACAGAGATTTCATCTCACTCCAGTCAGAATGGCAATGATCAAGAATACAAGTAACAATAGGTGTTGGTGAGGATGTGGGGAAATACCTTGCTGGTGGGAATGCAAAATGGTGCAACCGCTCTGGAAAGCAGCATGGAGGGTCCTCAGGAAACAGATTGACTGTTATTACTTAGGGGAATTTTGTTTTGTTTCCACATATCCATACATTTCCTTCTTTTTTCTTGCTGTTACTGATTTTTAATTTAATTCCATGTAGGTAAATGAA
Source organism: Sciurus carolinensis (assembly GCF_902686445.1). NCBI lineage: Eukaryota > Metazoa > Chordata > Mammalia > Rodentia > Sciuridae > Sciurus > Sciurus carolinensis. The sequence goes on from NC_062225.1 coordinate 93,811,810, forward strand.
CACCCTTTGTATGATTCTAATACTTTAAAGTATTTCTTTCTTTCCTTCCTTCTTTCTTTCTTTCAGCCCGAATTGTGGTCTATCTTGCAATATTCCACCTGCACTTGGGAGAAAACATGTTCTGCCCTTGTTGAGTGGCTGTTGCCTAGAGGTCCACGTGTCCAGTGTCCCTACAGTGTGGTTCCAGTTTTCCATGTTCACGTAGACCATCTTCTTCACTATTTTGACCCATCATCGAACATGGGGTATTTTTTCCTCCAATTGTCATTATTGAATTATTGTCTTGTTTCTTTAATTTTGTCAGGTTTAGCTTCATTTCATTTAGGGCTCCTTTGTTAATTTATTTGTTTTTATAATTGTTAAGTATCCGTGACTCATTGAACTTTTCATCTTTTTAAAATGCCCTTTATCTCTAATGAAATCTCACCTTCAGTCTATTTTGTTCAATACTAGTACAGACTCTCCAGCTGTCTTTTGGTTATGGCCTGCGTGACTTACCTTTCTTCACCTTTCACCTTGAAATTATTTGTGTCTTTAAATCCAAACCATGACTTTTAGATAGCATTTAGTTGAAACATGTTTTAATTCATTCTTCACATCTCTGCCTTTCATTTGGGATGTTTAATTCATTTACATTTAATGTGATGATGGATAAGTTAAGATTTACACCTACAATTGTGCCATTTGCTTTCTCTGTGTCTTGTCTTTTTTGTTCCTTTATTTCTCTATTTATTCTTTTTTTCCCTGCATAGACACTTCCATTTTAATATTTTAGTTTGTTATTTTATTTGTTTTAATTATTTTATCTCAAAAATTATCACAATAATTGCCTTGGAAAATACAAATAGCAATTAATTGAATCTATTTCAGATTAATACTAACTTAATTCAAAAGGAGTTAAAAACTTTGCTTCCAAATACTTTCATTTCCTCTACCCACTTTTGACCATTATTGTCAACAAATTGCATCTTTGTCCATAAGCACAATTTTAGAACTCTTCATTTTTGCCATTATCTCTTAAAACCAAATGGGTACAAAAGTGGTACAAGCAAGAATATGCATATACCCTCTCTCACAGTATCTGTGAAGCTTCTTAAGCCACTGCTTTCCATTTCTTTATGTGGTTTTGTTGTGTCCTTTCAACGCAGCTTGAAAGGCTCCCTGTGTGTTTCTTATGGGGAAGGTCTTCTGTGACATTTTCCTCAGACTCAGTTTATACAGGAATGTCCTAGACGAATGTTCCTTTTAAAGGTGAGTTTAGCTAGGTACAAAATTCTTGGTCGACTCCTTGAAGATGCCAGCCCGCTCACCTCCGTAGTTTCTATGAAATGCTGGCTGTTATCTTACAGAGTCTGCCTTGCGTGTGACAGACCGTTTTCCATTTGCTTCCCTCAGGATTCCTCGTCTGTTTGATCTGGAGATGTTCCCGTGCCAGTCCCCTTGAGGCCCGCTTCTAGTTCTTCAGTGTGTAATTAATTCCACTTACCCACGTGGAGAGTGTGGGCCCTCGTTTCTTTGAGCTCTTTTCTCTGACCCCCTCTCTCTCTCTTCACCTGCTGACACTCCCTGTTTGTATAGACTTCCTGTGTCCACAGACCTGCCGATGTCCTTGGTGATTTCTGAGGCTCTTTTCACTTTTCTTGAGTATTTCCTCTTTGCTTTTGAAACTGGATGGGCTGGATCATCCCATCTTTGAGTTTCTGACTCACTGTTCAGCCACACTGACGGGTTTTCATTTCAGTTATTATACTTTTCAATTTCAGAAATCGTATTTGGCTATTTCTGTATGGGCACTGATATTCCATTGGGTGAGGCATCATTTCCATATTTCCGTTAAATTTTTAGACATAGTTTACTTTGTTTACTTGGGCATGTTTATAACAACAGATTTCAAACCTTCGTCTACTTAGTCCAAAATGTGAGCCTCATTAGAGACACGTGTTGGCTGTTTCTTCTTTGTGCATATGCCATACCTCTCTGTTTCTTTGTGTTCCTCATTTTTGCTTTGCAAGCTGATTGTGTTAAATGTGCTGCAGTGAGTGCGGTGTGAGGTGTCCGTCGCCCGGGCTCAAGCACCTGCTGTAGTCTAGTTGTGTGGGCCTCACTGCTACTCTCTTTGTGGCTTTCCAGGACTAATTCCATGGATTTTGTAAATGCTGCGTTGTGACTGCTGAGGTCTCTGCCGACTTCTTTTTCCTTCGTTCTAGAATGCATTCATTGTTCACTTCTCAAGCCTGGCTTTCTGAGTCTCACGTCTGGGTCAGATGACACTTGGCCAGCATGTCTTCAGGCTTTGCCGAGTGGGTCTGTGCAAGAGGCGTGCGTTCCAACTTCAGGATTTGAGCGAAATCCCTGACTTCCACTGCTGCTCCTACAGAGCCTCAAGGTCATCCGAGGAGAATTCCTTTTCTTTTCCACGTCCTTCCAGGCAGGCACACAGCCTTTTAAATCCAGGCATGCTTCAGAGTTTCTAAAGCGTCCTGTGGTTGACAAGTTCTCTGGGATTTCTTTTGAAACCCTCAGCCAGGCTTCTGTTTATCCCAGGAGAAATCCAGCTGGAGGCTGGGAGGCTGCCCAGCTGCTGCTGTTCCAGCCATGCCTGGAGGTGGGGCGCCCATTGGGTGCTAAGAATAGACGTTCCCTGGGGGCTGCATGTGTGCTGGGGATGGGGCTCCCAAGGGAACTCCAGCCCCTCAACACTCCTGTGTCTTCAGCCTCACCAGCTCTGGGCCGCTGTGCACTCTGCTGGTATGTAGAGGGGGTGGGATGAAAAGCCCCAAGCTTCACAGACGCTGACTGTCTTACCAAACCCAGTTGTTTCCGGTAGTTTCTCTGGGGTGGGTCGTTTTCATTTTCTGTAGCTTTGGTTAACCACCACCGTAGTGAAGTAGGTCCTACTCCTTTTCTTCTGTTAGATCTTATGACTCTGCCCACATGTGGGCTCTTTGATCCTCCAGGTCCTCTTGACCGAGTGCTGTGACGCGCAGTGAGCTCCAGGGCCCTTCCACCTCCCGTGGCCCAGTCGCCTAGAGGTCCTGCTCAGCAGAGCTCTGCTCCTTCTCCACCTCCTGCAGGTCTGGCAGGTGGGGCCTGGGGCTTAGTCCCTGAGGGCACAGCTGGCCTTGGTCCCCTCTAGCTGTAGTCCTTACCTCCCTGCCAAGGTCCTCAGTGCCACCTGCGCCCCGTGATCTCCTCTTGCTTCCGCGGCCTCGGATGGAGGCTATCAGCGGTATCACGGGCCGGGGAGTTTGCAGAGTGTGGCCCTGCTCTCCGGCCCTGTTCGCTGTGCTTCCCATGCTGAGGAGGAGCCTCAGCACCGTCAGGTTCCCACAGGAACGACGCGCTCCGAAGGTCAAGCCCCTCCGTGACTTAGAAGGAAAAGGTCCTCTGCTCCTGTCTCGGGTCCCATGTGGCCCGTGACTTCACTGGGCTCCAGGTGGCCTCCTGTCCGCTTGCTCCCCTCCTCCCGGTACCTGGAGGGTGTGGCCCTGCGGCCTGCCAGGCGGGTCCAGCCTGGTTCAGCCCCTCCTACTCCTGTGACCATGGAAGTGTCCTTAACTTAGGGCGCCATGGTCTCTTCATCTGTGAGGGGGATAGTAATAAAGGGTCAAGAAATGATTTGTTCTACTTGCATTAAGGTTTAAACTCAGCGAGTCTGCAAAGCCACGAGGAGTCCCTTCCACTGGGCTGTGGGTCCTGCCTGGAGACCATGAAGCTACCGCATTGCCAGGGCCTGAAGTCTCGGGGGTGAGACGAGGGGACCCCTAGGAGGCGCACAGATCGTAAACCACGTGGGCAGAGCTCAGCCAGTGCAGAGGGAATTCTGCTCCCAGCCTCCGGGACACAGGGGCCTGAAGGCCTCCTTGGAGAGAAAGGCGACGTGCTCTGCGGGATGGGGCGTGAGGTGGAGAGAGGTGGTGTCAGGGACCAAGAAGAAGTTCTCATTCTGAGGACGTTCTGACCTTTATGATAAGCAGCAGCCCAGGGAGCATTTTGCGGTTGCCTCCCCTGCACAAACACCCTGCAGCTGACTCAGGCACCCTGCAGCTGAAGGCCGACGATTCCCGGAGCGCGCCCCCTCCCCACTCCCGGCTGATAGTCCTGCCTGTGGCCCGCCAGCGTGAACTTGCACCTTATCAGGAGCCCAAAAGAAAAACACAGCCAACCAGCCTGTGTCTCATCATGTCCCTCATTCCCTCAGCATAAATATCCTTGAGAACAATAAAAATTTGCAGCTTGATCAGAATTCCTGTCTTGCTGTCACTCCCTGTGTCTCTTGTCCCTTCATTCCTTCTCTCTTAGGTTTGCCATCCTGCGTTGATGTCCCGCGGGTCGGGACAAGGTGGGAGCACCGAGCAGAGAGCCTGGGCCCAGGCGGGCACCTGCCTGTGCGGGAGCCACGGCAGCGGCAGGCAGCCTGGCCTCCAGCACCAACTGCCTGAGCCCAGAGCACAAGAGAGGCAGACGGGGCCTGGGAATGGCACACGGAGAGGAGGGTGTGGTCTCCTGCAGTCGGGGGAGCCAGTGGGAGGTTTTAGAAATGAGAGACTTCATCGTGATCTTGGTGACGGTGTGAAAAGAACCTCAGGAAGGGAAGTACAAAAGGCAGGCGAGAGCCCAGGTGACCTCCCTCGAGGGAAGGTGGGGACCAGCACCGTGGCTGCTCTGCTGGCCATGGAGGTGGATGGTCTGGAGAAACCATCTCAGGTCGAGAGAGGGGAGGTGCCTCCACAGCGCTGCCAGGTCCTGGGTTCTCGTATACGATCAGAACTCGCGAGCCGAAGTCTGGCCCAAGCAGGTGGGTGGAGACGGGTCCTGCCGGAGGTAAGAGGGCATCAGGACCATCTCCTGTGAATAGGCTCAGCGCCCTATAGCAGAGACCCCCAGAGAGCTCTGTGCCCCTCTGCTCTGTGAAGAGACGTGGCAAATCAAAACCATCCCCTGCCAGACATCAAGTCTTTCCACGGCTTGATCTTGGACTTCAGCCTCCAGAACATGGAGAAAAAAAATGGCTGTCATTTCTAAGCCATCGAGTTCATGGTGTTTTGTTGTAAACAAACGGCAGGAGCGTTATTCTGCAGAACTGAGGCTAGGAAGAGGACCTCAGTGAAAGAGGCAGCAGGTGACGATTATTTCAGGTCTGAACATGGCGTATTAGAGGTACCTGTGGGACAGTCTAGTGTGGCTTCAGTTCACAAATGTGGAATCCACTGAGGTGCTTGGCATACACCCGAGAGCTGTGGGCACAAGGGTGTAGGCAAAACCCGAGAGGCGAGTCCAGGCCGAGGGAGAACGGGAAGAAGAGAGGACACACCCTGCGAGACCTGCAGTGGCTAGCAGCCTGAGCCCGTCAGAGACCGAGAGGGGACAGCTCTCCAGGGCTGCGGCTGCCGCGTGCTTGCAGCCCGTGTTGCTTTCACGACTGTGCTGATGCCTCAAGGCAAGCCTTGACGCACGGTCTCTTCTGAGGCTGGCGGGATCACGAGGGTCCCAAATGTTCAGATCTCCGTTCCTAGTTTCGCATGTCTCTCCTACTGCCTTGGGCTCTGCCTGCAAGCCCAGGCTTTCCTCAAAATCAAACTGAACAGCTAGAGCCCGCTTTCCTTCCTGACCTGCATCTGCGGGGGTGCGTCTGCCTTTCCACCACTGAGGCCCAGAGCTGGACGCTGCAGTGGCCCCCACCCTGCTGACTCCTCCGGGCTCACCCCATCCATCTCCAGCCACAGGGAGCTTCAGAACGCAAGAGCTGCTGCCGAGGGTGCCCCCTGACTCTCGTTAGTTCCAGGTTCCAAGCCTCCCCGTGTTTGTCTGACCCTGTGGGTCTCAGGCAGAATGTAGGTGCCGCTGTTCAGAACCAGCCTTCTGCCACCCATACCGGGAATTCCCGTGCAATGTGGCCTTGTGACGTGAGCCCATGGCGTCTCGTCTCCCCGTGCTGTAGAGACAGTCATGGTGCATGTGTCAAGTGCCCCTTGTCCTTGTCCCCACCAGGCAGGTGGCCTGTGGAGGGCAGGGCCAGCTCACTCCTCACTGGCCGCCCGTCTCGGCCCTGGAGCGGTGACAGCTGACTGGATCCATGCACCACGAAGGGCAGGTGTTTCCCGGTCTGACTGCTGACGCGTCTGCCGAGTGCTGCACTGGCCTCGTGCTCCTACTACCCCGTGCATTTTAAGGTCACAGAAAGACTTTTCCTAAAGCCCTCAGGAAATCCAAATTGGCTTTTCCCCAATTAGTCAGGATTTGTGCAGTCTTACCAGATATTAACATTTTTACTTTTATGGCATGAATCACAAAGCCACCAGAGGATCAGGGTTGATCTGTGCCTGTGTTTGGAAGCACAAGCTCTCTTATGGTTTTAAGCTTCAGCCCATGTCTACTGTTCCCACTGGTATTATTAACATCACTACTTATGTTCATCTTTCCTATCCTGAATTACAATTATTTCATACTTTCTAAAGCATTTTTATTATGTTTGCCTCAACTGATCCGCAGAATTGAGGATGTGGATCAAGTGTAATGATAGGCACTCACCACATATGAATATTCAAACAGATGTTGGGTGGCTCTCCAAGAACACACACAGCGTCATGGAGCTGGGACAGACAAGGGCTCATTCTGTTCAGGTTCCCCTGTTGCTTTTTCTTAAAAAGAAAATCATTGATGTTTTTAACTTATTTTTTTAAATAAGTGAATTACTGTAATTGATTTTGCAATGTTTTAAAACATTTCAGTTGAGGGAGGTTTTCCAGGATTTATTCCATGTGGGGCATGTGTGATACAATAGATGTATGTCCAGCACAGAGTTCACAGTACTTCCTCTTGCTCTCTTGCGTAAAGTGAATTGGGTTAGATCAAATCTCAAAATGGATTGCATGAAAAGTGAAGTGTCTCAGTATCTAGCTGAAACATTCCTTTAACATTTTCTGTGTTAAAGTATCTGTTATTGTTTTGGACAGTTAATTCCCAATGAAATTGTGACCTAATAGAGGAACAGGGCTAAACTTATTCAACTGTAAATACCAAACACATTAAGAAGGGTTCACAAATGTGGAAAAGTTAGACAGAGAAATGGGTGGATGGATTGATAGAAGTAGGAGTGGATTGATTAGTGAGTGATTGGATGTTTGGGAGGATGGTCTAGTGGGTGAATGGATGTATAGATATATGATGAATGGATGGATTAGTGGGTGGTTGGATATACGGGTGGATGAATGAGTAGACACCTGGGTGGATGGGTGGGTAGATGCATGAGTGGATGAACTAGTGGGTGGATGGATGGATGGGTGAATGGATGGATAGGTGGATGGATGGGTAGATGTATAAGTGGATGAATTAGTAGGTGGATGGATGGATGGGTAGATGCATGAGTGGATGAAGTAGTGGGTGGATGGATGGATGAGTGGATGGATGGATGGATGGATGGGTGGATAGATAGACACATGTAGAAGTGAATTCATTAGTGAGTGGATGGATGGATAAATGGTGGTTGGGTGGATAGGTAGGTGGGTGGATGGGCAATAGACTGATGGGGAATGAAAAGATTGATATGTTAAAATGAAGTATGAACTTGCTTTCTGGGAAAAGTACATAAGACAGAGGGATTTACTCTTATAGTTAATGTCTCCTTCTCAATTAGCATGTTCCTTCTTTTCTTGAGAAAGAGTAGAGATGGAGCAGCAAAGCAGCATAAGATGCATAGGTTAACATGTGTATTCCTGGTCACACAGACCTAATTATTCCAGTTTCAGAATAAGCCTTGAAGTCTGGGAGAACAATTTCATATCCCTGATTTTCTTTTTCATTTCTTTCTAAATGTCTTAGCTATGCTCAGCCCTTTACTGTTCCTATATATGCAAATTTCTTACAAAACTCATTCAGTATTTTGGTTGAAATTCTATCATCCTTTAATTTGTGGGAAGAATTGACATTGTCACAATATTAAGCCTTCCTAACCCAGATGACATGACCTATCTCTCCACTGACTTAGGTCTTCCTTAACATCTCTTAATAACGTTGTGTGATCTTCCCTGCGGAGGGAGATCTGTCATCCACTGTCTGTTCTCTGCATGGCAGGTGCTCTTCTGAGCCCCGCTCCTGTAGGTAGCGCCACTGGACATGAGCACCGTCTTTAGCTCTGGTATGGGCTCTGGTTATTTGTCAATTATTTGAGGACAAGAGGGGACAAAGCAAGGGCAGAACTCCAGGCGTTCTTTTCTGCTCTTCCCTTCCCCACAGGGAAGGCTGCAGTGCCCCGTCTGCCCCACGCCCTGTGCAAACTGTCCCTGAACCCTCATACCCAGTCCGACAGCTCTTCGCTGCTTGGTGCTGTGCCCTGCTGTGTAGTCAGCAGTCTTGCCAGTTCATTGTTTTGATAAGAATGGGAACCAAACCAAATTTGAAGAAAGTAAATTCAAAATAAATAAATGGAGGACGTTCGTAAGCAGCTTCATCCTAATGTCGGGCAGAGGCTTTGAGCAGTCCAGTGGTGTCTGTGATCACACATGGTGAGTGGCAGAATCTTCTTCCAGAGCTGTTCCTGCAGGGCTGGTGGCCCTGAGCACCCATCTTGGGCTGCTGAAAGGTTTGCCTGAAGTCATGGCTGTGCTGTCCCAGAACCCAGCTGGTGCACTGTGTGAGTGTCCAACACTGGAACGTGCTGTATGGGCTTATTATTGCTGTCACTACGAGGTGCCGATTTTGACCGCAGATGTCCAACCTAGTCAGAGAAATAGCACCCATCAAATTCTAATACAGTATAATGTTGGTGCATTAAAATTTTTAGATGCTTTATGTTTAAAAACTGTTACTTTTCTGGGAATTGAGAGGAGTTGTTTTTGAGAAGGGGGCACTTTTAATGAGTGGAATTTGCAGGGTAAATGTAGTGGAAGGCAGACAGCTCACAGGGGAGCTGGCATGAACAACACACAGGCCGAGTCAACGTCGGCAGAAGGGGGACTGTCCCCGTGGACAGAGGCTGTGCATTTCTGCCTAGTAGCTTCTTGTTCTTGTAACTTTCATCTAGGGCCCTTGGTGTGTGTAAAAGAGATAGACTGATAAGCCTTAGAAACAATCAAGGTCCGCAGTCAGCAGCGTTTGTACACATTTAGAAAAACGGCACGCCTGGTCGGATGAGTTCAGCGAGTAGGTGGGAGAAGAGCCGGCCGGCAGAGGCGCTCTCTGGGCATTTCCAGCTGACCGCAGGTACACAGGATGCCCACGGACTCACCAAGACAGACCCCTCTGTGTGGGAGGGCGCAGGAAGCCACTGGCGTTGCTCGGCTGCATGCTGAGGAGGGCAGCCGGGTGAGCGGTTCAACATGCCAGGGGCGGTGGGCGCTGATCACTTTGATCTTTGAAGGTGGGGAGAGGACTTTGCGGTTAGGTTCTTAATTTTGCTGTCCACTTCAACTCTGAATGTATTGGGGACTTTATAGGTTGCCCTGAATTTTGAGTATTATAATTACTTAAGAATTTTTATTAGTCTTTGATTTGAATATTATAGTTATCACTAAAATTTCTTTAGAAATACATTCATTTCTTAATTTAGATTTCATTGTACCCAAACAAAAAATATTCTGGTGCCATCTCCTATTCTGTGATGAAAAGCAATGATGAAATTTATACATTTGAAGGAATCAGTTTCTCTGAAACGCATTTACTAGGAAGACAACCTGTATCTCTGGCCACATGAATCCTATGAGATATTACACATGCTCTGGAACAGCAGCAGTTTCGCCTAACGATCGCCAAGGGTTGAGGTTGCCTGTAATTCTCAGCTCTGTGCATTCCTGGCTGAAGAGGTGGTGACAGAGCACCCAGGGCAGAGCAGTGGTCTCCGGGTTGGACGAGGCCTCTTGGCACCGCGAGTTCTTCCCTCTAGGAAGCTGTGGGGTTGCTGTGTGCACCTGCTCCTCTGTCTCCTCTCAACAGCTTCTTTCTCTCCTGTTGGCAAGGGGAAGCCATCAGCCCCACTGTGAGGGTGAGGACCTGGTTCCTCCCCACCGTGCAGAGGCTGTCTCCCAGGAGGGACCTGGGGACCTGCCAGCTGCCAGCCTGTTCACCCCCTAGCCTTCCGAGGCAAAGGAACCAGGTGCACCTGCCATCCACTGGAGTCAGACCTGGGCTCACAGCCCTTTCTCTGAGCTCCCTGTCCTCACTGCCGGGCCACCAGCTCCTGAAGAAGCCAGGCAGGGTCCAGTGCGTATGTCCCTGAAGAGCTCAGTCCTAAACAGCAGGTGCTAACTGGCCACTTGTCAGTCTCTGCCCTCAATTTCAGAAGGCTCTATTGTGACTGATCTTGTGGCATAAATGCACAGCGTAAAATCTTTGGTGTGGCTACCCCTGAGCAGGAGATGTGAGCACTCTGTTCAGGATTACCAGGGAAATTTGCAAAAATAAAAAATAATCACAATGTTTATACACTTAAAAACAATTTAACTGTCCGCCAGTCCGATGCCACAAGTCACTGAGGAGAGCCAGTGGTGTTCTCTGTGCCCCGGGAAGCACCATCCCTGGAGCACCACAGGGCTTCTAGATATTCTGAAACAGGAGAGGATCTCAGGGAAGATAGGAAGATGGCATGGTGCCTCAGGTCTGGGCTCAGGCAAGTCATTTCATTTGACAGAGCAGTAAGGCGAGGATAAATGTGGCCAAGTACAAACTTCCAAGGGAAATTAAAAGGAACCCGCAACGCAGAAGACAGAGGCAAGACCCACGTGAGCGCAAGCAGCTGAGCTGGGGCCGAACTGCCCTTTGTACCAAGGACACAGTGAAAACGAGCCACAGCCCCTGTCCTTGAGGACTCAGCACTGAATCATGCATTAGCTGTAATAACGCAAGGGCGAGGTCTTAGCCAAGGGCAGAGGTGACCGCAGGATCCTGTTCAGAAACCATGGGAACACTGGAGCCAGCGGTGCGGGAAGGGGTTTTAAAAGAAAAGGGACGGAACTGGAAACAGCTGGCATCTGATGGAAAATAAAGGGAATTAGTGAAGAAGAGTCATCCAGGGCACAAACGTCCAGGCAAACCCCAGAAAGTTCGTTTAAATGTGTAAATCTTTATGGTCAAGCTAAAATAAAGATGGACCTTAGGTTGCTTTGTTTTAGAAGGAAAAAGTCAAAAACAACCCTCAGGAATGGTTTTTTTCCCCTTCTCAGAATTCAGTTTGCATAAAGGACTCTAGAGCATGCATCTTTGGTTCTCAGCTGAAGACAGCAGACTGAAAGCCACAGAGGCGCTGGGCTCTCCTGAAATCCCACTAAGATGGCAGAGAAGTGATCTTCAGTTTTTTTAAAATATACAACTGCAGAACAAAGAGTGGCAAGACTGGAGGTGGCTGGAAGGCTGAGAAGCAGCTGCAGTGACCCAGGAGAGGAGGCTGAGCCACAGGGCGAGGACCCCGGTCCCAGGCCTGCGTGGGGCCACACCGGGACACATCCAGATGTGCAGAGGCTTGAGTTGCCCTGGGAGGAGCAGAGTGGGGTCTCTTTGCCTACCGGGACCCTGATACTCTCCCCCTCTGGAGGACGCCCCTCGGGCAGACGAAACCTCTCGTGAGACTTTTCTCACTTGACTGGTCCTGAGAAGACTTCTGTATCGAAGGCATCACAGTCTTCTAAGTGTTAAAATTATGAGCTCCTCCTCAGTGGTTGCTTCTTCATGGGCCAAATCCAGTGCAGGCTGGGGATTTGCAAGGACAGCAGGTGACAAGCTGCAGAGTTGGTGTCACTGGCTCCATAGGCCAGTTCTTAACTGAGCACTCATCTGACCTGGGCACCTGCAGCCACCAGGGGCAAGAAGTCCCACCATGAGCAGGGCTTCCGGGGGCTTTCTCATGCAGCCCAGTTAAACTACACGCACAAATGCCCCGGACTCCAGGTGCCTGAGCAGAACCTGGTGTGGGGGACCAAAACAAGCACAGAAGGAAGGAAGGGAGGAGGGGAGGAGGGAGGAGGAGGAGGAGGGAAGGAGGGAGGAGGAGGAGGGAGGGAGGGAGGAGGGGAGGAGGGAAGGAGGGAGGAGGAGGAGGGTAGGAGGGAAGGAGGGAGGAGAAGGAGGGGAGGAGGGAAGGAGGGAGGAGGAGGAGGGAGGGAGGGAGGAGGGGAGGAGGGAAGGAGGGAGGAGGAGGAGGGTAGGAGGGAAGGAGGGAGGAGAAGGAGGGGAGGAGGGAAGGAGGGAGGAGGAGGAAGGGAGGAGGGAGGAGAAGGAAGGGAGGAGGGAGGAGAAGGAGGGAGGGAGGAGAAGGAGTGAAGGAGGAGGAGAGGAGGGAAGGAGGGAGGAGAAGGAGGGAAGGAGGAGGGGAGGAGGGAAGGAGGGAGGAGAAGGAAGGGAGGAGGCAGGAGGAGGAGGGAGAAAGAAGGAAAAGGAGGGAGGGAGGGAGTAGGGAGGAGGAGGAAGGAAGAAGGGAAAGAGAAGGAGGAAGGGAGGAGGAGGAAGGGAGGAGGCAAGAAGAGAAGGAGGGAGGAGGGAATGAGGAAGGGAGGAAAGGAAGGAGAAGGAGGAAGGGAGGAGGGGAGGAGGGAAGGAGGGAGGAGGAGGAGATAGGGAGGGGGGAGGAAGGAAGGAGGGAGGAGGAGGAAGGAAGAAGGAAAAGAAGAAGAGGAAGGGAGGAGGAGGAGGGAGAAGGAAGAAGAAGGAGGGAGGGAGGAGGTAAGGAGGGAGGAAGAGAAGGGAGGAGGGAGAAGGAGAGAGGGAGGAGGGGAGGAGGGAAGGAGGGAGGAGGAGGAAGGAAGAAGGGAAAGAGAAGGAGGAAGGGAGGACGAGGAAGGGAGGAGGGAAGAAGAGAAGGAGGGAGGAGGGAATGAGGAAGGGAGGAAAGGAAGGAGAAGGAGGAAGGGAGGAGGGGAGGAGGGAAGGAGGGAGGAGGAGGAAGGAAGAAGGGAAAGAGAAGGAGGAAGGGAGGAGGACGAAGGGAGGAGGGAAGAAGAGAAGGAGGGAGGAGGGAAGGAGGAAGGGAGGAAAGGAAGGAGAAGGAGGAAGGGAGGAAGAAGAAGGAAGGAGGGAAGAGAGGAGGGGAGAAGGAAGGGGAAGGAGGAAGAGAGGAGGAGGAGGAAGGGAGGGAAGGAGGGAGGATGAGGGAAGGAGGAGGAAGAAGGGAGGAGGGGAGGAGGGAAGGAGGGAGGAGGAGGAAGGAGGAGAAAGGGAAGAGGGGAGGAGGGAAAGAGGGAGGAGGAGGAAGGAAGAAGGGAAAGAAGAGGAGGAAGGGAGGAGGAGGAAGGGAGGAGGGAAGGAGGGAAGGAGGGAGGAGGAAGAGGAAGGAATGAGAGAAGGGAGAGGGAGGAGAGAGAAGGGATGGGGATGCAGGAGGGGGAGGGAGGGAAGAGGAGAAAGGGAAGGAGGAGGGAGGAAGGAGGAGGAGAAGGGAGGAAGGAGGAGGGAAGAGGAAGGAAGAGGAGGGAAGAGGAAGAAGGACAAGGAAGAAAAAAGGAACAGGCAAATCTGACTTGGTTTAGCCCCACATGCAAACATTTCGAACAGAAGGTCATTTTATGCTTGTTTTTCATGATAAGGCACATTATGCTATTTTAATATGTCTCATATATCAGTCTAGAGAACCAAACATGAAATAATCGATCATTCCTGAATTTTGAGCACATAATGGGCTTATTGACTGCATAGTTCATTTAAAGAGAATTAGGCCTGTATCCTTGTGAAAGGGGGAAAGTGCATCTCTTCTCCATGCATCATGGATATCAATGTGAGTGAAGTTAAATGAGTCCTGTAATGCAGCCACTAATGATCCCTTGCTCTGCACCAGGGGTTGGCCACATGCTGTGCCCCTGAGGCTGGCCTGCAGCCCAGTGCAGGGCGGCAGGGCTCCTGCGCCAGGTTGGTGGCCACTCCACGGTGGTGCCCAGGAGCTGGCAGACGGCCTGGGGATGAGGGTCCAGGTTGGTTTTTGGGTCTGGGTCGTCTTCATTTCTGGGGTGCAGAGTCCATGAGACTTGCCTCGGTCCTTGCCAACTCAGCGGGTGGTAGAGATGAGCAGAGACGCTTCACCCGACCCAAGCTGACCTGCCACCCGCACAGCTTTCTGCCAAACTCACCCTGTTCCCAGAGCCTCCCGCTGACGAGGACTGGGCTACAGAACAAGGAGCTCGGCTTCTCCCTGTTCTTTAACTGCAATGATTCTGCAAGGAGTGGTGCCTGGAGCAATCGGAATGACTACGAGCCTTGAGGAAGAAGGCCCCGTGGGACGCCACCACCATCGGGTGCCCTGTCCCCCTTTCCGGTGTGGCCTCTGGGGATCCAGTGGCTGCTGCTGTGGTCTGGAGGCAGCTCTGCCTGTCTGCCTCCCCATCTGTGCCTGGGCCCATTACTGCCCTGCTGGCTTCTGCAGCATTGTCATTTAATTGTGAATGGTGGCCTCATTTTTCTGCCTTCTTGTTCTTCTCTAGAGTGGCCACGTCTGGAAGAAGAGGGAAGATGTAGTTACTGAACCTGACCGACGCTCCTGTGTCTCGCGGTGCCCAGGTGGGTCAGGAGAGGTCCCGCTGGCCCATGGACACATGGATATTCCAGGAGCCACATGAAGGTAATGATTCTCCTCCTCTTTACACTTCATGTGCAGGACAAGCTTTGCGTTTTCATCTTAAAAACATATTACTTTATAAAGGCACAAACGTGGGCTTGTGAACAGAGGGTTTTCTGCTCACAAGGAATGTCACATCTGAGACCTTAGGAGCCCTGGGGAGGGGCTCTGTTCACAAGGAATGTCACGTCTCAGACCTTAGGAGCCCTGGGGAGGGGCTCTGCTCACAAGGAATGTCACATCTGAGACCTTAGGAGCCCTGGGGAGGGGCTCTGCTCACAAGGAATGTCACATCTGAGACCTTAGGAGCCCTGGGGAGGGGCTCTGTTCACAAGGAATGTCACGTCTCAGACCTTAGGAGCCCTGGGGAGGAGCTCTGCTCACAAGGAATGTCACATCTGAGACCTTAGGACCCCTGAGGAGGGGTTCTGTTCACAAGGAATGTCACATCTGAGACCTTAGGAGCCCTGTGGAGGGGCTCTGCTCACAAGGAATGTCACATCTGAGACCTTAGGAGCCCTGGGGAGGAGCTCTGCTCACAAGGAATGTCACATCTGAGACCTTAGGAGCCCTGGGGAGGGGCTCTGCTCACAAGGAATGTCACATCTGAGACCTTAGGAGCCCTGGGGAGGGGCTCTGCTCACAAGGAATGTCACATCTGAGACCTTAGGAGCCCTGGGGAGGGGCTCTGCTCACAAGGAATGTCACATCTGAGACCTTAGGAGCCCTGGGGAGGGGCTCTGCTCACAAGGAATGTCACATCTGAGACCATAGGAGCCCTGGGGAGGGGTTCTGCTCACAAGGAATGTCACATCTGAGACCTTAGGAGCCCTGGGGAGGGGCTCTGCTCACAAGGAATGTCACATCTGAGACCTTAGGAGTCCTGGGGAGGGGTTCTGCTCACAAGGAATGTCACATCTGAGACCTTAGGAGCCCTGTGGAGGGGCTCTGCTCACAAGGAATGTCACATCTGAGACCTTAGGAGCCCTGGGGAGGAGCTCTGTTCACAAGGAATGTCACATCTGAGACCTTAGGAGCCCTGGGGAGGGGCTCTGCTCACAAGGAATGTCACATCTGAGACCTTAGGAGCCCTGTGGAGGGGCTCTGCTCACAAGGAATGTCACATCTGAGACCTTAGGAGCCCTGTGGAGGGGCTCTGCTCACAAGGAATGTCACATCTGAGACCTTAGGAGCCCTGGGGAGGAGCTCTGCTTACAAGGAATGTCACATCTGAGACCTTAGGAGCCCTGGGGAGGGGCTCTGCTCACAAGGAATGTCACATCTGAGACCTTAGGAGCCCTGGGGAGGGGCTCTGCTCACAAGGAATGTCACATCTGAGACCTTAGGAGCCCTGGGGAGGAGTTCTGCTCACAAGGAATGTCACATCTCAGACCTTAGGAGCCCTGGGGAGGGGCTCTGCTCACAAGGAATGTCACATCTGAGACCTTAGGAGCCCTGGGGAGGGGCTCTGCTCACAAGGAATGTCACATCTGAGACCTTAGGAGCCCTGTGGAGGGGCTCTGCTCACAAGGAATGTCACATCTGAGACCTTAGGAGCCCTGGGGAGGGGCTCTGCTCACAAGGAATGTCACATCTGAGACCTTAGGAGCCCTGGGGAGGGGTTCTGCTCACAAGGAATGTCACATCTGAGACCTTAGGAGCCCTGGGGAGGGGCTCTGCTCACAAGGAATGTCACATCTGAGACCTTAGGAGCCCTGGGGAGGGGCTCTGCTCACAAGGAATGTCACATCTGAGACCTTAGGATCTTGTCTCAGAGTCACCGTGTCCTCATTGCTAGCCGTGGACCTAAGGGATGCTCTGATCCAATTTCAACACCCAAGCCATTCTGCAGCCCGGGCAACAAACCGTCAGGCCTGGGGCAGATGCGAAGGCCGGCGCTGCCGGGTTCGCCCTGCAGACCCAGCTCCCTGCTGCTGGGGCCCAGGCCCAGGGGCACCCTGAGGACATGAAGCGAGTCTTCGGGGCCCCGTTCCTTCTCGCGGGTTTGTGGGCAGCCGTCTGTCACCGCAGACGGGCCTCCCGGCGCCATGTGGGTGCTGGGGGCCTGCTCCTGCGGAGCTCCAGGTGTGGCTGAGGGTGCTTGAAGATCCGCAGTGATAGGCAGCGGGACAGAGGAAGTCCCCTCTGCCTCTGTGAAAGCGGCTGGTGGCACTGAGCTCATTCGCACGTCTCCAGACCTCCCCTCGCTTGGCAGAGCCACGACCCCTCCCTCCTCTCGGCCTTCGCAGTCACCACTGCTGCCCCCAGACAGGCCAGGGCCTCAGGAGTGCAGCCACTGTCCCTGCTCTGTGACCCGCCTATTTGCTAGCCTGCCTGGGAGGCTCACCCAGCTTGGCCTGTGGGACCCCCTTCCTACCTGAGGCCGAGGGCTTTCACTGCTGCCTTGAGCGCCCGTAGGTGCCACTTCCTGGTCCAGCTGGGGAAAGCGCTGCTGCTCTCCACCAGGGCTCACCTGTGGTTCACGTCCTCGGGTCTGGTGTACCCAGTGGAGCTGCCGGGTCATGTGGATCCCCTGGTGCCTTGGTTCTTCAAGGAGACCTTGTTCCTGTCCCATAGCCACTGCCTGCTTTCACACCCCACCAGTGAACGATGGTCCCATTTCCCCACATCCGCACCAGACTGCTCTTTGCTGTGTGTGTTGGGTTCAATTGTGTGAAAATGGTTTCTCATTGTGATTTGATTTTCATTTCCCTAAAGATTGGTGGTATTGAACATATTGTCATGTGCTTATTGGCAATTTGCATATTTTTTGGAGAAACATGTATTTAAGTCCTTTGCTTTAACCAGGTTGGTTTGGCTATTGATTTATAGGAACTCTTTATATGTTATAGAAACCCTTATGAGATATATGCTTTGAAATATTTTCTCCCATTTCATGGGTAGGTTTCACTCTGTTGTTAATGTCCTTTGATGCACAAGAGTGTCAGTAAGTTTTTTTTTAACATAGTCTAATTTATTTTTTGTTTGTTGCCTATGCTTTTGCCAATAAGCACATGAAAATATATTCAGTATCACCAAAGAAATCACCAAATTCAATGCAATTTTCTCAGAGCAATTTGTTGGAAAGACTTTCCTTTCCCACTGAATGGCATTGGTACCTTAGGAAACCCTTTGGCTGTGTACGCGAGGGCCCCTGATTGCATTCATCTTCATGTCTGTGTTCATGATAAGCCTGAGCTGCTTGGATCACTGTAACTTTGCAGCAAGTTTTGAAATCAGAATGTGTGAAACCTTTACCTTTGTTCTTTTTCAATGTTGTTTTGGCTATCTATGGTCTCTTGAGATACCATGTGAATTTTAGAATGGGCTTTCAATTTCTGGAAAAAAAATGGCATGAGGTTTTGATAGGAATTGCATCGAGTCTCTAGAGCATGTGACTACATTTCCTGATCAAGTGGAAGCAGGCTTTAATTCTTTCTAGAAATGAATTTCCACATGCAATTAGAGTGTATACTGTGACTTTAATTATTTTCATTTGATTTGAAAAACAACTTCAGATTTTTCACCCACTTTTTCTGAGCCTGTTACGATGAGCAGTAGGAAATGTTAAATATAATAAGAATATGAAAAGAGTCAAATATCAAGTCTCCCCAACACTGCCCTCAGGATCAGAAGTTATCAGAAAAAATGTTTCATTTCTCAAAATTCAACGTGTTGAAGGCTGTCTGTGCTGACTACCCACCCACTCTTTCCACCCCCCAACACCTGGCACGGCGGGGTTCAGCTCTGTGGCTCTGGTGCAGCTGCTCCTGTGCAGTCTGACGCACTGGGGGTGCTCGGCACCTGCTTATCCTGCCTCGCATCAGAGGCCCAGAGGGGAGGCCTGAGTCCTGACCGCAGGGCCAAGCAGCAGCTGTGCTCCTGCTGGGCCACTAGGGCTCTCCCCACCTGTGTTCCCCACCAGGCGTCCCCTTCTTCCTACAGCGCTAACTTTTAGTAGCTTCTCCACAGAAGGAGGACTGTGGGGCTCGCTCCAGGGGAAAAGCAAGAGTGCACGGAGCACAGTTTAGAGTGAGGACGCTTTCTTCCCTCTGTGCCCCCAGCACCTGCTCCAGCCGCTCCAAAGAGCAGAGCCACACTCCACAGCCTGTTGCCCGCCCAAGACTTTACCCAGAGTGAACTCGAGTTCCATCTCCCAAAACCTACACAAATTATGTTCTGAATGTGACCGTTTTAAAGAAATCATTTCTGATTCTGTTGCTCTCCTTTATGACAATATTCACGTGTCCAGAACAGGACACCTGCTGACATAACTCCAACTCTGTCCATCTATGTCCTTTGGCCCTTTGGAAAAATTCCTTAAAAACAGCTAAATTCATCTCTAGACTTAGCCCTGAGCTGCCAGTGGCCTTTGCCTTTGGGCAAATCACCCACAGCCTTGGTTTCTTTTTCGTAAAATAGGGATAGGGCAACATAACGATCAAGGGAGATGTGACGTGAGCCCGAAGCACAGGCACACACAGAGCTGATCAGGTGGCTGGACACGCACTGGGGGCCAAGCTTGGTCCTGAAAGTGCCCTTCACCTAATTTCCTCCTCAAAACCCTGTGAAGCCAGTGTCCTCCCTATTCACATCCTTCTCCTCGTTGACATCTGAGGAAACGAGTCTGCAAAGAATTGAAGAGTCGCTCTGTTATACAGTGAGTCCATGGCCCGGCGGAGGGGCAGGGGGCCGTCCAGTCGAGGCAGGCTGTTTAATGTGCAGTCAGCGTTGAGGACCACCATGGCTGCCTCTCCCACTCTGCCATGGGTAGAGTATTCCTGTGTCTCTTCCTGTGACGTGATATTTGTGTGCCAACTGCTGCTAAATCCAATGACTTCACTTAAGTGTGCAAAAGCCATCAGTGTGGCCTTAAGATGTCACCACACTCTCACATCTTGCCCAGAATTCCACCAAACAATTTAGAGTCACGTTCTGCCAAGGTCATCCCTACATCGAGAAAGACGTGCTTCGGTTGTTCGTGGCGATCCACTTGGATGGCTTCCATAATCATTTCTGATTCTGTTGCTCTCCTTTATGACAATATTCATCACAATATGATGCTATTAAACATTCTGGGTTGTTAAGAGGGATCCGATTGTTCGAGATCTGACTTCTCTGGAGTTCAGCTTGGGAAAAGCTAGAGACTTGCATTTCTCATGGGCCACTGCCCTTTTGGAAAGTAGGGCACCAAACCGCCATATCTGCCTCCTGTCCTGGAGTGTAGTAGAACCACACACCAGAAGTCTCTTTCCTCCCAACCGAGCACAATTGCCTGTAGCCAGTGGGAGTCTGATGGAAGCCACGGTGGGAGTGGCCGAGGCTGTTTGAGACCTTGGACCGTGGCGTGGACTCTGCTTTGGGGCAGTCCTGCTGCAGAGGGTCCCCCTGGGTGCTGCCAGGCAGGGAGCACCTGGGAAGAGCTCTCTGCTTGGCAGGGGCTCCTACTGCAGCGTGTGGGCCACCTCGGTGTGCAGGGTGGGACGCAGCTTATCTTGGGTGGTGTGAGGTGGGTCCTGCAGTGCTTAACGCCCCTAGTAATGGGCACACCCAGCAGAGTGGTTTTCCGGCACGAGCCTCAGAGAACAGAGGCCCTTTCTCCTAGGTGCCTGGAGGTGGAACCAGGGAACCTTGTAAACCCAAAGAGGCTGCGAGAACCCCACACTTTGTTGAAGATCCACAGTCAGGTTTAGAGAAACAGCAGGTCTTTCCGAGCTCATCAGACTCATTTGTGGGGGTACTGGAGTGAGTGAGTCACGGCCGACCCTGGGGTCACTGGCTACAGGGGATTTGAACGCCACGTCTCAGGATGAATGTGGACGCACACAGAGCAGATGCATGTGTGGTGCTCAGCCGGGTGCCGGGCGCCGGGCCTCTGCAGGTCTCCGTCCGCTCCACCACATCCCACGCCTGCATCTTTGAAAAGCCCCTGGAGACGTGTTTCCTGCTGAACTCTGGGGTGGGAAGAAACCTGCAGCCCGCGGGCTTTCCTGGGAAACTGTCTGGGTCTGAACTGAGTTTGGCCTTGTCTGCTGTTTTCACAGTTGCTCCTTGGTAAGAGCCTCACCCTCTCCTTGGTCTTAGCTTTGGCTGGACAGAGAGACCGTGCTGTCTCATCCATGAAGATCCATTGCCAGTATGTTGGGAGGATGTCCTGCTCGAATCCCTAGCAACACCTTCCTTTGCAGCATCTGTAGAAACCTCTTTGCTTACGTCAAATGTTCCTTTTATATGTAGTTGATCAAATTTTTATCACTAAAAGGTGCTGTTTTGAACTTTTAAATTTCCTTCCCCATAAAAGAAACTTGAAGCCTGCCTCAAGACGTTGAGCCTTGTACAAAGAGGTTTCTATAGATGTCTGCCAAAGAACACCGGGTTCAGAGCTGCGTGACCCTCTGGCTCCCAGGAGAACCACAGCACAGCCACGCTGACTGTGACCTCGCAGGGAAGCCCACCCAGAGCACACTCAGGGGTGGAGAGGAAAAGAACTTCCCAAGGTGGCATGAGCATCAGGTGCTGGGCTGCTGGGCTCAAACGTGAGGCTGTAGAGGAGGCGGGTCTTCTCCAACCACAGGCTCTCAGGACAGCGTGAAGGCACGAGCGTGGGTGCAGGTCCAACTCTAAGCTGCCCTCGTGAGCCCACGAGAAACAGCCCCACGAGAATATAGCAGGAACGGTGGATTTAGCGACTTATTAACAGGCTAAACTGAACAAAGCCAAGATGGAAATGGGCAAAGGGACGGGAAGACCCAGAGAAGATGCAATGGGTTTTCCACTAGAGAGATCTCCCTGTGTCACCATGGTAGACCACAGCTGGGCTCCCTGCCCCAGCCTGGCTCACCAGCCAGCCACCAGCACTGGGACACATGTTCAGCATGGCGATGTCCATCAACAAGGCCGGGATGCTTGGGAAGGACGCGCCCACTTGCAGGAGAAGCTTCCTGTGCAGAGTGCACACAGGGTCAGAGCAAGCGATGGTGCTCTCCTCACACTGTCCAGGGGCCGTCCCAGCCAACTCAGACTTCCCCTAGGTCTAAACCCTGGCTTCATCCTGAGCAGCCATGGTCCTGGGTGGACGGCTTGATGTCTAGGGCCTGTTTCCTCCTGTGTAGCAGGACAGGCTTTGTATTTACCCTCACAGGGAGGAGGCAAGCACGGAGGTTCTGAATGGCGCTTGTTTAGAAGGGTGGCTACTTTATCTAGTCTCGTTTTCAGGAGCAGGATTCTTCGGACAACATAAGCATTCATCCATAAGAGACTGGTTAGATGTGTTGCGCCATGTTCAAGTTGTGAAACCTTCTGACATTTTTAACTTAAGCAGGACATCATACAAGCCCAGCCCAAGCATATTTTTGAGCAGAACTTACAGGGCGCAAGCCCGCATGTGTGCCCCGCTACTGTGTGGCATTTAAAGTCTCCTGATGTTGGAGGCTTGTCAGTGGTCAGGCCAGTGGGCAAGGCAGCAGGGGCGGCTGCCTCTGCGGGAAGTGCTTGGCACTGGGAGGAAGAGCTGCTTCTCATGGCCACCTCCTGGTGTCTCAAGAACATTGCCCTGTGCGTGTGTGGCCCTCTAAGTGTGACAGGTGTGATCATGTTCACCATACACGTGTGGAGAGCCTGCCTACACAGCTGGAACCAGATCTACAAAGGCCCAAGGGCATGGCTCCACAGTGACCGTGGGCACGAAGGGCCCCGCACGGATACCGGCTGAGACGCCAGCAGAGGACACCGGGCAGCAGTGGGTGGAGGACACCTGGGAAGCAGTGGGCAGAGGACACCGGGCAGCAGTGGGCAGAGGACACCGGGGTCCCTGAGGGGCTGTCTGACCTCTCGGCTTCACAGTCCCCGTGTTCAAGGTGGGCACAGTAGCTGCCACCACTCAATGTGTTCACCCCGGTGATGGCAGAGCTGGGTTTAAGACAGGCACTTCGACTCCAAAGACCACGCTCCTAAGTGTGCCTTGTGACTTTCTGGGGTGACCCACTAGTCAGGGACAGAATGAGGCCAAGTGAGGGCAGAATTGTCAGAGAGGTGTCCCTGGGGGACCTGCACACGGGAGGCCAGCCACTCACAGGGGCAGGGAGAGTAACCGCAGTCAGAAGACAGAAGAGGCCAACAAGGCAGGAGGGAGATGGAGCCTGGGAATTCTCTTCTGATCTTCACAGTTTTCCTGAAGAAATAGCAAGTGAGGTCATCTGCAGAGAGGAGGAGCTGGGAGACGGGCTTGGCCAAGAGAAGAGGTGGAGGTCAGGGAGGCAGAGCAGGCAGGCAGGCATCTGAGGCCGTGGCCCTGGGTTGAAGTCCGCAGCAGCTGCACGCTGACTTCCAGGCCTGTGCCCGAGGGTGCGGCATGCATTGGACTGAGGATTTGGCTCTTCCCAGGGACAAGTGGCAAGAGAGACGGCCCTGGCGGCTCATGGAGCAGAGAGCAGGCAGAAGCACACCACCCAGTGGGTGTGATGAGGAAGGAAGTGAGGGCACAGGGAGGGGGAGCTGGCAGGGCCAGCAGGGTCCTTGAAGGAGGTGCTGGCCCTGGCGTGGTTCCTGCAGGACTCAGTCGGGCATGGGAGAGAGCAGCTGGGAGCAAGGAGGCTGGCCCAGAGCCAGGAGTCTGCAGTGGCGAGAGCTACCTCCCGGTGGGCGGTGTAAGGGTGAACCAGGAGGCAGGAAGCCAGTGGTGAGGTGCCTCAGGCTTTGGAGGACCCACAGACATGGGGCATGACCAGAGCCTCCAGGAAGTTCTGGAGACAGCAACTGAACCAGGAGCTGAGCTCTTCAGGAAGGGAGAAGGCTGCCTGGGTTTGGGGGTCCTCCAGGAGTGTCTGATGGCCTCGGATGAGCTGCAGTTCAAAGCCGCAGGACTTTAGGAGCCTGGGGAGAGGGGCCTGTGAGATGCGAGCATGTCCCTCCTGCTTGCTGCCACAGGCACCGGGCCAGCAGAGGGCTACCAAGACAGCATCCGGGGGTCCTGCTTCCCAGGGGACAGGAGGACCCAGGAGAGGAACCCGGGACAGGAGGCCCCGAGCTCCAGGGAGTCACGATCATGCTTCCGAGAAAGCAGAGCCAGAGTGGGCGAGAGGTGGGCGTCCAGGCACAGAGGTCTCGGGTTCCGGATGCCCACAGCTGCTGCGCTCTGAGCAAGGAACTGCGTCAGGCAGATTGCCAGGCCAGGTCAGGCCTTCGCTAGTTCAGAAGCCCTCTTTGAATTTCTGCCAGTGAGGATAACCAATAAGAAAATGAGCAATTTCACAGGATTTTCTGTTGTAATTTAGCATTAAGTCAAGGAACTAGGACAGGGTTCCTAGAAAATAGATCAGTGTGACTCAGTGTGATATTTGCAAGGTCGGGACTTTGAGTGCAGAGATAATGCCAAGCACAGTGCGTGTCAGGCAGCCTGTGTTTAAATGGCCACCCTACGTGTTCTTTGTAGATGGACAGATGCAACGCTGCCCATCATCTGAAAAGTAGACCCCCAGAGGAGGGGACTAGAACCCAGTTGCTGGTGAGAGGGGAGGCATGGGCGAAAGCCATGCCAGACGCTCCCAGGCAAGAACGTAACGCACTGGCACACTGTCTCTTAGAGGGAGGTTGCTAGGCCAGAGTCTCTGCTGAAGGTCCTGTGTGTGGTGGGCGGTGGTTGGCAGAAGAGGGTGTTCCCTAAAGAGTGGGTGTTGAATGGCAGGCATTTTGGTTAGGCTGCAAGACAGAGGCGGTCCCGTGTTGTCTCCTCTTTCCAGAATATCTATAAGAAACCAGCGACGTGGACCTGGGAGTGAGCAAGGGCAAGATGCCCCCGGGCCAGCGGCAGGGCGGAGGGGTCCACAGCAGGGAGCGAGCCGCCCAAGCTCTGCCCAGGAGCCTGTGGCGCCCTGATGGAGTCTTTCTGGTGGTTGGCCATCCAACAGAGACACAGCGGGGAAGACTGAAAGCACTTTCAGCATGGCCCACTCCTGGTCAGCACCAGAGCTGCCCACACAGCCCTTGGCCTCCCCAGCTGGGACGCAGGTGGGCGTTCCTGGAGGGAAGGCGGCCTCCTGCTCCACGCGAGGACTTTCTGCTGGAGTTTCAGGTGGCCTTCACGGAACCAGTGTGGCGACTTCACAGCCCTGGCCAGTGCCTCTCACACAACCGTGCCCCTCCCACAACCATGCCCACCCTTCTCCACAGCTTCAGTATAACTCGAAATGTCTCATTGCCAGAAGCAAAAGTATTAATGCACCAGGAGCGTGTGTCCACCACCCACTCTCTGGACCTCAGGGAGTGTGCACTTTCACATGAACAATTGTGCAAGAGCGAACTCAGCCTTCCAGAGAAGGCGGTGTGCTGAACTGCCCCATAAGGTCCCGCCAGCTGGCAGTCCTAAGTACAGGGTCACCGTGCAGATGGCGTGGGCATCCGCGAGTCCACAGATGCAGACGCCGTCAGCGGCTCATGGAGGGGTGTGTGGGTGGCACGGATGTAAGGATGCGGACAGGTCCCAGAGGGAACCCTGCCCTTCAGGTCCTCTGGTCATGGTTCCTAAGGAGCCAGCTGCCACAGCCACTCCTCAGGGCTGACAGAAAAGAAAACACCAATATTTTTTGCAAAAATAATGTTTCCTCTTTTCTGCCCGAAGAGGTCAAGTGACCATTTATAAAAGCGTATTTCGATTCTCATCCCGGAAACGTTGAGTTCCCACTTGACTCTGTGAGAAGATTCCTGTGTGACTGATGGTCCAGCATGAACAACAGGTGGCTGTGTCCACTCCCTCGTGGGCAGGACACCGGGATGTGGCCCCTCCCATGCGGCAGACAGGCCCCACCCCACACAGCCTCCAGGAGGACTGTTCGCAGGGCCCAGGGTTGAAGCCTGAGTCACACAGCTCAGCCCGTGTCCACTCCTGCCCCAACTTCCACCTGCAGCCCAGGAAATCTTCTAGGAGAGTCTGTCCTAAGGGTCATCAAACACACGTGGCGTGCACCCCAATGTGTGGGGTGCACGGACCCCGGAGCACTTACAGGAGCCCAGAGGGCCCCTCACAGCGTCAGAGCTAAGGACAGACCATCCAGTGACAGATGGACAGACGGACACAGCAGGACAAGGGCAGTGGGTTGAAACAGGAACACGGGCTGCCACCACAGCAGCCAGCAGGCACCTCCTGGTGAAGACGCAGGCCCACCTCCTGAGCCACTCAGGGCAGCACTCACCCCTACACTCAGAGTGGACCCTGGTTCCTCCTTCTGCAGTTCTCCGAGCCGCTTTCTTATGTCCACGTCCCCTCACCCACCTCTCGAAGCCAAGATGGGCAACGGCCACTGGTCCCTCCATGTCACACTCCTTCATGAAACAGCCTTTGCCCTGGCAGCCCTTGGGCTCCTCCTCCAAACAGTGGACCCTGGTCATCCTTCACCACGTAGGTCAGCTTCCATTGCTGCGGCCAGAGACCCAAGAGCCACTTACAGCAGGAGAGGCTCACTCTGGCCCTCATGTCAGAGGATTCTGCCTGCACTCCACTGGCCGCCTTCCTTTGGACGGAGGTAAGCAGAGCGTCGTGGTAGAGGGCATGATAAAGGAGGCTGCTCAGCTCGTGGAGCCAGGAAGCAGAGAGAGAGACAGAGAGGGGCCAGAGAGCAGAGAGGCCCTTCCGGGCAGCCCCCAGGCCCACTTCCTCCAACTAGATTTCCCTGGGCTGTCGATGGATCAAGCCATGGATGAGACCAGATCCAGTCGCTTCCCAAAAGCCCCACCTCCACGCTCACAAGACTTTGGGGAGATTCCAGATTCAAACATAGCATCTGCTGCATGTCTTGTATGCTCACAAAGAGTGAGCAGGTTGGCCCAGGAAAGCCACTTTGAAGCTCGACTTTTGTGCCCCAAAGCTCCTGAATTTCCATCAAAATGCATCAGTTTCCTGTTGAGAGTTTCTGTTTGATATTCTGACAGGTGAAGATCCTGCGACCCTCCCTTTCTTTATCTATCATCCTGTTTATCCTGAACAAACCACATTTCCACATTTAATTCAACTTTGGACTTTCCTTCAAATGGTAAACTTTCCTTTTTCTAGCAGTGAGGAAATGGAGGTTCTGGCTGATTGATTGATTTAATGACAATTTGTGTGTAGAATATACCAAGGCTATACACAGAACTTTCAGAGCCGTCACTGTGGACCGTGACACAGCCCAAGCCAGAGAGTGTGAAGCATATAAAGTGCTCCCTGTCACTCATGAACATTGGTGAAGACACATCAATTCCCTCCATTCAGCAGGTACTGTTGACTGCTCTCTGTGGGGCGTCGCTGTTCTACACGCTGGAAACACAGAAGACAAAGCACATAAAACAGGACCGGCGGGCTTCTGTCTGGCGCTGCAGGATGGGGTGGAGGAGGCAGAGGCAGTGTAGTCCTGTGTGACGAGTTGGTGTACTGATCCTCCCTCACACCCCCTTTCTCCTCAGTGGTCACACAACATAGAAGTCATGAAAAGGAAATCTAATAATCAGTTTAGTAAATAATAGAACTTAAGGTGAGAGACCAGTGACCTGTCCACCAAGAGAAGCGACGCAGGCGAGACCACAGTGTCTGTGCATGGCAGTTGGCGAGGTCCTGGGAACACAGGCCAATCCCAAGGGCCAACGCGTAGGGCTCAATAATGTTGACCGACCACATCTCTGAATTTATGGCAAAATGAACTTGAACTTCTGAAGGAAGGGCCGTGTGTTGGTGATTAGATCAGGCATGCTCCCTCCTGGGGCTGGAGATGGAAGGCACATGGCTTCAGAGGGGCAAGGAACTCGGAGCAGGAGAGGGGACCTGGCTCCTCAGAGGGGAGGCCCTGCACTTGACACTTTTAACAGATTCAGTGCAGAGTGTATCCATGCGATCCATTTAGAAAGGTGAGAAGCAGTGAGACTGAACACACAGCACCAACCTCACAGCCATCTGGTTAGAAGTTGAGGCAGAGACGCAGCTTGGGTGGACAGGCCGTGACTGACCTGGTGATAAGTGGCGCCAGCAGAGACCGCTTCCCAAGCCTTCCTGCAGCCAGCTCCCGGACTCACACACTTGGTCTCTAATGTGATTGAAGGAAACCACACTTGTCACTCCTTCATAAGCCTGGGGACACATGCAGCTCACAGACACCTTCCTAATAAAACTGCAAATCCCTAAACTTACTGATATCGGTTTAAACAAGAGTTAAGTCCACTGGCTTTTCTTATTCATGCTTTTGAGTCCTTAGTACCCAGAACAATAGTGACAGGTAGGTCGCTGAGACTCATAAAAATAGAAGGAAAGAACACA
This sequence comes from Sciurus carolinensis, assembly GCF_902686445.1. Classification (NCBI taxonomy): domain Eukaryota; kingdom Metazoa; phylum Chordata; class Mammalia; order Rodentia; family Sciuridae; genus Sciurus; species Sciurus carolinensis. The sequence continues at coordinate 93,839,616 of NC_062225.1, forward strand.
GGAAGGATGAGCAGTGCAGTGCGCTAAGACCATGTGCCGCAGAGGCCAAGCCGTGCACCTGCGTGGAGTTTGAAGCTGTGGTGCACTCCCATGGAGGACAAGCCCGCCCTGGGGCCTCACTCCTGGAGAGAAGAAGTTAGGCTGATTGTGGGACGTGTGCTAGATGAGTCTAAACATCAGCCTAGCAGGTAGGTCGTGGCCAGGCTGCCTGGGTTTGCGTTAGCTTCAGACAAAAAGCACGTACCTGGTCCACACAGGTGTGCAAACTACTGACCAAGGCCAGGGATTGTCTCTATCTATGAACTCTTCTGTTAGCAATTTTGAGATCATTTGTTAAATTTCTACTTAATGGCATACAATCTGGATTACTTTGTGCCAGACACAATTCCAAATCCAAATCACCTGTGTCAGGCGTCCGGCCAGGCACAGCCAGCCTGGGGCCACCCAGGTCCTCTGAGGCTGTGCTCAGTGCTGGTGGCTCCTGCAGGCTCAAGAGGTTCTCTCCCCTCCCCAGGCTGCTGGAGTTGTGCAGAGGCCTCACTGCTGCCCTCAGACCGCCCTTCCTGCAGAACGGGTCTTCCTGAGCACGCACTGGTGAGGCCCCAGGAGCACTCTTACCAAGGTGTCGAGCTTGCATCGAGCTTGCAGAGCGCAGAGAAGATAACCTGCTGCTGCTGCGTTTAGCTTAGATACCACTTTCATTTGGGGAACAGCTTGGTCCCCACTCACCTGGCCAACCCCACTGGAATCCTGCACAGGCCTCCTAGAGGGCGGTAGGTCACTGCCCTCCACCTGCCCCTCCTGTCTCTTGCTTGGTCATGGCCAGGGTCCCTTGATGCAGCTGTCCTCATATCTCTAGTGCAGGCAAAAATAGGACCGGGTGCACAGACCCCCCAAATCTCTCCCGCACCCCTGTCATCTGCCCAGTCAGCTTGGAGGAGTCCAGGGGCAAAGCTCTGGAGCCTCACCAAAAGCACCCGTGTTCACAGTGTCTCAACAATGGGAGAGAAATGCCCTCGCTACAGTCCAATTACGCATGACGATGACTGGCTGAAACCACAGCCTGAAGACCAACAGGAAGCCCAGCCCCCAGCCGCGCCCAGGAAGTGCTCCTGAGCAGCCCACCAGTGGCTGGGGACCGGCTCCCGCTGACCGTGCTGCTGACCGCGCAGTGGCAACGTGACCCTGACTCTCACTCTCTGGTTTTCTACTTCTTGCAGAGGCTCTGCCTGTCTTCATCCTAATCAGGCATGTAATTGATTGTTTTAGATTTTTGTTTGGTTTCATGTATTTTGTTCTGAACATGGAGTTTGAATATGATTTCAGTAGGTCATACTACCTTTTAAAAAGAACGTATCCAGCATGCAGGTTTGGGAGCTGGGCGATGCGAATGTCACATGTAAATTTATGCAGATGTGCATGCTAACGTCCCCACAGCATTTCCGTGTGCTACCGTGAGCTTGCAGGTTGACCTCATCACAGGTCAGTCCTCCAGAGAACCAGTGCAGCACCGCTGTGCTCAGGGCAACTGAGGCTCATCCACCTGCCACTGACCACTCTTCTTAAAGGATCTCAAAACTCCCCCTCACCATTCCTACAAGAGAAATCCCACTGGTGTCTTCCAGCTTATGTGTTTTCCACATAGAGGCCAGTTTACAGGATTTTCATGTATGCTCGTTTTGAAGTTGATTTCCACTGAACACATGTCACTTGTACTGTGTTCCTGGGAAGCCCGAGGGCCACAGTGAAGGTGCAGCCTTGTCCCAGCATCAGAGTCAGGTGGACAGTGGGCCAGGATTCAGCAGTCACAGGTGGAGCAGGGTTTGGGCTCTGCTTTCGAACGGCTCCACGAAGCCCCTGCGTGGGGAAGTGAGGGGCCGGCCTAGGAGGAAGCAAAGTCCTCGCTGATGGACCTGGCCCTCTGCTACACCCGAACTTCAGCCTCCTACCTTTGGAGTCTCCCTATGGTATTTGAAAAATAAAAGTGCAGTAGTGCAGTGAACACTAGTGCACCATGTTCAGAGGACAGGGAGGCAGTGAGAAGCTACCGGAAGCCCACCAGCTCCAGCAGGGGCAAGATGCTGAGGCCTGAGTAGGTGGGAGAGGTGGACCAGGTGGAGTACATGGGTGACATGACCACCTGTGCCTGGGGACCGAACACTCAGCACACTTGGAACAGGTTGGAAATCCAGCAGGAAAGGAGTGGGTCAAGGGTGACTGATTCTCTGTCCCCGAGGACAGGGGCCCAGGACTGAGAAAACTGGGGCCACCTGCTTGCCTGGCCCTTTGGCCACAGGAGAAGTTGCGCGCCAAGCCCACTGGCGTCCAGCAGGGGCAGCCCAGGCAGGCACCTGAAATTTGGGGCGGAGGTTCTGATGAGAGGAAAATCAGCTTGGAGATGAAGCTGATGCATTGTTCAGATGAAAGGAAAATCTAAATCCATGCAGTAAATGAAATTGCCACGGGCAAAAGCAGAGACTCAAGAGCAGAATCCTGGGGACAACTTGCACATAAGCCCAAGAGTGTCGTCAACCGGAAGAGCAAGGGCAAGAACTGGGAAGGACCCAGCACCTCAGGCACCACAGGAGAGAAAGGAAGATGGGAGGCTAGCGGGGTGGGTGAGCCCTGAGGACTTTCCAGAGGACCATGCTAAGAAGAGTAGTGCAGAAGGAAGATGGAGCGTGTCAACCGTTAGATTTGGGTCAGGATGAAAACTCAGAATCACTTGAAATGGTCATTTGTTTTGAAGTATTTTAAACTCCATATAAGGGAAATATGTAGAAATCCATATAAGACATCTTTTCAGGAGAATCCAAGCTCTTCACATATAAAGAAAACCAGAAAGAAACTGATGAAATAATTCTGCCCTTAAGCCTTGTTTTAATCAAGGGGCTTTAAAGTCAGTCTGTTGAAGGAGGTACCTAGTGCTTTGACCTGTGTGCAGGCTGAGCATGCTCTTTGCCCAGAGGTGGCTCACCTCAGGAAGCACTTCCGTATTGATTTTAGTGTCCTCTCCCTGGAACGGGAGGGCACCCTGCAGGTGGCACTACGGAGAGCCTCTGCCAGCTCTTCAAACCTCAGGCTCATTTGGGTGAGCTGTTGCAAAACCACCTGCCCTATCCCAGTGGTCACTAGCTGACCAGTGACTGACTCAGGTCCTTTTATCCTCTCTCCCCTTGTCCCTTCCGCTCTGCCATGGTGGCAGCTAGCAGGACAGTGGAACAACCCCAGCATGCACCAGCCTCTAATCCCAGGAAGTGATCAACTGCATCTTCTGCCATGAATTTAACTGGGATCTGAGACACAGAGAACAAAAGAAAAAGAAATATTTTTGTTATTTCATGCCCCAAAATATTTGTAACAAAAATCAAAGTTGCTCAATGTCATGCAGTGGGATATATTTGGAGTTCTACTCATCTACCTGTGCTACCCTTTGAATTCTGCACACAGAATAAACAGTGTGCATGTATGCATCTTTATGTGAATGATAAAGACACAAAATGTGAACAGTAACCTGATTTTGAGGATGGGAACTTATGAACAAAACACAAATACCAAACAGCTGCCTCCGTCAGGTTAACACGCTATTAACACCTTCAGATAGGCACTTACAGAAAGTAGAACACAGAATCTTCAGATGTCGCAGACCTTGAAGAGTGTATAGGAAGGCAGACCTTGAAGAGTGTATAGGAAAGACAGGCAGGCTCCTCTGAGAACAGTGCTCATGCAGCAGGGGACAGGAAGCACAGCTCTACCCTGGTGACCAAGCTTCACTCCATGCCACAGCACACAGCAGGCTCTGCCCCTCAAACGGAGAACCCTCCATAAGGTCCCCAGGTCAGGACAGAGCAGTTTGCTGTCAGCGTTTAGCGTGGGTGCCTGCCATCCATCCTCACTCCCTGTGCCCCCAGAAGCACCGGACATGCAGCAGATGTAGAGCATCCGGGAGCTCAGCTGAGGGGTCAGAGTCACATCCAACCAAGTCATGACCACAGGACCCAGTGCTCAGCCAGGTCACCTGCACTGTGCCACTCACTATCCACAAGCAAGCTGGAGACAGACACTGAGTCCAGGTCTTCACGGTCGTAGCAGCTCCCTCAGTACTTCTGGATGAGGCACAGTTCTCCAACAAGCCAGTGAGTCACAGGGCTCAAAGAATTGGGGCAGCATTGATTTCATAAGACCCAATGATCCCCCAAACACACTCCGCAGCACCGTCATCCCAAGGGATGTCGTGTGAGAGGGAAACGCAGTTCCTGTGATGCTCAGAAGGCTGCGGGCCACGTTCGTCGCTGCCCTGTTTTGGTGAGACTGCCCCGAGGCTCAGGTGTTGAGTCTAATGGATGAGTGTGTGGTCGTTCCTGCTCATGAGCACAGAGCCCACTCTTCTGGGTCTGTGCTGGGTGCCAGAGTCTGTGGCATAGCTTTGGAAAGTGCACACAGGGCACTTTGGGAGGCCTAACCTGTACTGCGACTTGCCCAGAACACAGGCTGGCTGCCACGAAGCTGGGTCCTCGTCCCAGATCCTGCCTCCTCCTGGCATCCTGCACTGCCTGCACTTTGGGACATGCAGAGATGGATTTAGCCAAATCCACAACAGTGCAGGAGGAAAACACGGCCCCACCAAAGAAGAAAACAGCATTAGAAGGAAAGCAGTGATACGAGAGGCTCGTAGTGATTACGGACATGAGAGATGGCAGGGAGATGGGGTAGCAGCAAAGGGGCCAGCCACGTCCACAGAGAGGTGCACTGGTCCTTCAGACACCGACAGTGAGCACAGCAAGCAGAGGGACAGGAAACAGTGTTGCTTGATGTCTCCTCCAGACAAGTTCTCCCTGCACAGACCAACATTGAACAGGACAATTCAGATATCTGCAATATCATTAAAACAAGCCAGTGTTATTAGCATGGGAGCATAATAGGTAAGTCTCCTTCCACCCTCAATGTTGATGGTGGTCACCTCATATGCAGCAGCATTGCAGCTCCTCCAAGGCTGGGCTTGGATCATGGTCACCTCAGGTGCAGCATTGCAGCTCCTGTAGGGCTGGGCTTGGATCGTGGTCACCTCAGGTGTAGCATTGCAGCTCCTCCAGGGCTGGGCTTGGATCGTGGTCACCTCAGGTGGGGCAGCATTGCAGCTCCTCCAGGGCTGGGCTTGGATCATGGTCACCTCAGGTGGGGCAGCATTGCAGCTCCTCCAGGGCTGGGCTTGATCGTGGCCACCTCAGGTGGGGCAGCATTGCAGCTCCTCCAGGGCTGGGCTTGGATCGTGGTCACCTCAGGTGGGGCAGCATTGCAGCTCCTCCAGGGCTGGGCTTGGATCATGGTCACCTCAGGTGCAGCATTGCAGCTCCAGGGCTGGGCTTGGATCGTGGTCACCTCAGGTGTAGCATTGCAGGTCCTCCAGGGCTGGGCTTGGATCGTGGTCACCTCAGGTGTAGCATTGCAGGTCCTCCAGGGCTGGGCTTGGATCGTGGTCACCTCAGGTGTAGCATTGCAGCTCCTCCAGGGCTGGGCTTGGATCGTGGTCACCTCAGGTGTAGCATTGCAGCTCCTCCAGGGCTGGGCTTGGATCGTGGTCACCTCAGGTGTAGCATTGCAGCTCCTCCAGGGCTGGGCTTGATCGTGGTCACCTAAGATGTAGCATTGCAGCTCCTCCAGGGCTGGGCTGGATCGTGGTCACCTCAGGTGTAGCATTGCAGCTCCAGGGCTGGGCTTGGATCATGGTCACCTCAGGTGCAGCATTGCAGCTCCTGTAGGGCTGGGCTTGGATCGTGGTCACCTCAGGTGTAGCATTGCAGCTCCTCCAGGGCTGGGCTTGGATCGTGGTCACCTCAGGTGGGGCATTGCAGCTCCTCCAGGGCTGGGCTGGATCATGGTCACCTCAGGTGTAGCATTGCAGCTCCTCCAGGGCTGGGCTTGGATCGTGGTCACCTCAGGTGGGGCAGCATTGCAGCTCCTCCAGGGCTGGGCTTGGATCGTGGTCAACTCAGGTGGGGCAGCATTGCAGCTCCAGGGCTGGGCTTGGATCCTGGTCACTTCTGGTGGGGCAACAGTGCAGCAGCTGCAATGTTGGGCTTGGAGAATGTCAGGAGGCCATCGAGGGCACATTCCAAACCCCGACCACATCCCAGTGTTCAGTGGTCACATTTACTTCCTGTCAGTGTTTGCACATGTCCAGAGTGGCTTTGGTCTCAGTCACAGTGTGAGGATGATTCTCGGCCTCCTGTCACCTTCAGACTTCCACGAGAAGCTCTCTGTGTTGTTGCCACTCTTCACAGCCGCCCCTTCCACCAGGGAGACTGCACACCTGGCCCACCTGTGCTGGGTGTCTCCTCCTTAGCACACCTGACAGGGATCATCGCCCCACAGCTTGACCAGGACCCAGAGCAGTCAGTGCTGCCGGGTGCCCAAGCAACCACAGGCAGCCATCACACTCTCCTCCTTCAGCCCAGGCTGTGGAGTTACCCAATGGCTCAGCCTGCCCCACCTTGACAGTGGGGGCTGGGATCGATTCTCCACTCTCCCGAGTCACGGGCCCACCAAGTGCAGCTCCTAGGCCCTGACTCTGCAAGGCCAGGGAGGTAGAGTCCTGTGGGAGGACGAGCTTGGTCCTGGGACGCGGGACCAGAGCTGCCGGGGCCGGCTGGTGGCCATGGGCCTCACAGGGCTTCAGCCCCGCATCCTGGGAGGACATGTGTACGATGACCCAGCCTCTCTGCGCCTGATGCTGGCTAACACAGGGCCTGGAAGCGCAGCGGGCCTGTCCGGCTGCTTGTGAGCGCTGTTCTCAGCAAGGCTTCCACCTCACCGCCTCTAAGTCGCAATTTTAGCTAGTCAGTGTTTTTTGGTTGCCATCTGCGAGGAGAAATCGATACCAAGACAGTTAGATGTGCTTGAATCGGAGCTGCCCCGTCTGAGGGGTCAAATGCAGTGGTGGAGGTCCCAGGGAGCTCCAAGGCCTCGATGCCTCTGACAGCCGGTCCAGAGGGTTCCTGTTCTCCCGTGATCTGGATGCAGATGTGTGGTCCCCCCCTGCACTGTGCTGCTGCTCTTCCAGCAGGCTTGTTTCTCCCCAGCATTCCTTCAAACGTCATCTGTCTTCCATCATCTATGACATCTACTTTCCCCAGTTCCCACAAAAGCTGCCTCCTAGGTCACAGTCACAGCAAGCCAGGCTAGGCATGCATCACTATGGGTCCGGAATCTCCAAGGAGGTGTCAGGGTTGGCACCGTTTGGGCAGCACATGGGGTCAGGGCCCCCTGCAGCCCCAAAGTCAGATGCTGGCAACTGCCCAGTTTAGTTCTGGGGTCTCAGAAGTCAGGCAGAGGGAATGTCTGCTCGTGCACCCCAAGTTCCAGGCTCATGTGCATCGTGACTCCTGTCTCCTGTCTCTCCCCCTCTGCTCCCTTGTCCCTCTCGCTCGGTGTGTCTGGGGTCTGTCTGTCTTCCCTGCCTGGACTGCACTCCCAGCAGGCGAGGACTTGCTTGGCTTCACCATAACTATGTCCCCCAAACTCAAACAGTACCCAGCAAAGACCAAGTTTACAACACCTAACTGCAAAGTGAGCTAGGTGCTTTCTCCTTACTAGGTTTCTGCTGAACCAAAAATCAAGGCAAATTCCCTCTCATCAGAGGAAAGGACCGAGGGTGGGAACCCTGCCGTGCTGCCAGCCTAGTGTTCGGTGATGCCTTCTGACTTCAGGGAGCCCAGCCTCCAGCCACAACCAGGCTGTGGAAACCCATCTGCAGTGGCGGCCAGCTCTGGCCGTGTCTGCATCCTGCCACATTTGCAAAGCAGGAATGGGAGCTGCTTCACAGGAACGCTGGGTCAACAAATAAGGTGACCGGCAAGACAGGCCAACCTAGAGTGAGGTCCACATGGACACTGGCACGGGGTCACCCACCCCGGTCCTTGCCTCTCCACCCACGGGATCCTCTTTCCTGCTGGCTTTAACTGTGTGTTTTCCTCTCTAGCACTTTCTGAGCAAACAGGAACCCATGAGTGACAGGGCCTGGGCTCACTGCTCCGCCAGGGGCTAGGTTGTATGCTTTTCAATGCCAAGCAAGCCTCGGGTCCCCTGAGCAGTCAGGAGGGTGCAGCCCAGGGATGACCCAGCCACCCAGGATGTCAAGGTCAAAGGTCTCTGCCATCCAGGACGTCCCTCCTGCTCTGCCACTGTCCTAGGTCTCTGCTGAGCAGGACTTCCCTCCATCTCCCTCTGTCCCTAGGTCTCTGCTGAGCATGACCTCCCTCCATCTCCCTCTGTCCCTAGTTCTCTGCCTTTTAGGACTTCCCTTGATTTCCCACTGTCCCTAGGTCTCTGCAATCCAGCACCTCCCTCCTTCTCCCATTGTCCCTAGGTCACTGCTCAGCAGGACCTCCCTCCATCTCCCTCTGTCCCTAGGTCTCTGCCTTTTAGGACTTCCCTCCATCTGCCACTGTCCCTAGGTCTCTGCTGAGCATGACCTACCTCCATTTCCCTCTGTCCCTAGATCTTTGCTAAGCATGGCCTCCCTACATCTCCCTCTGTCCCTAGGTCTCTGCTGACCATGATCTTCCTCCATCTCCCACTGTACCTAGATCTCTGCTGAGCATGACCTCCCTCCATCTCCCTCTGTCCCTAGGTCTCTGCTGAGGAGGACTTCCCTCCATCTAACACTGTCCATAGGTCTCTGCTGAGCAGGACCTCCCTCCTTCTCCCTCTGTCCATAGGACTCTGCTGAGCAGGACATCCCTCCATCTCCCTCTGTTCCTAGGTCTCTGCCATCCAGGAACTCCCTCAATCTCCCACTGTCCCTAAGTCTCTGCCTTTTATGACTTCCCTCCATCTCCCTCTGGCCCTAGACCTCTGCTGAGCAGGACTTCCCTCCATCTCCCTCTGTCCCTAGGTATCTGACATCCAGACCTCCCTCCATCTCCCACTGTCCGTAGGTCTCTGCCCTTAACAACTTCCCTCCATCTCCCTCTGGCCCTAGACCTCTGCTGAGCAGGACTTCCCTCCATCTCCCACTGTCGCTAGGTCGCTGCCTTTAGGACTTAGCTCCATCTCCCACTGTCCATAGACCTCTGCAGAGCATGACCTCCCTACATCTCCCTCTGTCCCTAGGTTTCTGCCTTTTAGGACTTCCCTCTATCTCCCATTATCCCTAGGTCTCTGCTGAGCAGGACCTCCCTCCACCTCCCACTGTCCATAGGTCTCTGCGGAGCACGACTTCCCTCAATCTCCCAATGTCCCTAGGATCTGCTTAGGAGGACTTCCATCCATCTTCCACTCTCCCTAGGTCTCTGCCTTTTAGGAATTCCCTCCATCTCCCTCTGTCCCTAGGTCTCTGCTGAAGAGGACCTCTCTCCATCTCCCACTGTCCCTAGGACTCTGCCTTTTAGGACTTCCCTCCATCTCACACTGTCTGTAGGTCACTGCTGAGCAGGACCTCCCTCCATCTCCCACTGTCCCTAGGTCTCTGCTGAACATGACCTACCTCCATCTCCCACTGTCCCTAGGTCTCTGCAGAGCATGACCTCCCTCCATCTCCCTCTGTCCCTAGGTACTGCTGAGCAGGACCTCCCTCCATCTTCCACTGTCCCTAGGTCTCTGCCTGTTATGACTTCCCTCCATCTCCCTCTGTCCCTAGGTCTCTGCTGAACATGACCTACCTCCATCTCCCACTGTCCCTAGGTCTCTTCTGAGGAACACTTCCCTCCATCTCCCACTGTCCCTAAGTCTCTGCTGAGCAGGACCTCCCTCCATCTCCCACTGTCCCTAGGTCTCTGCTGAGCAGGACTTCCCTCCATCACCCTCTGTCCCTAGGTCTCTGCCTTTTAGCACTTCCCTCCATCTCCCACTGCCCCTGGGTCTCTGCCATCCAGGACCTTCCTCCATCTCCCACTGTCCCTAGTTTGCTGCCTTTTATGACTTCCCTCATCCTGTCTCTATTCCTAGATCTCTGCTGAGCAGGACTTCCCACCATTTCCCTCTGTCCCTAGGTCACTGCCATCCAGGACCTCCCTCCATCTCCCACTGTCCCTCGGTCGCTGCCTTTTAGGACTTCCTTCCATCTCCCACTGTCCCTAGATCTCTGCTGAGCTTGACCTCCCTACATCTCTCTCTGTTCCTAGGTCTCTGCTGAACAAGACCTCCCTCCATCTCCCTCTGTCCCTAGGTCTCTGATGAGGCGGACCTCCCTCCATTTCCCTCTGTCCCTAGGACTCTACTGAGGAAGACCTCCCTCCATCTCCCACTGTCCCTAGGTCTCTGTCTTTTAGGACATCCCTCCATCTCCCATTGTCCTATGTCTCTGCTGAGCAGGACATCCCTCAATCTCCCACTGTCCCTAGGTCTCTGCTGAGCATGTCCTCCCTCCATCTACCTCTGTCCCTAGATCTCTGCTAAGTATGAAATCCCTCCATCTCCTTCTGTCCCTAGGTCTCTGCTGAGCATGACCTCCCTCCATCACCCTCTGTCCCTAGGTCTCTGCCTTTTAGCACCTCCCTCCATCTCCAACTGTCCCTAGGTCTCTGCTGAGCAGGACCTCCCTCCATCTTCCCCTGTTCCTAGGTCTATGCCTTTTAGGATTTCCCTCCATTTCCCTCTGTCCCTAGGACTCTGCTGATGAGGACTTCCCTCCATCTCCCACTGTCCCTAGGTCTCTGTTGAGGAGGACTTCCCTCCATCTACAACTGTCCCTAGTCTATGCCTTTTAGGACTTCCCTCCATCTCCCACTGTCCCTGGGTCTCCTCTGAGCAGGACTTCCCTCTATTTCCCACTGTCTCTAGGTCACCTCTGAGCAGGATCTCCCTCCTTCTCCCTCTGTCCATAAGACTCTGCTGAGGAGGACTTCCCTCCATCTCCCTGTGTCCCTAGGTCTCTGCCATCCAGGACCTTCCTCATCTCGCACTGTCCTAGGTCTCTGCCTTATACGACTTCCCTCCATCTCCCTCTGTCCCTAGGTCTCTGCTGAGCAGGACCTCCCTCCATCTACCTCTGTTCCTAGGTCTCTGCCATCTAGGACCTCTCTCCATGCCCCACTGTCCCTAACTCTCTGCCTTTTAGGACTTCTCTCCATCTCCCAATGTCGCTAGAAATCTGCTGAGCATGACCTCCCTCCATCTCCCTCTGTCCCTAGGTCTCTTTTGAGGAGGACTTCCCTCCATCTCCCCCTGTCCCTAGGTTTCTGCTGAGCAGGACCTCACTCCATCTCCCACTGACCTTTGGTCTCTACTGAGCAGGACCTGCCTCCATCCCCTTCTGTCCCTAGTTCTCGCTGAGCAGGACCTCCCTCCATCTCCCACTGTCTGTAGGTCACTGCTGAACAGGACCTCCCTCCATCTTCCTCTGTCTCTAGGTCTTTGCTGAGCAGGACCTTCCTCCATCTCCCCCTGTCCCTAGGTCTCTGCTGAGCAGGATCTCCCTCCATCTCCCTCTGTCCCTAGGTCTATGCTGACCATGACCTGCCTCCTTCTCCCTCTGTCCGTAGGTCTCTGCTGAGGAGGACCTCCCTCCATCTCCCCCTGTCCCTAATTCTTAGCTGAGCAGGACCTCTCTTTATCCTCCTCTGTTTCTAGGTCTCTGCCTTTAGGACTTCCCTCCATCTCCCTCTGTCCCTAGTTCTCAGCTGAGCAGGACCTCCCTCCATCTCCCTCTGTCCCTAGTTCTCAGCTGAGCAGGATCTCCTTCCATCTCCCTCTGTCCCTAGGTCTCTGCCGAGGAGGACCTCCCACCATCTCCCCCTGTCCCTAGGTCTCTGCTGAGCAGGAACTCCCTCCATTTCCCTCTGTCCCTAGTTCTCTGTCTTTAGGACTTCCCTCCATCTCCCACTGTCCTTAGTTCTCAGCTGAGCAGGATCTCCCTCCATCTCCCTCTGTCCCTAGGTCTCTGCTGAGGAGGACCTCCCTCCATCTCCCACTGTCCTTAGTTCTCTGCTGAGGAGGACCTCCCTCCATCTCCGTCTGTCCCTAGGTCTCTGCTGAGCAGGACCTCCCTGTTTAGTAGGAACTCCAGGTGAGTTTCCTCAGTCTATGTTGTTGTCCCTCCACTCTGCTTCTAGGTCCTAGTCCTCTGCTCTCAGCATTACTCTCCCTGCTCAGCCTCACTCTTGTCCTTTGGCTTTAATGCATGTCACCTGCTCTCCTTCCTCCGTCCGTGGGCTGCAGACCTGTCTGAGCTCTTGTGCATGGATAGGGATAAATCAAGTTGCCTGTCTGGAGTCACAGTTCTGGCCGCTGCTCTCCTTGAGGCAGGAGTGGGCTGAGATGGAGAGTGAAGGCCTCCTGGCAGCCAGAGTGCACTTCCCACCGTCTGTGGTGCTGTGGCTCTGGGAGCTCAGCCTGGGCTTGCTTCGCTGGAGATGGCAGCCCTCCTGGAGCCGGGGGCAATGGAAGCGGATTATCGTGTTTACCCAGAGCTCTGGGCTGCTGTGAGCATTAATTAAATTGCTGTTTGGAAGGAAGGGGTAGACTGCCCCTGAAAGGTGGCTCAGAGGTACAGGCTGATTATGGAGGTATTCAGTCCCCTGTCTGCACTAGACAGCAGCAGTGTGGCTCGGCTCTCCCAGACGGCTCAGAGATAAGCAGGATTGCCGAGCAGCCCACCCCTGGTGAGTTCTGAGGTACTACCAGGAGGCTCTTCGCTTGCTCTCAGACAGGCTCGTTTTCACGTCGAAGGTGCAGTGAGGCTGTGGGCCAGGACCCTAGCACTTAGTGACTGTGCACCAGGCAACCTGGTGCAGGAAAAAGAGCTCAGCACCAGAGCTCCGGGCGCAGGACCGAGTTCTAGCACAACCCCGCACTCCAGGGCGTTGAACAGGTACTTCTTCTACACCTGAGTCCTAAACAGTTCACAGGCAAACAATGCCATCAGCACCTGGCACAGAACCTCAGGCACAGGGCCCTGTGCAGAAGCGGGTGGCAGCCGCAGAAGCTGCAGAGTGCCCTCACTCAGAGCCGGGCCCCTCCTCAGAGCCCTGGCTGGCAGGCTCACCCTCCAGGTGAGAACTGTCCTAGCATTTCCATCAAGCTAGACAGGAGCTGGTGGCAGGAGACCAGTCTGCCTACAGCATGCCACCAGCCCTGCAGGACACTCACACCAGCTGAACCCGGGCTTCTGTGGAGAGACAGGATTGACAGCTGAGGCTATGCCCACCGGGTTCTGCAGAGGCAGCTTGTCTAGTAATAAGCGCCCAGACCCCATGAAGGCCAGAGACTCAGTTCCAGGCTGGGCTCTGCCACCCAAGCTGTGGCCTGGGCACAGCAAGCTGCTGCTCTGGGCTTTGTCAGGCTGGTTTGTCCACCCCAGCAAGACTGGGCAGGTCAGAACACGACCGGCATGTTGGTCAGCAGCAATTGGACAGTCGATAAGGAAGGTTTTAAGCTGCTAGCAGAGCATGGGAGGGGCTCCCGAGAACTCATTCAGGGAGTGGAACATGCACAGGAGGAGATGAAGCCTGGACCCCAGCTCTCTGGGCCAAGCTTCAGGGACAGCAGCGGGATTTGCCCCGTGGGGGTCAAGTGCCCCTGGAGGGATGTGAGGAATGTTCTACAGCCCACAAGTGACAATCCACACGTGCTAATTTCACCCGGAGTGCACAGTTGGCTGGGCTCTGCCTGTTCACAGACACACAGCCTCACCCACTCCCCACCGCCCGTCTGGTCACCTCGGAGGAAGCCCTTGCCTCTAGCCATCATGCCCAGCCACCCCGGCCTCCAGCACTCCTCAGTGCCTCTGGTCTGCCCAGTGCTCCGTCCTGAAGAGCTCCTGGCCGGGTGACTCCCTCCCTCCTCGGCAGAGCTCTCCACGCCGTCTCAGCCTGCAGGTCAGCAATTCCTGCCTCCCATGGCTGGTCCCACCGTGGAGGTCGAGAGGAGTCCACACTCTGGCTCTGTGGATGATCCGCTGTCCCCGTGCGTTGCCTGTGGACATGCACTTGTTCCTCTGAGTGCTGGTTGGATGTGGCTGGCCAGCCACCTGGCGAGGTGGTTCCCTCAGGCAGCATAGCCCCTGTGAGTCCTCCACAGGGTGAGGTCCTGCCCTCCCGCCCTCGGCAGTCCCTGCTGAGCAGCTGGCTTCTCACCCGCTCTGGCCCTTCCGCTTTGACCTGCGTTCCTTGGAGGCCTGAGGGCCTGAGAATCTCTTCGTGCTCCTCGGTGCCTGCAGATCTCTGGGGGAAGGTCTCAGCCCCCATGCTGTGCTCTGCTTGGGCTGTCCTGATTTTTGAGTTGTGAAGATTCTGTGGCTAAACTGGATTGAAGTTCCTTAATAAGCGTACGACTTGGAAGTGTGTTTTCCTCTTCTGGAGGCGAGCTTTTCCATTTTCTATGGTACATTTGTTGGAGGAAAGTCATTTACTTTTGTGGAGCCTAATTCATTTACTTTTTCTTTCTTGGATCTCATTTTGGGTCATATCTAAGAACACTTTGCCAACTCTGAGATCATGGAGATTCGCCCCTGCTTTCTTCTAAGGCTTTAGTTTTAGCCCTTACAATTGGGTCTTCAAACCAATTTGAGCTGGTTTTTGAATACAGTGTGAGAAAGGGATTCATATTCATACTTTGTGTGGGAACAACCATTGTCCCAAAGATTATCTTCTCCCTTTGAATGATCTTCAAAACTGAGAAAAAAAAATAGTTGACAACTGACAGGGCTTATTCATGGACACTGGATTCTCCTCCAGCAAGCTGGGGCTGACCCTTAGTGGACCCACTGAGACCATCAACTTTGTCCGTAGCGAGGTCTGAGAGCAAGCATGAACTGACTTCTCTGAAGATTCCTGTGACTAGGGTTTGAGAACCCTATAGGTTATGAAGCTACCATGCCAGAGTGGGGCCCCTGTCCTTGTCCTTGCAAGAGGCAATAGCATCACTGGGCAATCAGGAATGGGACAACCAGAAGCACCAGGACTTGACCAGGCATGATGAGCCATGGGAATAAGAGCTGGGCACCAGCAGAGAGGCCCAACTCTAGGTAGCTTTTCAACCGACACACTTCCATGACAGCAGTAGGCCCCTTGGGCCCCAGGCCAGCCCACCAACTGCACCAGGCCCCCCTCTGCACCAGGCCCCCCTCTGCCCCGGGCCACCCCACCAGCTGCACCAGGCTCCCCTCTGCCCCAGGCCACCCCACCAGCTGCACCAGGTCCGCGTCTGCCCTAGGCCACCCAACCAGCTACACAAGGCCCCCTCTGCCCCAGGGAACCCCACCAGCTGCACCAGGCTCCCCTCTGCCCCAGGCCACCCCACCAGCTCCACCAGGCCCCCCTCTGCACCAGGCCACCCCACCAGCTCCACCAGGCCCCCCTCTGCCCCAGGCCACCCCACCAGCTCCACCAGGCCCCCCTCTGCCCCAGGCCACTCCACCAGCTCCACCAGGCCGCCCTCTGCCCCAGGCCACCCCACCAGCTCCACCAGGCCCCCCTCTGCCCCAGGCCACCCCACCAGCTGCACCAGGCCCCCCTCTGCCCAGGCCACCCCACCAGCTGCACCAGGCTCCCCTCTGCCCCAGGCCACCCAACCAGCTACACAAGGCCCCCTCTGCCCCAGGCCACCCCACCAGCTGCACCAGGCCCCCCTTGCCCCAGGCCACCCCACCAGCTGCACCAGGCTCCCCACTGCCCCAGGCCACCCCACCAGCTCCACCAGGCCCCCCTCTGCCCCAGGCCACCCCACCAGCTGCACCAGGCCCCCCTCTGCCCCAGGCCACCCCACCAGCTGCACCAGGCCCCCCTCTGCCCCAGGCCACCCCACCAGCTGCACCAGGCTCCCCTCTGCCCCAGGCCACCCCACCAGCTGCACCAGGCTCCCCACGGCCCCAGGCCACCCCACCAGCTCCACCAGGCCCCCCTCTGCCCCAGGCCACCCCACCAGCTGCACCAGGCCCCCCTCTGCCCCAGGCCACCCCACCAGCTGCACCAGGCCCCCCTCTGCCCCAGGCCACCCCACCAGCTGCACCAGGCCCCCCTCTGCCCCAGGCCACCCCACCAGCTGCACCAGGCCCCCCTCTGCCCCAGGCCACCCCACCAGCTGCACCAGGCCCCCCTCTGCCCCAGGCCACCCCACCAGCTGCACCAGGCTCCCCTCTGCCCCAGGCCACCCCACCAGCTGCACCAGGCTCCCCACGGCCCCAGGCCACCCCACCAGCTCCACCAGGCTCCCCTCTGCCCCTGGCCACCCCACCAGCTGCACCAGGCCCCCCTTGCCCCAGGCTACCCCACCAGCTGCACCAGGCTCCCCACTGCCCCAGACCACCCCACCAGCTCCACCAGGCCCCCCTCTGCCCCAGGCCACTCCACCAGCTGCACCAGGTCCCCCCTCTGCCCCTGGCACCAGGCCCCCCTCACAGTGCTCTTCACAGTGTGACCACTTCCTAGCACGAGGTCAGCCTCAAGCCCTCTGGCCTCAAGCATGTGGGTTGCCCCAGGCATGTCTTGCCACTCCCTGAATGTCGCCCACATCCTAGCTGGGGACATGTTCCTCACCTGAGCACTTCAAGTGCAGAGAATCCCTGGGGCAGAGTGTGGGCTCCATGGATCAGCCTGCACTGACTTGGCACCATCTCTGTTCTACCCAGAAATGACCAAAATAGAAAGGCAGTGTTTCTGTACAGCTTCAGATTTTCAGGTGCCTGGGAGAAAATGGACCGTTAGTCAGACTGCTTCCTTCCAGGTAAAGACATGTTTCCTGCGAGGGGTGAGAGATTGGGAGAGAAAGAAGACACGGTGGGGTGCGGGTGGTGACCTCATGGTGAGAGGACAGCAGGAGCTCCACAGGAGCCCCGGGAGGTCCTCTCCCAGAAGAGGACCCAAGCCCAAACCAGAGCTAGAGAGGGTCCATGCGGATGGCACGGGTGCTCTGTTGCTAAGCAACACAGGAAAGGAGAGCACACACAAATCTGTAAGGCCCACAAATAAAACCAGGAGCAAGGGAGGATCCTGAGGCCGTGGGAGGCGGGTCAGACTGGCCCTGGAGGTCCTCTCCTGCAAACTCATGTGCACACATGGAGGAGTTAGGAAGGGCCCTGGGGCCGCTGCAGCTGGGGCTTCCCACAGTGGCAGTTCTTCCATAATCAGGCCACTTCTGCTCTAGTCCAGGGGGTGTGGTGGGACCCCCTACAGGAACACAGTTCCTGAGGGGGCTGGACCTGCCCTGCCGGGTGGCCTTAGTCACTCAGGAGAGCCTCATCTCAGCTGGTCATGCCAGCATAGACGCCTGCGAATGCAAGTTTTCTCAAAAGCAGACAAGCAGAGACAAATTTGGTCTAAGGCCTTTTTTTCCTGAAATAACCCTGAAGGAATCCTGCCACTGCCTTAATATTCTTAAAAATGGACTAAGGGCCTTCAGAGAGAGGAACCTGAGGGTCTCCTGCCAGCTGTGCCTGGCAGTCCTGCACAAGCCCTTCTGGAGGCAGACCTCAGGCAGGGACCGTGCCCGAGCCCACCACCTCACCCTGTCCTTCAGCATGGTCCTCTGCACCGCCTTGTCTAACTTAGTTACAAACTTGGTAACAAAATTAACACCCACCTGTGAGTATGCTTCCTATGACATGTAGCAAATAGGGACCTCAAATCTAACAATTTATACTAAATTGCCGTAATTAATAGTTTTCTCATAACTCAATAATAAATCATTTAATTGTTTAATTGTTTAATTTTAAATATCAAGAGCCATTTGTATTCCTTGTTGTGTTTCTAACATTCAGAGCAATATGAGCTGATTGCAGGATGTTTCTTTTCACAAACTATGCTTTTATGAAAGAATTTACTAAAGAAAGGCATATATCCAACCTTAGGATCAAATGCACTATTAATGCATTAACTTATCTTCATTTCTTTCTCAGTAGGTAATTTTTCCATTCATTGGTTGTTTTGGGCAGACTTACCATGGCCTTGGCTTTTCTCTTTCACCTAGGCCTACTTTCTTAATGCTTTCGTTTCCTTTCTGTGCCTCATTCTTTCTATTTCTCTTTAAACTCCAAATTATTTGTCTGCATATCTAAGGCTGAGGCTGTGTTGATCCTAGCGTCTGCTCCTTCTTGAACTTGGCTTTGCATCGGTGTGAGACGTCCATTCTGTTTCACACTGAGTACTGAATCTGAGCAGGCTGCCTGAGGGTGCATGGCCAAGGAACTGAGTTGAGTGAACACCACCCCTGAGAAGCAGAGTTCTACAGGTGGCTTTTGCCACTTAGTTACATCATCACATTTATAACAGAGGCTGAAATCAGAGATACAGTATTTATTAATAAACTGGTGCACAGTGGCGATAGTATCACGACCCACTGCCATTTAGTGAGCACTGAACAATAAGCTAGGCAGTTTGTGTGTTACCTGTTCAGAGATTGGAAACTGCAAGCACGCTCCAGTCAGAAGGCCCTAAGTGGAAGGGCTGCGTTACCCCGACTCTGTCTCTAAGTCGTTCAACCACCGTGCATCTCACTGGTTGGTGGAGTCACTTACGGTGTTAGCCCAAGGATTCCAACTAGAACCCCTCACAGGTCAGTGGGAAAGACCCTCCTGTTTTGTTTCTGTCTTCCCTCCCTCCCTCCCTGACCCCTCCTGCCCCTTCTTTCCTTCTTCTCCCTTCTCTCCTCCTTCCTTGCGTCCAGCCCACAGCCCTCCCCAGCCAACAGTCTGTCCTGGGCACAGACAACACGAAGATGGGGACATTGCCCCACTCTGCAGTCACACATGGTCCAACAGGCACCGTGAAGGAGGTGTCTGCAAGGAAAGTTCCAGGGTGTCAATCCAGGCAAAGGAGGGGGCAGGGAGAAGTCCTTTGGTCTTAAATGACCAAGTCAAAGGGAATAGCCATCATTTCCCTGCCAGGAGAGGCTGGCTTCAGCTGTCCTGTGGTCCAGGTGGCAGTGTCCTGGGGAAGACAGTCCCCAGTGGTCAGCAGCACTTGGTGAGGACGGCTGGCTTCCTGGGCAGCAGGTTGCTGAGCCAGGGGTGTGGAGGGAGCTGACCTGGAGGTGGCGACTCCCCGTGGTTCTGAGGCACTCCCCAGCCTTCTGCTGCTCAGGTGGGAACCGTGCAGCCAGAGGAGATGCTGGGCTGGAACCCCTGTGGTGCTAGCAGGTGACCTCTGCAGGGTCTCCTTCCACTAGATCCGTTAAGGTCTAAAACAACCTGGAGCGTCTCAGTCCCAGCCAACCTCATGAGCAAGAGACACTGAGTTGTTCAAAATGAATGAAATGATGAATATTATACCTGGAATTGTCAGGGGCTGGTCACCCTGGTCACTGCCCAGGGCTTCTCTAGTCCCTGCTCGGAAGAGCTCTGGGTCCCTGCTCCAAATCTCAGCCCTCTTTGCTCCACTGGGAGTGGATGGAACCGGCTTGTCACGTGAGGGGAGCGCTGGATTTGCAGACAGGAGACCTTGGTTCAGTCACGGCTTTCCCTCCAACTATGGGGGCCTTCAGGCAAATACTGCACACTGAGTTTCAGATCTCTCATCCGTAAAATCAGCATAACGCCTAATTGACTAATTGGCGGCTAAAGGACAGAGGGATGAAAGGGAGTCTCCTAGCCCTGGGGGCTTGGAGGAGACCAGCCCAGTCCCCTAGCTCCTGGGGAACCATGGACAAAGTGAGGGATGCACCTCCAGCCTGCCATGTGGGCAGCTTCGGCCTCAGACCTGGGAGGGGCTGCAGCACCTGGAGGCGCTGCTCCCGTGTGTCTTCCACAGCCCACAGGTCGCTCTGTGGACAGGGCTGGTCGAGACTGCTCTGTCTGCGCGGGAGCGTGGGTGCTTCTTATGCAGCCAGACAGGCAAACACCCTGTCCACGGTGAGGCCAGGAGAGGTCTGGCTCCTGGGGGAGCCCTGTGGACGGAAGCAGACGCCCGCTTGAGGGCCTGCCTGGTGAGCCCCTGGAATCCTTAGGTGTTTGCCCTGTTCTTTCTGTGTTGCAGATGGAGAAGTCGAGGCACAGAGAAATTAAGTGACTCTGCCACCATCCCAGGCTGGGGAGGATCAGGAGCAGCACCTGAGAGAGCCCGGCCCTGGGCTGCATCCTGCCCACGGGGCCACGCTGCCTCCGTCCTCAGAGGAGACCACTTCCTGCAAGGTAGGGCTGTTCCTCAGGTGCAGAGCTGCCTTCTGTCCGCCCCAGGCAGCCTCTATGGGCAAGCCTCTTCCTCAGGCCTCCAAAATTGCTGCTGGGGTGCCTCCGCTCGTCCAAGCCCTCTGTCCTCATCACCCGCACCCTGTCTCAGGCAGCTGCCCTCTGCCTGCCGGGACTCACTCCAGCCATTGCTCTCTCCATGTTCAGCCAGCACCTCCTCCTCTCAGAGGGAGGGTGGGGGGCCACAGCCCTGGGACTTAAAAGCAGGAAGGGAGGGGGCCTCGCCTGCCCTCCCAGCTGGCCCCTTGCCAGCCACAGGGGCCACACTGCCCTTGGCCTCACCAGTGCATCCTGGGGCCTCCAAACCTCTGAATGGCCTCTGCCTTCCTGGGAGCTTCTCCAGGAACCCACCTTGTCCACGGTCAGTGGCAGGCCTCTGAGCGCTGGCCCAGCAGGATGCCCCGCTGTGCTCACAGCCCATGCCCTGCCCCTGCCCTGCACCCCTGCAGAACTTTCTGGCCTCTGGCCTTAGGTCGCTGGCAGTTTCTTCAGGTCTTTTCAGGTCTCTTCCTGTGGGTCAGGGAATGCTCCTGTTGGGCAAGTCCATCACCTCCTGCCCTGGGAGGCTCCCTGCAGTGAGTTGAGTCCTCCGGGAGGGCTCTGGGCTCTGGGGAGAGGGTGGCCATGCAGGACAGGCATCCCTGAGTGACAGCTTAGCCGTAGCCCAGGACTAGGGCACCCACAGGCTGTTCACAGTGCTGCTGACTGAACAAGCCCTGAACAGCTAGCAAGTTCTTCTGCGGGGCCCTGTGTGCCCGCAGCTGTGTGGGGCTGGCATCCAGCTGTGGGAAGCGTGATTCTCATTCTATTGCCTGGGTGATGCCCCCACGGGGCCCAGAGGGACCCTCACGTCCTTTGTCAGCGTTGACTTTGTCAACGTCCCAACCACCCCTCCCCCACGCTCACCTCTGTGCCCCAGGTGGTCCCCAAGCACTTCCGCCCTGTTAGTTTGCTGTGAATAGTGTGCCTCTTCTCCAGAGCGCCAGTGCCACAGACCAAGCGTCCTACCACGCAGGCCCAGGCTTCTCTAACGCTTCTGCTCTTAGGGCTTTTAGCACTTTTCTTTCCCTAAAAACTAGTTCAATTAATCCTAGAAAAAAAGAAAGAACTATTTAAGAAAACAATAGCCAGGTACAAGCACACACCTGTACTCCCAGCTGCTCAGGAGGCTGAGGTCTGGAGGATCACAAGTTCAAGGCCAGCCTGGCAACTTAGTAAGAGTCTGTCTCAGGATGAAATAACAAGGGCCAGGTGCAGCTCGGTGGCAGAGCAGTGGCCTTGCATTCAGGAGGACCTGGGTTCAAGCACTGGTGCCACAAATATGGAAGGGAGGGAGGGAGGAAGGAAGGTCACTAGGATACTTCCAAGTTCCCAAATTCCTAGAAGGAATATGATGAGAAAGTCCTTGACCTCATTAGGGATAGAGAGAGACCAAAGAGAAATTTGTTTTACTCAGACAAAGGAAAAGACCTGCAGATCTTCACTGGTCACGGGCCAGGGACAGAGGGACGGCATGACTTTAAAGACAGGCATGATGGGGCATCACTGCAGAGCACATGGACTCTCACATTTAATGATGCGCTGACAGCGTGCTTTAGGAAAACACGCATGTGTTTATTGGGACTTACTTCTGTAGTGGAATAAAGCAAATAGATGAAATGAATCAACCGAAGTGTCCCTCGGGAGAGGACCGCAGGGAGGGCCCACAAGGCGCAGCCTGAGCCCTGGGGACAGCAGCCACAGCCTCTGCAAGCAGGCCTTCAGCCCTCCAGCACTGACCGCAGGGAGGGGGCTTTGGAAAGTAAGAACCAGCAAGCCACAGGAAGTCGGGGGAAGGCCCGTTGAAGAGAGCCACGCCCAGGAAACACTGCTCCTGTCTGTGCGGCCAGGCTGTTCCCTCTGGGTGAGGCTGAGGCTGGCAGAAGGCTCCCCTGGCCCTCCGAGCCGGAGCCCACACCGCTCTCAGCCTTCTCTGGCCCTGACGCTGCAGGAAGAGGACATTGAAGCTTGGGCCGTCGGCAGAGGGCCACCCGGAGCCTCCACCAGACACTGGGACAGGAGCGGACTGCAGGGACACAGTCGTGCCGGAGGACGGGAGCCACAGAGGAAGGGTGTCCTGGGGATGCCGCCAGTCAGGCTTCCGGGAAGGCTCCAGCGAGGACCATGTCCAAGGAGGTCGGCGAGAACGAAAGCAGACTCCATGAGTGGCTTGATAGGGAAGTCGGTCCATTGTGATCTCAAGATTCCAGGAGAAAGGAGAGATCACGTCACTTAGTAAGTAGCGACTGCAAAATGAGTCACAGGGTCCACGTGTGGACAGAGCCCGGACCAGGAGGCAGGCTGGGGAGGGGGCAGAGCAGATGCTGGAGAAGGGCAGAGTGGGTCCTGAGGCTGCGGGCGGTGTCTGCGCTGAAGCCCGCCAGCCTCAGCTCACTCGCTCGCTCACACAGAAAGGTCCTCCCCACACACCTTCAAAGCCACGTCCTCCTCCGTGTTCCTCACCTCCCTGGACAGGTGGGTCCCACTTCACACACAGGATGGAGAGGACGGAGGCCCCGGGAACTCAGGAACCTCACCTAGGACAGAGGAAGGACATGGCCTGCTGGGCCCGGCACCTGGGCGCAAGTGTGAGGCCTCCACCTGCCCTGCCACGGGAGCCGCGAGCAGCCTCGGTGTCCTGGGTGCGGTCTGCGGTCTTCTTCATAGCTGCTCCTAAGAGCCTTCTTCCTCAGCGCCCGCCACCTGCCTAAGGGTCTCTTGCTCACTCAGCACAGGGAGGAGCCCGGGGCCACGCCAAGGCAGAGGCCACCCGCGAAGCCGCCTCACTGCTGAGTCTGCAGGTGGCCACAGTGGACAGGGACCCAGCGTGAGGAGGCAGCGAGGTGGGCAGAGGGCCTGAGCACCTGGAGGCCATGTACCCACGGCCCCTGGCAGGGCAGCGGGGAGGGGCTCACCGGCCCACCTTCCTGGGCTGACTTGGCCCTGGGTGGAGCCATGTGACCTGCCCAGCTGATCTCAGAGGCACCAGCAGCCTGGAGGTGGCGATTTGTTTCGGACCATTCTTGTCTGAAAACACCGGTTGCCGTCACTAAATGCTCCTTAGTTTACCATTTTTTGAATCTTCATTGTTCGTGGAATATTTTGGGGGCGTCCCACTCACAGGTAGGAGCGCTCCAATCTGGGAATGTTTCCCTCCATTTTCCCCCAACGCTGCCACTGGAACCCGGGCGCACACACGCCCCACCAGCAGGCCGTGCCCAGCCACACTGGCCTTCAGTCCACTCTGCTTTGCTCCTTTATGGAGCACGGGTGGCTCCTAACTACTGCCCTCCCTGTGGTCGGAAAGGCCCCACCACAATCTGCAAGGAACTTCAGCAAACATCCATCAAACAAGCCACAGCCTGCCAGGAGCCTGCTGGGGGCTGCCGTCTGGGCACCTGCCCTCTCTTGGGGTGGCACTGCCCCCAGCATGCAGCGGTCCCAGAGCCAAGCCGCCCAGGACCCGATCTCCTCCCAGAGCCAAGCCGCCCGGGACCCGATCTCCTCCCAGAGCCAAGCCGCCCGGGACCCGATCTCCTCCCAGAGCCAAGCCGCCCGGGACCCGATCTCCTCCCTGGTGCCCAGCTGCTGCGTTCAGGAAGACAGGATCAACCGCTCTCTCTCCTGAACTTAGGAGTCTAACGCCCGCAAAACCAGTTAGTTGGACTAAGAGGGGTTGTCTAGGCTGCAGGAGATGACTCTGAACTAGAGAAGAAGGTCGTGTTCTTCACCCCACACTGCTTAGATTCTGTACCTATAACCAAACCTCCAGGCACCAGAGTCGCTGTGGACGCTAGGGAGACTTCTCTGTAGCTGAAGGGCTGGGATTGGGAGGAGGGAACTGAAGTGGCCAGCGGGCTTTGCCTCACCTCCAGCGAGTGCGGTCATCATCTACATCTTGGATTTTACAGCATTTCTGCTTCTCGTCCCTTTGGAAGGGTACACTGCACCTTGAAAACTGTGGTGGGAAGAGAGGCAGTATCTTCTCAGCTCTGTGGTGCACCCAGCCCTGCATTGGGTCCTCTTGGAAGGTGCTCCCGTTCCCAACCACTTGGGGCTGAGCAGTTTCATGTGCAGGAGACTCACATCGCTGCTCTGCCCAGCCTCCCACGGCCAGGCCACCCTGCAGGCTGCTGCCTCTGCAAGGAGCTCCGGTCTCCACCCTGCATTGCACACGGGCACCAGGCACCTCCACAGTGGGCTGTGCACACGGGAGTGGTGGAGGGCATCCAGGCCCTGCAGTCTGGAGAGCCCCTGTTAGAGGGCGGCGGCTACCCTGGGACAAGGCCCCGAGCTTGGGCCACCAGCACCATGCTCGGCGTCCCCGCTGTTGGTGCTCCGAGTGGCAGTAAAGGCACAGAAGGGAGCGCGGTCTCTGTCCTGGAGATGTGGCTCTGGCCGGAGGATGGGTGCCTCACACGAGCCTGTGAAAGCAAGACCTGCTCACTTCAAAGGCTCCTGCCAGGCCTGAGGAAGCCTGCAAGATGAAGGACGATTGAATGAATCATCCCAAGAAGCAGGACAAGGAGCAAGTAAAGGCGAAGCCCTGGGTGAGCGCTCATACCCAGCAGCAGCATGCACGGCTTCTGGGGCCCTCCACCTGGGGTCTCCCTGGCCCTCCACAGCCATACCCGACGTCCAGCCTCACCACGTCCTGGGACAAGAGCCAGGACAAAGCACCACCCCCGGACAATCAGGGACCTCCTGGCACAGAGACCAGACTGGCCCCGACTCTCCAACAGCTCTGGCACTTGGCATGGGCTCTACTGGCTTTAGAGCCACTGTCTCGGGTTAGAAGAGACACAGGAACCCCGCACTCAAGGTACTCCCACCTGAGTGGGCCAGCTGTCCTCTGAGCCAGACTGGCAGCAAAAGTTGGATTGGCACCCTTGGGGACAGGGCAGACAGCCATCCTTGGGGGGATCATTCCCTCCAGGCTATGGGCACAAGAAATGTAGAGTAGCACTTCCAGGTCACTGCATTTCCAGCAAAATCAGAAATCCAGATCTGGATTTAAGCCCCCAGAGTTCAGATGCTCGCCCCTGCAGAATAGTCCCCCGTCAAGAGTCTGGAAACTGACTCCAGCCAGGTCTTCCTGCCCAGAAAGCAAAGGAAGAGCAGTGAGAAACATTCAAATTCAAAAAACCAGATTTTCTTTTTTTAAAATGTTTTTATTTTATTTGTTCTAATTAGTTGTACTTGACAGTAGAATGCTTTGTACATTTTGATAACTCACATAAATAGAGTGAAATCGCATTTTTCTGATTGTACATATTGCAGGATCACATCAGTCAGGCAGTCCTACATGTACAGGAGGTAAGGATGTCTGAAAACCAAATTTTAAAATGCAGATAGCAGTTTATTTTTGTACTCTTGCACTGGGGCTAAAAAAGCAACCACTGTTTTACCAAAAAGGGAAGTTTAGTTTTGGAGACACCTGATGTGGTGTCCTCTGAGGTCGAGGAGACTGCACTGCCTGTCTCCACTCTGAGGACGACATGTGGAGACTAAACCCAGCGCCTCCAGAGCTGACAGTTCAGTTGGGGTGGCTCCCTGCTGGCATGGACCAGCAGCCCCCAGTGCTCCGCCTCAGCCTAGGTCCCTGGCCTCCCTGGCCTCCCTGGTCTCCATGGCCTCCTGGCCTCCCTGGCTTTCCTGGCCTCCTTGGCCTCCCTGGCCTCCCCTAATCTCCCTGGCCTGCCTGGTCTCCTCTGTCCTCTAGGAGCAGGGCTGAGGCTCCAGGCCTAAGGAGGAACTCCTGGAAAATCGAGGGGCTCTTGTTCCACTTCTCCCCAAATGCACCTCACGGGGGCTTTGGGTTCCCCTCTGCCATGGCACAAAGAACACAGATTGGAAAGCGCATCTTCCATGACTGTGAATGAGGTACGATGTCATTCCTCGTTAAAATAAAATCAAACGCCATTCGCTTTGTCCAGGGCCAGCCCTGCTGGAGCCCCCGCGGCCTCACTGTTCTGTCACATACTCAGCCACAGACATGGACCTGAGCACCCCTCCCTGCACACAAGATGCCCAGCACTGCCTCAAGGAGAACGCTCTGGGTCCTCAGCAGTCATGGAAGATGCCTCAGCTTGCCTTCCCCTTGAGACCCAAGATGAGCAACGGCTGCAGCCGGACCCCCTGACCTCGGTCCCCGCCCGGCTGCACGTGCCTAGAGACCCCTGTGCAGCTCTTTACTCGCATTATGAAAGATTTTAAAAGGGTCGTGAGACTATCAGTAGTGCTTGATAGTGCTCAGCCCAGCACCTTCAGGCACAGTGCCTGCCGACTGTGTACAGTCTTGTTTTCCTTTTGCTATGCCCTTTTTCTGTGCCCAAAGGTCTAGGGTGAAGTGAATGTCACAATGGTGGTTGGTTCTGCCTCCAGATGCCTGCTCTGCCCCTCCACACTGGCACGTGTGCGCACACACAGATCCTGTGAGCAGGAGGAGGCCAGGTGCACCCTGAAGTCAGTTCTGCCTGGTCTCTGTTGTTGGTGTTTCACTCGCCAGCTGACCACAGCAAGGTGACCAGTCCTGGCTCTGCAGGCCACCTACTCCATGACATCTTTATTGCAACTGATGACATGTTAATGGCTATTATCTCAGGATTTATAGCCTTATTTTTAACGTGTCCCAAAGCGGGCTGTTGAAAGGGATTCCAGGGTCATTCCTGGGTTGAGTGCCAGTCCACAGTCCTGCTTCCCACTGTTTTCCAGGACTGCTCAGCCACCCTACCCAGCTTTGTGTGCAAACTTCCCAGGGGTAGCATTTCCAGGAATTTGGCTTTAAAGCAGTATCTCAAAGGCTGCTTCTTGCCACTTTGAATTTTTGTGGGTACACACACCCAGGGCCCACAGCGATGGGAAGATCTTCCAGAGGTCCTTAGGCCAGAGTATGTAGATTTTGATTCTAGCTGCTCATTTTTCTCACTCATAGCTGAGTGTTGGTACCAAGCCGTTACCCTTCAGATAGTCTGTCTGGGAACCATCAGCAGAGGCAGGTCACTGGTGCCCAGGGCCCCAAGGTCCCAAGAAGGTGCTAAGACCCAGAAAGTCACCTTCTAACCTGACCTGCACATGGGCCCTCCTGCTTTTCGGCACTGGATGGTCAGACACAGGGATCCAGAGGGGAGCAGCATCTTGAGAATACCGTGTTTTATGAGGACTTCCCAAAACGTTTCCGCATGCCAATACTGGAAGCTTACTGAATACTGCTGACCAGTTCATAGAACAGCTAGCCTCCTTATCTCATCTCAGTGGCTTCAAATGGTACCAATTCCTAAATTGTCCTTCATTTGTAAGGAAGGCTACCCACAAAATTGTCTCCCTTTGAGAAGAATGGAGTTGTCCGGAGCTGGAGATGGCCATTCCTAGAAGGCCAGAGTGTTGCATGTCGGTTGCCTGTCCTGTTCCTGCTGGGGAGCTCTGATGGTCTGTCTCAGGGCCTCTTACCCTTGCTGGCACGACCCCACACCACACACCGCTGGCCCAGGAGAGGATGGCTGTGGACCCAGTTACTCGGGGAGGCCTGAGCAGCCTGCTCAGTGCTTCCGTACTTCATCTGCCTGATTCCCCCATCTCCACCCTATGTAGTTGGATAAGTGGAATCCAACAATCACAACTCTCAATGCCACCAACCAGACACCCTTTGGTCTTTCCAGACTCCTTGGCAACCTCTTAATTACTATGCTGTCCTTTATTTTACTGAGAGTATCAGTATAAATGCTAAATATCACTGTGTCCATCTTACACTAAAATCCCTAAAAGCTGAAGACTTTGCCGTATTTTGGAAAACGATTTTAAATTGTTGTAGCACTCTCTCTAAACACTTATCAAGGATGATTAAAATACATCATTTTGGATTCCTGACCTTCACAGATGGATTTTTATTAGCTGAAACTTGCGTGAGGCTGAGTGGAGATGTGGACACATTTTCCTCCTCCTTCTCCCTCTTTGGGGATGCTCTGGATGGAACCCAGGGCCTAACATGTGCTAGGTCAGTGGTCTGCCGCTGGAGGGCATCTCCAGCCCTTTTTGGTTCTTATTTTGCGATGGTCTCCCTAAGCTACCAGGCTGGCCTTGAACTCGAGCTGCCTGACTTGACCTCCCAGGCAGTTGGGGTCATGGGCACTGGAGGAAAGTTTTGAACAGCATGGTGCTGCGAGGTCAGCTGGCCAGGTCACCTGGCTGGCAAACCGGGGGTGGCACCCCTGGAGCACCGTGTGCAGTTTCGCTCAGCTTTGTTGCCTCTGTGACAAAAGACCTGACGAGAACGATTTCAGGGATTTATTTGGGGGTCATGGTTTCAGAGGTCGCAGTCCAGAGGTGTTCGACTGCGTGGCTCTGTCCTGAAGTGAGGCAGAAGACTGTGGCAGAGGTGTGGTGAAGGCAGCAGCTCGGTCAGGAACAGAGGGCTCCACTCTCCAGGGACAAGACACAGACCCCAAGGACACCCCTGCGACCCACCTCCCCCAGCCACGTGGTGCCTGCCTGCCGTCACCACTGGTTCGTCCACTCGGGTGAATTAGGGCTCTGTGAGGCTAAGGCCCTCACGACCCCGTCACGACTCCGTCCTTCCACCCGAGTGTCCCTGGCAACCTCACATGAGCTCAGGGCACCTTGCACCTGGACCACACTCAGCAGGCTCCTGGCTCCTCTCCCACACCTTTCTGTGACTCTTTCCCATTACTCAGCTCGGTGGTTTGACCTTGGTTTCTGCCTGCCTCTGGCCTACCCTCTTGATGGCACCGAGCAACAGTGGCACAGCCAAGCTGAGCAGCAGGTGCTGCGAGCTGACCGGCTGCGGAATGGATGACTCCTTCCTGGAGGATGGAGGGTGGGGTGCTGGCACTCTGGTTCTGGGATCACAGCCCGAGGATATGCAGCCCGTGGTCCACGGCAGCCTCTCGTCTGGTCCCCTGGGAGGGCCACATGGCAGGGGAGAGAAGGTCCCCAGTGTGCGGGTGGACCTGGCGTCACAGGCTGTCATCCTAGGCCCAGCTCAGCGCCCACTGGACCACACCTGTGATGCACACAGGACAGGACCTCAGAAACCGGCCTCCAGAGTGCGAGGGGCCTCACTCTTATCTCCGTCAGCTTTGCCCACTGTGGCCAAAGTCCCTGACGAGAACCTGAGGGTAGGAACCTCGTCTGGGCTCCCGTTTCAGAGTTCCAGTCCCTGGTGGTCCACGGCCCCGCTGGTCCAGGCCTGAGGTGGGGCAGAGTCATGCTGGAGGGTGTGGTGGAGGAGAGCCTCACCTCATGGCAGACAGGAAGCAGAGAGGGAAGACCAGGGACAAGCTGTAAACCCAGAGGCTCACCAACAGTGACCCACCTCCTCCAGCCTCCCCCACCTACCTACAGACACTCCCTGGACAACTGTCCTTCCAAACCAGTAATCCACAAAGAGACTGAACCACCCACTCCCGGGCACCCTCATAATCTAACCATCTCACCTCCTGCATTAGCACAGGAGATTTGGGGGACACTTTATAGTCAAACCATGACAACTGATTTTATGAAATGTGAGTGTATTTAAAATATTATATTCTCTTCTTTGAGATTCAACTGGAGGAGAGCGTGCAGTGTATTGGGAGAAAGGGGAAGACAAAGGTCACAAATGAAATTGCTTCCAAAGGCGAAGTTTCACATTGTAAAATGGGACACTTGCTCTCTTCAATATGTCCTTGCTGGTGGCTTTTGTTGGCACAAAAAATAAAGCTCTGAAGTTCAGTATAAAACCACATAAAGTCACTTACAGGATCCATCATATGCGTTGAGCCACTGTCACCAAATCAGGATCAGCACTGGAGCGGAGGAGAAGAGAGTCTGAAAGCAGACCCACGTTTGGTGGGAATCCAACGTGAGAAGGAGGGGCGGGGAGGGGAGCCAGCAGCCCACGGGTCAGTGATAGTGGGAGAAAAGTCCTCCAGCTCCAGAAAGAAGTGGCATCGCCCCTGAACGCATAAATGCCCAAAAGGACCTAGAGTTCAATGCAGGGAAGAAAACCATACGTACTCAGTCTCCTGGGCAGGCAGGTGGCGAGCCATGTTCTCAACTTAGTGCCCGGACATCAGCAGGTCAGTCAGCTCTCTCCTGAACCACAGCAAGGCCATGGGTGCAGGGTTTGGGCCCGAGGTGGACCAATGGAGCTAGCAAGGAGGGGGCTGAGGGGTGGGCCTGCCCTTCTCAGGAACGGTCTAACTCAGGCCACGGCAGGAAGTTCTGCGAGCCCGACCACCACCCCAGGTCCAGCTTGGGCTCCCAGAAGCACAGTTCCTGGGGGCCTTTCATACCTCTGCCTGGCACATCCACCACATAGTGTCCATTTTTCTCCTGAACCCCCAGTTAACGCTTACCGCTCAGGAAGATGTCAGCTCCGGGTTCCCTGCTCCCCAGCGTTTCTATCACACCAGGTGGAGAATGTTCCTCACCCTGCTCCCCTACAAAAATATGTAGCTCCTTTCTGAATTCCTCGGGAGAACAGGGTTTGGCCCCATTAGCTCTGTGTCCCCCGTCCTGTGACGACTGCCCTAGTCCCCAGAGCCCATGGTTTCCACGGGATAGAACACAGCAAGCTTCCTGCCACTGCCGGCGGCCTGAGACTCGGGAGGCTCTGCCCCTCCACCTTGCCCATGCAGCCCTCAGATTCCACAGGCTGCGCAACAGTCCCAGGCTGAACACGCGTCCAGGCCTGGGGGCTGCTCAGGGTGCCGGCGGCATCTCCACCCGCATGTCTGGATTCAGGGGCTCGGTGCCCCAGGCACAGGCCTGGCAGTAGGAAATGTCCTTCTGCAGCGTCCCCTCTCCTCCTGACCCTCCACCGTGGCAGGCTTTCCACTTGCAGAGAGAAGGCACACCTTCTTTGGCCTTCTTTAGCTTCCCGTAGACTTAATGGCTATCTGCCATGTTCTCGGTACACAGCACAACTCAGAATCGCACAGGTGTGTCCTGATCACGGCCCTGCCAAGAGCGAATGCTTCGCACTTCAGGGTGCCTGGACATCTGCCCCACTGCAGAGCACAGAGGCCTCCTGACCAAATGTTCCCGGGAAATCAGGGTCTGCTTACAATACCTAAAATGCTAGCCGAGCCTGCCTTCCACGGCCCTGTGCAGCCTTGCTTCGCAGAGCGGGAAGGGACTCGAGCCCCGTGGACAGCACGCCAGGTGGGGTCAGCTGCACACCTGCCCACCCCGCTCACAGGGCCAGGCTCTGACTCTGCTTATCTATCCCCAGATGGACGTGGACGCCGAGGAGAAGCGCCACCGCACACGGTCCAAAGGGGTTCGAGGTAGGCCCCCTGCGTCCCCGAGGCCACGGTCACCTGCGTCCTGCAGGCGCTTTGGTGTTCCTGACCCCCAACACACCTTCTGGTGTTTCCCGGGGGGCACCTGTGACAGGCGATTCAGTTCACCTCTTTTCCATCTCTCCGCAGTTCCCGTGGAGCCGGCCATACAAGAGCTGTTCAGGTCAGTGCTCCGCGGCGCGGGCCTGCCCCACCAGCCCCGCAGACATCCCCGCCTGCAGCAGGCACTGCACAGCTCCCCGCAGCCCAGCACAGCCCGCTGCTCTGACGATGCTGCCCTGGAGACTGGCTGGGGCGCAGAGCCCCGTCCTCTGCCGTGGTGCGTGGCAGCTGGTAACTCTTCTTTCCTGTTGCAGCTGTCCCACTCCTGGCTGTGATGGCAGTGGCCATGTCAGTGGCAAGTACGCGAGACACAGAAGGTAATGCCTGCCTTGCTTGCTGTGCCGTCTGCGGGGCCTGGCTGCGCGCCTGGCGGTGGAGATGCGGGTAGCCCTGGGAGGACCGCATGCTCCTCCCTCCCGCTCCGAGCTCTGCAGAGATCAGTCTCTGCCTCTTGAGTCGGTGCGCACACACCCGCCACCCCAGCCCTTGCAGACAGAGGGCCACACACGTTGAGGACCCTGCTCCGCATGCAGCGCTCGGCGGCCCGGGCGGCCTGGAGAGGGCTCGCTCCTCCTTCCCCATACGCTCATCCCAGTAGTTGCAGGACAGCAGACCATAGGGGGTTAATTGAAATGTGACCTACGGACCTGGGAAACAGCCTGAGCTTGGCACCTGGGCAACTGGAGGGTGAGGGCACATCAGGGTGCAAGGTGGGACCATCCCACCAGCCAGACTCAGGGGTGAGGGACAGTTATGTTGGGTGTGCAGATGGTACAGTGGCCAGTGGTCGGTGGCTGGCTGGTCAGGCAGCACAGCAATAGCCATCGACTTCCCACGTCTGCAGGCACGTCCAGGCCCCTCTTCCTGTGACGGGACGTGGCTGGGCCCCTCAGGGAGAGCCAGAGTTTGCTGCAGCTGTTCAGCTAACTGCTGGGACTTTGGTGGAGCACTGAGCTCGCTCTGTCCTGACCAGCCCTCCATGACCAGGTCCACACCACAAATCCTGCACAGGGCAGCGGTGGCTCTGGTGACCTCTCCCCCTGCCTCATGTCCATTTCCTTTCCAGTGGAACAGTAATTGATGGGTGAAATCAAGCAATTATTTTGGATGTCCATTAGTGAAATCAAAGGAAAAAATTACAAATTCCTCCCCAAGGTCGTGGTAACAGAGCAGGAGGCGGAGTTGTGAGTGTCCATCAAGGAAGGGCTCTCTGCCACTCGGTTACTTGCCAAAGGGTCACCAGTCATTTTTTCTCCCCTGGAACTTTTTAAATTTAAATTACTAAATTTAATTCATTTTTAGTTGTTCTTGTGGTATGAGAGAGCAACTTACTGAATCACATAGTTGACGTAAGTAAAGTGTGCTGCTGCCTGGCCAGGAAGTCCACGCATGAGCTCTTAATCTAGACGCTCAGAGCTGCACTGTTTCCAGCAGAAGCAGGTCAGCACACCATGAGCGACATCTTGGTGAGTTGATACTCAAACTTCAGCATTCTGTTACAAAAAGCAGTCATTACACTTGGCTACAAAGTTTTAATTGAGTATAAGCGAGATATAATTGCATAGCCACGGTTTTGCAGAAAAACAACAAAGAA
Source organism: Sciurus carolinensis (assembly GCF_902686445.1). NCBI lineage: Eukaryota > Metazoa > Chordata > Mammalia > Rodentia > Sciuridae > Sciurus > Sciurus carolinensis. The sequence continues at coordinate 93,872,770 of NC_062225.1, forward strand.
TTATTTCAAACACTCATTGACTTCTGTTCCCGGCATGGGATTGCAGTGGCGTGGATGGCGCCCTGTGGCCCTGCAGCACCAGACACACAGAGGCGTCTGCCTCTGCTCCCCACTGCTCCCTAAACGCCCCCATCCTCACCAAGGTGCACTCATTAGGACCAGATGGACGTGCCCTGCAGGAAGCGTGTGTGCTGCTGCCGTAGGACTGGACGGTGGGCCGTGCCGTCCTCTGAGCTTGGTGCTGGCGAGGTCACAGAGGCCCAGGAATCTCATGCAGCTAATCAGGCCAGGTGGGGGCTCACAGGAGAAGCCATGATGGACTCTTGCCCACAGGTTCTGCCTGCTCTTAAATGTCATAATGGTCATTTTTACTGTGACTCTCGCGTCATTACTAGAATTCCCAGTGTTTCCATGGAAACACTCCATCGGGACTAGGTGCTGTATAGTAGGGAATGAACTGCCTCCCATTTCCCAGTATGCAGACCTGGTTCTCGTTCCCCCTGTGCCACCAGGTGTCCATGGTGCTGGGCAAGAGGCTTGACACTGTGGCCCTGTGTCCCTGGTGCAAGGCGAATGCAGACTTGCTGTGCAGAACCCAGTGCCGTTCAGAAGCGAGGCACTGCCTGGACTTCCGGAGGAGTCTCCCTGAGATACCAAGGAGGTTTCCTGAGGCTTATTTTTATGCCTGCACAGCATCAGTAATTTTTAGCTAAAGGATGACATTCAATTACTTAAGCTGAAAAATTGCTGCCTTTTGTAGTTGGAAGGTTCACGTCTTTTAACTGGGGCTAATTCAAGAGATTCTGAAGGTTTCAAGTACATCTGGCTTTGTTTTATTTTTTTCTGGTTTTAAAAGATTCGATGGCTGCGAAGTTTACTCTAGAGATAGCTACTTGTGCTGTGTCGCCTGCTTGCACTGCCCAAAGCAGTCAGAGTGCTGGCCTGTGCTGGTGTCCCTGGTGTGGCTTGGGACCTTAGGACCTCAGGTTTTTCAGAGTAGAAAAAGAAGCTTCAGCCTTGGCCATGGGGAAGTCACCTGTACTCTTTAGTCTTTTAAAATGAAACTGTCACCAAATGTATTCCCCTTGAGGTCACAGTTCATCATGCTCATGCATCCCCTTAGTTGTAGTCGAGTAGAAAGCTGCCCTTTTGGCATGGCCAAGCGACCCTCAGAAGAGGCAGCAGTGGCTTGGGGCAGATGTTGGGGCCACCAGTGTGAGGCATCCCTGGGGATAATAGCTGCGTAAAAGTCACCCACTTTCCAGTCCTTTGCTTTAACAAAAGGAAACCTCTAAGGTGTCATGCATCATGTTAGCCTACCCTGATGGGGTCTAGACCCACGTCCTGGTCACATTTGAGGGGTTCCTCCAAACCTTTGGTAACAGTCGTGGGGACAGATGGCTGGCTTGCTTTTCCTGTGTGAAGGATAGAGGGTTGTGGATTTGTAAGAAACTGGGAATCGAGGAGAGTCAACCACCAGATGAAATCTGAGAGAGGAAATAATAATTTGAAAGAGAATTCAAGATCCTGGTTAAAACCAGGGTGTAGGAGAAAGGGTTTGTTTCATGAATGTTTTACATCAATTCCAAAGCCTTTGAACAAAAGGTATTTGTAAGTATTTATTTGTGTTGACAGTTCATAAAGTATTTGCAGTAGCTGGTAAGCCTTTGTACACCTGCAGTTAAATGTAGAAGTCCAGCATGTATCAGGGTTTGTATCGTACCACATTTAGCTGAGGCTTCTAGCAGCCCAGACCACAAAGGTAAACCAAGGCCTTCCAATTAGCTAACACAGCATCACATCAGCTCCTCAGAAAGACATGGTCTCTTAGCATTGATGATGACTGTTGGGATATCAAAGTGTGGTTGGCAGGGATTCAAGCTCAGTTAACACTTCTGTACCCTAATGCAGGTGACCAGAGAAGGGCCTCTTACAAAGTTATAAATATGACATATATTATCTTTAGAAAGTCATTAGTATCTGGACACATGAATTTTCCATTTGCTTTTCCCAACTGAGATTTCATATTAGTAGCATATAAATATCACAAAAACACCGTGAAATTTACAATCGGGACTAGAAGCCATTCTTGTATCATGAACACAGATGCAACCTCCATCTCTTCTGTGTACAGCAAACCTGACCTCTTACTTTCAGCTCACATAGTTGTACTGCTGTGCGGGCGGCTCAGTGTCTCGCACCCAGCACCCAGCCTTTTACTAGGCTGTACATGGATGTAGTTAGACACATTCATGCATCTCAGACCTGGGTCTCTCCAGAGCTTCATCCTTCAGAGGCACACTTTACACCTTAGTCCCCCAGCGTTCCCGAGTTGGGCTTAGGTCCCTGAGCCCAGGAAGGACGTGCCCTGGTAACTGCAACCTCCAAGTCTGCACTACCTCCCTCCCTGGAAGGTTGACTGTGGGTCCCATGAGCTTTGAAATGCTAGAGATAAGAGCTCTCACAGGCACCTGGAGAGATGCGTCAGCTGAATGGGGTGTAGGGAGATACTGGGTTATTTGGATACTTGGAAGCCACCGGATTAGGTAGGAAGTGGCTCTGTGCTCTGCTCCTGAACTTGCCCAGCAAGCAGGTGGCCCATTGAGAGCATGCCCACCCCAGTGCAGAGGCCAGCATGGGTTCAGCTGCCACTCAGCCCTCCCCAGTGCTGGCCGCCAAACACCAGTAGCTGGGAAGCTCTAAGTGTAGGACCCTCCCCACCTTTCTGGTGGCGTCCCCCAATGGAAGAATGGCACCTGTGGACGAGGCAGGGCATGTGGGAAGCCCCCCTCACCTGCACCGTGGCTGCTCCAGTATGTGCCACGCCTGGTCAGGCGGCAGGGCTGCCCACTCAGGGACTGCATAACATGATGCTAAGGATGCTCTAAGGAGCTGAGGACCAAGGCGCTTCCTGAAGTCTGCTCTCAGCCCCAAAGTGAAGGCCAGCTCATTGTGCTTGGAGTTTTTCTCTATTTCCCCAATAAATCTCCCACTAAAAATTTAAAGTACAAATAAGCAACATTTGTTAAAATGTACTATACTATAATACTAAGCAATGTTCAGGATTGGAATTTCAACCTTAACTGCAACAGTTACATGCAGACTGGAGTGGATTTACTACTTCTTTTTTAATTTTTGCATGAGCTTGCAATGCCTAAGAGAGAGAGGAGGGTGGAATCTTGGTTCCATTTCCCTCTTTACACGTGTGTTTTGTGGTCCTTCTGAATTGATTCTGGCATTTAATAGGTTTCATTTACATTTACCATTCACGACTGCTTTTTAATTACTCATTTGTCGAGCATAGGATTCTGACAAAATATCCACAGTTCAGCCCGAGAGTCTGCACACTCGGCCAGCACCCCAGCGAGGTGGTCATGTTGGCATCATTTATTTAAATCCTCCCCAGTCTAGAAAACAGAGCTAAGCCACTTAATTTGCAACTGTAAACTTAAAAACTTCGAAGGGCAGCTTTCTTTTTATTATAAGATTACTGGATTCTCTCTGGCCTGTGGTCATGGTCCTCGTGCAGGTTTTTTCCTCCCACATTCCTTTCCACCCACCAGGGTGATTGCCAGGGTGGCAGGTGCGGGCGAGTGATCGCCTGTCTTCACAGGACCTTGCTCTGGAGCTGAGGGAGCTAGTTTCCTGATGTATGCATGCCTCATTTGGATTCTGCCAGCAGCCCCGGGCGATATTATTCATGCCTTGACGGAGACCACTCACTAAAAGCTTTGGAACAGAGCCAGGTACCGCTGAGAGAGAGTGGAGCATAGTGACTTGCAGCTGAGAGGAGCATCCCATAATCCAAAGCAGAAAAAAGAAGAGGAAGAAACAGAGAGGAAGAGATAGGGGAAAACAGGGCTCCCACACCTCCTTCTACCTCTGCTGGCCTCAGATGGATGCAAATTCCATCTGCATTGAAATAAAATACCTCAAAAATAATCGCTTCTTTTCTTAGCTACGCTTGAAAGTTTAACACAATTCTCCACGTTTAATTGCAAAGCTGATTTTAATTAGTAAGGCCCTGTGTGTGAGGAGCGAGGACCCACTTGGGCGCACACGTGGCAGCATCTGCGGATGCTCTAATTAATGGATGGCTGCCACTTGACGGGGTGCACGTGGGCGCTCCCCAGGGAGCCGTGCGGTAGGCCCCTCCCAGGCTTGGCACTGACTCACGTCCTCAGGAACGAACAGCTCCTTGGTCTTTGTGGGACACCGTTGTGCTGCCGTCACCCGTTTGCAGGTCTTGTGACACACCTGTCCTGCTCCTAGTCACTGTTGCTGTGAATCAGAAGCTAGGACAGATATCTCAGCACTGACTGGAGAGCACCAGGGCGTTTGGAGAGAGACATGGCACTCCGGGGACTCATTTGGGTGCAGGGATGCCCCAGGCCTGCCCCAAGGACTCGCTAGAGTTGTGTGTGAAATCACAAAATTAGGTATCACTGGACTGTGGCAGTGGTCAGCCATTAATGCACAACAAATCCTTTATTTAAAGAAGGGTCCTGGCACCGTCCCGACCACGGTCTGCCTTCCTCTGTCTGCAATCTGGCCGGCCAACCCGTCCCCTGGCAGAGCAGAGTGGGGCTCCAGCTCTGGGCTCGATGCCACACAGCCAAGCAGGTTTTGCCCTTCAGGAAAATGTCTGATATTGGTTAAAATCAAAAGTACGTTTAAACAACCCAGCATTCAAAGAGAGGAGCATAAGATAAGATACCACAGTCAGTAGCTGTAGTGGTAGAGAATCCGCAGCATACAGGATCTCTGTGGTCGGGTCTCGATTTAGCACTCACACTCTCGTCCTGATTTCTGGAATGACAATTAACACCATGTAAACGTGGGGCTGGGTTGTGTCTCATGGCAGAGCACCTGCCTAGCACATGTGAGGCACTGGGTTCAATCCTCAGCACCCCATAAAAATAGATAAAATAAAGGTGTCCACCTACAACTATGAAAATAATTTTAAAAATACGTGAACTTAGCTTTGGAACAAACTGTACATCTGAAATCGACTTGTGCTACAGCTACTGCCTGGAGCTTCCCACCCAAAAGGCCGTGGCTCCATCTCGCCAGCATCTGTGCTGGGGTCAGAACAACCACCTGGAAGCCTCCTCTTGCGTGACAGCACCTCACGTGGCAATGACACTCTGCAGTGGACACCAGAGGGGGCTGCCCCTGTGAGGGACAATCAGCGGCTGCGTCCTGCAGACCCTGTCTCTGGAGCCCTGGCCGCCTCTGCACCTGGCGTGTGACACTGAGTTGGTGACTGTGGACAGATCCGTTGTCCACACTGCTCAGGGTGGGTGTCTCACTCGCTGGAGCCCTGAGGATGGCAGAAGAGATAGAAGCAGGCATAGAAGCGTGGGACCCTGTGGTCACATGAGTTTAGGGTGGGCCCCACCACTGTCCTGATAAAGAGTCCCTGGGACCCGTGATCATGGTGTCTCATCTGCTTTGTGTTGCTGTAGTAAGATGCTTGAGGCTGGGTACTTAATACAGAGAGAGGGTTCTCAGCCCAGGGTTCTAGAGGTCTGGAGTGGTGCTGGCATCTTGGTGGCTCTGGCGTGGGCCTCGTGGTGGTGGACTGATCTCTCCTGGTGGCAGTCAGCAGCAAGGAGCCCTCCTGGTGAGGTGGGAGCACAGAGGCTGGGAGGGGCACCTCACCGTCCAGGAGAAGTCCACTCCCACCAGACCTGAGCCACGAGGGACAGAGGGCACTGGTCCTTCACAAGGCGAGCCCCCAAGGCCTCCGCTCCCCCAGGAAGCCCCACTCTTAGAGGGGCATCCCTGGTGCATGGACCTCTGAGGAGCCAACCGCACCCAGATCCTGGCAACCCCCTGGTGCTCAGGAGGCTGGCCAGGCAGGCTTCCTTCCCTACCGTGCTCTGCGGAGGAGAGCCCTCCATGCATGACCCCAGATAAGACGGTCGGCAGCTCTTCAGCAGCTCTTCCCACCAAAGCTGGCGGAGATGACAGGCTGCCGAGGCCACGGCCTCTCCAGGCCTTGGTGCCCTCGGTGTCCCACAGGCTGTGTCCAGCTGCAGGGAGTCGACTCCCCGGGCTGGTTCAGCCCTTGGGACCACAGACCCTCTTGCCTGAGGAGGTGTCTGGGGTGAAGTCCTCTCAGGGCCCATGGCCGTTCCATCCCTGACAGGAGGCGGATCCATCCCACAAGGACCATGCCGGCCTCTGGAGCTGCCCGGGCCCAGGAGAAGTGGATGCCTGAGTTTGAGATCATGAGGCAAGGACAGGGCTGGATTCCCGAACAGGGCCTCTCTTGGGGCAGGTATTCTGGGGAGCAGAAGGAGGAAAGCCAGCAGCCTGCAGAACTGGAATTCAAGGGGCACGGGCAGAGTGACCCCACAGCAGCAACAGAGACCTGAGGGCCAGGCCCACCCACGTAGCCGCCCTGTCCCTCTCCTCATGAGTTCTGCGAGACGCCAGGCTTCCCTCCGCCGCTGGCAGGCTGGGAGGCACAAAGCTGGGGCTCTGGCTCTAACTGCAGGCCTCAGCTCTGCTCAGGAGGCTGGCATCAGCCTTCCTGGGACGCAGGGCTGGGCATGACTGCCTCACTCAGAGAAGCAGGTACCAGTGGCCAGGGAGCATGACCTTCATCCAAGGTTGAGTCGTCTTCCACTTCACTCCGTCTGAACCACCAAGGGAGCTCTCCTGAGGAGCACAGCTGGAGGGACGCAGAAGCCACAGACCAGCTCCGCTCACGCCCCAGGGTCCCTGGGCCCACCTGGGCTGTCAGTTCCCTGCTAGTTCAGAGGTTCTGTGTTGCTCAGAGCCCTCCAGCCACCAGCAGCCATCTGCAGGTCCCCGAGGGCCACGAGAGGGTGTGGGAGCAGCAAGGCCCTGGGGCCCCTCTGGCCCTCAGCCTCTGAGCGAAGCCCAGTGGCTGACAAGGGAGGAAGCCAGGTTGGAAAACACCCGGATGCCCACTCGAGATGGTGCCAGCCCCCTGGGCTCTCACTGTCCTCTCTTCGGAAAGGACTGCCCTGCGGGCTGTCCTCTGGGCTCTCTGGACCTTCACAGCCTCTATGTGCATCGTCCCTTCCCGGTGAGCGACCTCTAGGCGCCAGGGTTCCAGTCCAGCACGTTCCGAGGACTCCGTATGTCATCATTTAGCAGCCCTGCGGGGCTGAAGGGCTTCCGGTGCTGTATTCGACATTCCAGAGAGATGCTTCCTACACAGCAGTCATTTCCTGAGCCTGGGGAGGAGAGCAGGGAGAGGGAGCCTCCGGGAGGAAATGCTCTTGGTAAACAGTGCAGCAGGTGCAGCAGGATGCAGGACACTTGCCACTCATGAGCGCCTTGGTCAGTCAGGCCCCTCCCGTGCTTCTGAACGAGCCCTCTGCTCCGAGTGCAGGGAGCGGCAGGCGGCAGGGCCAGAGGGGAGTGGAATCTAAGGGTCGCCTTCACCACCAGCAGGCAGAGGCATCGTGCACTGCAGACTTCACCAGGGGCAAGAACTGAGGGCTGAGAGGGCAGCTGGCCACATAGTGCCACCACATGTCCTCACCACTGTCCAGGAGCTTCCCTGCCGTGGCCCCTCCAGCTGTGTGATGAGGGCACAGCCTCCCTTCCTGTTAAGGGACCTACTGGCACTACTGGCATGATGCCCAGGGACTCTGACCCCAGAGCGGGCAGCAGGGCTGCTTCCTCCTTCCCTCTTCCTCCTCTCTGTCTGGCAGGCCACAGGACTGGGGGAATGGGTTCCTCGCACACGGAGGACTGAGCACGTGCCAGCTGGGGACACAGACGTATTTAAGAAATCAGATACTGATGCCAGGAGGAACGCAGGCCATCCCCAGAGGGAGCGGGCACCCCACCCAGGGTGACAAGGCTGGACTAGGGGCGGAGTCAGGGTGAAGCTCAGGTGCAGGCAGTTCTCCTGCGCTGGCCCCAGAGCCAGTTAGCTTTGCAAGCCAGAACGTGGGGCAAGGGTGGCGGGTATGGCGAGGACCTAGGGCACAGGCTGAGGATGCGGGCCACTCGCTCAGGCTTGCTCAGTGTCTCACAGGTGCTTCCTGCTTCAGCGCCTCGTGGGCACTTGCCATGGAGACTTGGTCTTCCTCAACCCACCTCACACCCAACCCAGTGGCCTTTCCTTCCTCCAGCTCCATCTGCCCTCCTCCTCTGCTGCCCCAGCCCACCTCAGAAAATGACAGGCGGGCTCAACACAAGGAAGGCACGTGGACCTTGAGAGGTAGTGTCCACCCTCCCTGAGCTGCTGTGGTTCTGGCACAAAAGCTCCTTAAATCAACCCAAGTTGCTTCCTAAGCAGTATAGAGGGGTGTGGCTGGAGGTGGGCCTGGAGTGCCCCACCTGGAGGAGTCAGGAAGTAGCCAGCGTCACCTGCCCCAGCCTTCTCCGCAGTGTCCTCAGCCTCATCCCTGGGCCTTGCTCACAGCACGGTGGACAGGGACCCTCCAGGCTGAACAGGGACACGCAGATGCCCCAGGGCTCTCCAGTTTGTAAGCACTTGAGAATTTGAGAAGCAGGAGAGGAGTGGGCTGTCTCAATGTCCCTCACTGGCCCTCCAGGGGGCGTGTGGCAAGAGAAGCCAAAGACGCACTCCTAGGTGGCTCAGACCAGAACGCAGGAGGGACTGACGTGACCTTGGGAGGGACATGAGCATGGGAAGGGGACCAGTCCCATCACCCTAAGTGAAACTGGAGCTCAGCTGGGCACCCCGCCTCCTGGGCCAGGACCCGTGCCCTCGGCCAGGTGTTAGTTCCCGGATTTCCAGGGCTTTGTTCTCCTTCCTTGTGCAGGTTTCCTGCTCTAGGTGAGACTCTGCATTTGTTTGTCTGTTTGATTTACTTAATGTGAGCCTTCCCATGTCTTTAAGTATTTTAATTTTCTTGTCTCACTTCCATCTGGTGGTTATGCTGTAATTTATTTTCTTTCACAAAAATGGTTTGGGTTTGTTCTCAACTTTTCTGTGCTACATTCAATGTTGGAGAAGATTCTTTGCCAGTGCTTTTAGGGCCTTGATTTTTCCTTGGGGTGGAATGCTGTAGGGACGGTCACTGGGACGAGGGCATGAGATGTGGTTATTCCAAGTGAGTTTCCTGTAGGAGGGGACCTGTTAGTGTTCCCCTGAGCCAGAAAGATGGAGATCCTGCTATCCTCTGCAGATAGCACGGAGCATGAGCATTTTTAAAGTACGTCCCTCTCATCAAGAAAAAATGTTCCTGTTTTTAAAAAGACCGCTTTTAAAGGATTGACATCTATTTAGCAATGGCTTTCCAGAACCTTCTGGAAGATGGAAGGGTTAGCATGCTGAGGGCTGCTTCTCCTCTGTGAGAATGAACTGGCTCCGGGCGCCCTCCCTCCTTGGCACGGTGGCTCCCCACCTAGACCTGCAGATGTCCGGTGGGTGACAGAAGGCAGGCTCCTCAGCCCCCTGTCCGCACTTGGCGTCTGTCTGCTCTGCTACCTTGAGTGCCGTGGCCTGCTCAGCCCAGCAGGGGCAGGTTCCTGGACCTGCTTCACCGAGCCCACCTGGCCTCCCGCAGGACCCTGGCGTCCAGGCTCTGGTGTGGTGCCTAGAGGTCTTCTGTGCCAGGCCACCCACGGTGAGACACCCCAGGCCAGATCTCCGCCCCATGGGAACCAAGTCATCACAGACGTCCTGAGCAACAGGTGGAAACTGCTCCTTTAGTGACGGGGACTTCTGAGGACCCCGCTGGCAGGGCCGGACGTGAAGTGTTTGAGCAGGGCACCTCCTTCCGCAGACCTCCGGCCCCTGCCCGATCCCCCCACACCTGAAAGGCCTGCCCGCACCGCAGCCTGGGTCAGTGGGACCTTGGTCTCACGTGGCCTTTCCAACAAGGTCGTATTGAAGCAGCCTCTCCTGCTCTCCACCGTGACTTTCCTGCTTGGTTTCTGGCAGGGGAGGGGGTTGGACTGGCTTGTCAGTCCTCTGGCCTAAGACTCTGGCAGCAGCAATGCTCGGTCAGCACTGGCCCCAGGTTCCCTGCCTTCACTCACCTCCCAGGCACAGGTTAGACGTGGACGATGGTGGAGCCTCTGAGGGCGTCCACGGACCTGGTGGTGCTGACCAGGGCTTGGTAGTCTCGGCTCCTTGGCAGGCCGGCTTGGTGCCCAGCAGAGCCTCCCCTCCAGTCCTTGGTCTGCTGACCCCGTAGCCCACTGCCCTGGAGCACTACACCCTGGACACTCCTGTCCCCTCGGCCGGCATGCGGCCAGCATCATGAGATGTGGCATTCGACAGCAGAGGGCAGTGCCCGGGAGCATTTGGCCTGTTTGTCTCCTTCAGATCTTGGCTCCAGGATGGTGGTGGAGCCTCTGGCTGTCTAGCCACCTGCCTTGATGAGGCCACCTGGCTTCTCTCAGCCTCGCTGTGGGGAAGGGGCACCTTGGGGCTGCACTGCCCACCCCAGGCACTCTCGGGCTCAGAGCTCCCACCTCTCCGTCACCCTGTTCTGCCTCCTGCCAGTCCCAGGCACATCCTCCCTGGGCCTGTGCTCGGGCTGCTCCTCTGTCCTGCCACCACCCAGGGCTGCAGAAAGTCCCCGGCCCTTGAGTAAGTTCTGCTCTGGAGACCGGGATATTCTCGTTTGTTTAATTTTCTGGAAGAAGATGGGTCATGGGAGTGTCTGACATTCCCGGCCAGCAGAGGTGTCCTGTGTTCCCAGTGCAGGGGACTGTTGGGTGAGGGCCGCTTAGTCTGCTGGCCGTCAGTCTGCCTGGCCTCAGTCCCTGAGCTCCTGGAGAGCAGGGCCCTGTCACGGACCCATCAGAGGTGCTGGGGAAGGCCTCTCATGCTGGGCATACGCTGGGCACTGACTGCCGAGTGTGCGTGGACTGAGTCCATCTTTGTCCTGGAAACTCTGGAAAAACTGCCATTGTCTTTAAGTTGTTAGTGTGGCTGGCATGTGGGGGTTTTTGGTTTTGTTTTATTTTGGTTTGGTTTTTGGTATCACCTAAAATCATATAATATGAAATAAGACCAGTGAGTTAAGATGTGTTTTAATTAGAAAACTTCACCCACCCTTGTTTCAGTCTGGAGGGAAAAAAAAAACAATTTATATACTTTGGAAGCACTTTTTTAGAGGAAGTTTTGCCTTTACTCAAGTTCTAGGTGTTGTATAACAGTGCTTCTCAATTTCACTTTCAAAATCATAGCAACTCAGGAGGAACGCAGCTGTCAGAGATGCCGCGTCAGGAGCCCACCAGGCCAATCAGTCACCCTGCGCCTGCTGCACCCGTCCCTCCAGGGCAGCTTTGCAGGCTTACCCACCCCCGGTCCTATCTTCTCCCTGTGGCAGCCGTGGGCCTGGGCAAAGCCAGCCAGGAGGTGAACCCAGCAAACACCTCCCAGGCACCACCCATGCAGAGGTACTGCTGGTCTGACGATGCCTTAGAGCCCCTGCCTTCTGGGGCACGCAGGTGGCCCAGGGACACGTGAGAAGGACACACCCAGTACGGTGCATTACGGGCGACCTCAGACACGTGGGCACGTTGTGGCGAGACCACGGAGGCCTGAGCAGATGTCAGGGCCGCACATACAGATCAGCATCAGCTCAACCGGTTTCTTCATTTCAGAAATCACAATGTTTGATCAAGAATCACAAGGAGGCAAGTTTGAAATGATCACAGGCAGATCACATGAGACTACAGACAGCTTAAAAGATATCCTGTGACACCAGTTATTGAGTGCCGGCTGCACACAGATCTGTGTGAGACCAGGAGATGGCCCTGCCCTGGAAGATGGTGTGCTGTCCCAAGCAAAGCATATGACAGAGAGGGGCACACAGGTACCCAGATGTGCAGGGGTGTGCAGTATGGTGTCCAGAGGGGCAGGAGACCCAGACACAGCATCTCGCAGGCCCTCCTGGCTGCAGGATCCCACGGTCTGTGACCAGGAGACTGAGACGAGTCCGGATGCTATTGGGGAAGTTGGGTTTCTGTTTCTTCTCCAGCCACTTGTAAACACAGCACTCCAAGCACAACAGAGCTCAGTGCAGAAAAAAGAAGGCAACAGTCCTGGGGGCAGAGCCGCTTCGTCTGCAGGAGAGAACAGGAGGCTGCTGGAGGAGGTCATGGTGTGTGCCTGCCTTTAGATTTCGGGGGATGGATGCACAAGTGGACGAGTGGAACAGTCCTAAAAGTACCCTGTGCACGCAAGCTGTTCAGATCTCACCTTCCCAGGAAAGCAGAGAGAAAAAGGGGAAAATGGCAGGAAGGAGGGTGTTGGGGAGGGATGGAGGCATGGGCATTGAAGAACATCCAGGTGGGGACCAGAGTGCTTCCTGGCTGCTGGTGTCCTCAACCTGAGCAGGATGAGGTCAACAAAATCCGCTATACCACCCAGGGAGAACTATCCAGTCAGCCTGCTGGTGCTGGCCCGGAGACCACCAGAAGAGCAGCCCAGACACTTGGGAGAGGACCCAGAGCTGAGCAGAGGCTGAGCAGGCAGCCAGGAGGAGAGCTGAAGGCCCGCCAGGGCAGAAATTCCAGCCTGCCCACACGGTAGCTTGTTTTTGACTCCAAAAGGACTGGAAGTAGTCATGAGGTTGATCGAGGTTCCTACCCAGCTCTAAGTCTTTGAGTTTGCAGCAGAATCAATTTAGGAGAAATAAAGTCCCTGCAGGCTGCAAACCTGCACCTGGAGAGCGTCTCCCTGATTTGAAGCCAGGCTGGCGAGCAGTCAGGGCCTGAGCCAAAGGGGGCTTCACTCCCAGAAGGCTGGGCCCCGCCTCCATTGGGACCTGTCTGCTCCTGAGACCAGAGGAGGTGAAGAGGCTGAGCAGAGGCTGAGCAGAGGCTGGCAGGGGGTGCCTGAATCCCACAGAGGACGGGAAGGGGAAGTACTGGGTTTGTCTGGGCTTGGACTCCTTTCAGGCTGAGTTAACTCTGGGCAATCTTCAGGTCTGAGGCCAGGAAGCCCGAGAGCTCGCTGCAGGGATAGCGTCTCGATGGCTGTGAATACTGCACCTGCCTTTTCACTGTAGGCACTGGTTTGGATGCTGCCTTTTGGTTTTGGCTTTTTCCCTAAGATGATATGACACCTGCAGATTTTTGGTGTTACAGTGCATCATGTGGCATCTGACACTGAACCAACATCCCCACAGGGGTCCAACCCTGCACTCAGCTTGCTCAGCTCTCTGAAAAGGCTGGCAGGGTTCGACTTGGGAGACCGGCCCATTTTAAGAAAATGTGAGGAACCCCGGGCAGTAGGAGCCTTCAAGCTCCTAGAATGAAGGTCCTCAGCATTCAGGTGAGCCACCCTTCATCCCAGGAACATTCTGGAGCAAGAATCCAGCCACAGGCCTGAGCCCCTCCTTGCCTTCCTGGGGGCCTGAGACACCCCATGCACATCCCAAGAGTCCAGAAAATGCAGTCGCGGGCCTGGAGGATCTGACCGGTCCTTCCTGCAGTAGATGAGAACAGGCTTGTGGAGATGGAGCCACCGAGAGGAGGAAAGGGGCTCAAAGCCCCTGAGAAGTGTCATCTCAGGGTGGATCTGGGAGCCTGTTGTCCGGCTGAGACTTGTCCTTCCATTACAGGAAGGTGAGGTCAGGCCACAACTAAGAACAGGCAAAACCTTGTCTGTTTGGCTCTGTCACCATGGAGACAGACGCTGTGGCCTCAGGCCCAGAGCAGCTGGGCAGCTGGGGTCCGGCCAGTCGTGCTCCTAAGCAGCCCCCAGCTCCCCTCGAGGACGCCACCCTCTTCTCCAGACCCTCAGCAAGCTCCCCACAGACACGAATGAAGCCGCGTGGTGTTTCTCTGAGAAAGACGTTCCCCGGGCTCAGGCCTCACCCACCAGGGCACTGTCTGCTCGGAGTTGGCTGAGTTGAGACACCCCAGCAGAAACGGTGGTGTCCACCGGGCGCTGGGCAGCACTGGCAGTATCAGATGTGAGTGAGGCCCTGGTGCCCCGCGCTCAGTGCCTGTGGGGACTGCAGGGGACAGGTTGGAGCACCTCCTCTCTTCCTCTGGATGACGATGCGCTCACTAAAACAGAAGCACACAAGAGCCACACTAGGGCCTCCTGTGTGCTGGCCTCACCACAGACCGTGCCACTCCCGTGCTCCCCGGGGCCTGGCAGCTGCTCAGAGGCCTGAGACAGGACGAATGCCCCAGGGGCGTCCCGAGGTGTGGTGGGGACAGGCAGAGGGCTGCTGCCTACTGTGCTGGCCTGTCCCAGATGGAACAGCAGCTAGAAGAGAGGTAGGTGAGCTCACAGCAGATGAGGTAGGCAGGTAGGTGGACAGGTGAGGTAGAGAGAGAGAGATGGATGGAGAGATTGTAGAAGGGGTGGAGAGAGAGGGATGATGGAGACTGGGGAGGAATCAGGCTGGAACAGATGATAGGTAGCAGGTGGGCCATGGCAGAGGTGGCCGAGAACAGGCCAGCAGGGCTGATGACGACGGGTGGATGCCGAGAAGCGGGAGATACTCCTACGTATGTACGCGTAGAGACCTTGGACAGGATACGCCCGGCACGCAGACTGTAGAGACATGATGGAGGTCAGGATGGGGGACAGAAGTAGGCGGAAACAAGTAGATGACAATGGATAATAGATAATGGAAAGATATCGGCACGCCCCATGAATCATCCCTGAGCAAAGCAGGCTCGCGTGGTCCACGCCCCTGAGCAGGACTGCACAGGGCCTGGCCCATTGCAGCCAGACTGGGCAGCCCCGGGCCTGAGCGCCCCTCTCTGCTCTCAAGGCAAACACACTGGAGACAGACGAACAGAGTTGCAGCGTTCAGAGAACAGAGGCTCTGAAAGGAGGAACTTGTCCTCAGAGCACCTTTCCCATAAGATGCAACTCTACCTCTGTTGGAAATAAACTGGAATTTTCCATTGCTTTCTCATGGGCTACTTTGTGCACAGGAAATTGTTCAAAACCAGTGTGTACTGTCTCAAGAAAACGTAAGAGCTTTGTCAACCAAGTTCAGACAAAGGAGAAAGCACGCTCTGTCCCCAGTGTCCATGACCAGGCATGCAGGCCCAGTGCATGTCCACATGTGGCCACAGAGGGCCGGCTGTGCACACCACGAAGCCCAGGGGACACTTGAACAGCACACAAGGGTGCCTGTGCCCAGCAGAGCTGTTGTGAAGCAGCAGCCAGATGCAGCAGCTGGCATCTGAGCATGACAGACACCCAGGGCAGGGAGAGGCCATTGCGGATCACTTCCGAGTCCTCCCCATGATAACCAGATTTCAGGGCTCGTTATTTGTGGCCTGGTGCTCAACAGACATGGAGTCAGAGCCTCTGTTTTACAGTGTGGCACTTCTGTGTCCCAGGCTGTGCCCGGCATGTGCGTGTGTCTGTGCACACACACACTGGCATGTGCTCATAGCCTGGTCATACCTGTGACCTGGCAATGCTCAGTTGCTTCTCTCGGTCTCCTCCTTCCACTGCCAGTATTTCAAGTACGTCATGTGGCAGAGGTCTACCAACCCCATCAGGACAACGTGCTCTGTCCTGGAGCAAAGCTGTCTCTTCTGCTGGCATCGAAGACCCGGAGCAGATGCCTACTCTCCCTGGGCATCCCTAGCTTTGGAAAGCAAGGAAGGAAGCTCGCTCGAGGAAAAGCAAGGAAGGAAGCTCCAGGCAAACCAGGGGCACCCGTGAGGGTCGGGGAGGGGTTCCAAGACACACAGACTGGGGCGGACCAGCCCAGTGCCCCAGGTGGGGTGTGCTGCGGAGACCACTCCCTGATGGGAGCTGAGTCCTGGTATGACCTTGGCCTGCTGCTCCACCATGACAGTCCCAGGCCAGCAAGATCTGACCCCCACTACAGTCGACCGGGTGGGGGCTCTCCCTCCTGTTCGCTGCCCCAGCGGGAGAAGGTGAGTGCTGGGCAGCTCGGGTGTGCAGGGCAGTCCTCATGCCGCAGAGCTGGTACATCAACCCTTCCTCAACCAGAAAACCAAGAAGCAGCCATGGAAGCTTCCATTCAGAGGCCTGGAAACCAAGAATCGGGGCTTCCCCGACTCTTCAGACCATGTGCGGATGAGAACTACCTTCACAACCCTGCAGTGCAGTGGGGCTCCCTGCTGGAAAAGCTAAGGCGGAAGTCTGATCACCAGGGGGCCACCCGAGAGACTAAGGGTGAGGGGGAGCAGATGAGCCCTCAGACTGCCGAGTGCCCCCACCTGCCTGACCTGCCCTGCTCTGCTTAAGAGCTGCCAGAAGCAGGCTGCACATGGGACACCCGCCGGCCAGCCCAGGGCCACCCCGGGGAGAGGTCCCTGCCGGAGGCCCAGGGTGGAAGCCTCAAGTGCAGCTGTGCAAGTTCCGAAACCTCCCGCCTACAGCCTGCTTCCCAAGCCAACTTGGGGCCATGCTGCTTGAGTGGAGGACCTCTAGGAGGGAGGGAAGCGGAGCAGGAGGAGGAGTGAGGAGAGGCAGCCCCACGACTGCAGGGAGCGAGCCCCTCCGCTGTCATCCACAGGACCGGAGCAGCCCTTGCCTGTGATCCTAGCCTCCTGAGCAGTCGATGTGTCTCCTGAGACAGAAGGCTGAGAGCAGAGGAGGAGAAGTGTGTGGCGTAGCTTTCAGGAATAAAAAACACTCGTGCGAGCACCTGTGCTGCCGGGCACCGTGTCTCCTGCACGGCTCCTGGGACAGTGCCTGGGTCGCGCCAGAGGGCACAGGGTCCCCAGAGCCGCCCCACTCTTTCCCCAGGGTGGAAAGTAACTGTTCTTGGGCTGGACGATTAAGGTTACTGTTGCTATATACTTTGGCTTTTTGAATTATTGTTTAAGGTAACAAACATTTGTAACAGGCTATGTCAATTAAAGAGACTTTTCTAAAGGTGAGAAGCAAGTCTCCATTCAGAAATGGAGACTTGTTCAAATTTCCTAAGCGGGAGAACCAATGAAACATTTTGAGTAATTTTCCTTGAGTATTTTTAATGTCTATAACATTTATATCGAATTTAAACTAATATATATGTATATGTATACATATATACACATATAAACTTTTCTTTGTAAACAACCCTTATGAAGGATAAAAGGACAAAATGGAGGAAATATATTAATACAGAATCAAAACTGAATAGACTTTTCATTAGTGTGTGTATCATTGAAAAGAGAGGTCAGGAGGAAGTGTGAAATCTAAGCCCTTTAATTTAATAATTCAGTAATTCAGATTGCTTCTAAGTCCTCTTAAGTGTTGTAGGTGTTCTGCAGATTTGTAGGAGCAACCCTCTCAAAGTTGAGTGGTGAGGAGACACATCGACTGTGCTCAGGAGGAGAGGAGGTGACAGTGGGGACACCCCGGACTTGGGGATTGCATGTCTCAGGCTGAGAGGAAGCACCCACCTGCCTGAGGTGGCCAGTCAAATACCTGCCAGCCGGTCGCTTAGCGCCTCCCGGCACCTCCACACACCCCGGGCCCTCGGCTGCACCATGCGGCTGCCCGCTCCCACGGGCGTGCCAGGGCACACGCTCCAGGCCACCGGGCACCCCTCCTCCCCACGTCACTGTCCTCCCCCCCATGGATCCCCGGGTGTCCATGATGAGATCTGCAGGGGCCTCCTGTGTACAAGTGCCCCCGCCTCCTCCCAGAGAAGTGTCGCGTCATGGTTTTAAGGGATCCTTATCCGGGCCCAGCAAGAGAGCAGGCCAGTGCACCTGCCACTTTAGCAACCAGAAAGCAAAGCCTTCATGGAAAGAGAGCTGCAGAGCTGGCCAGCGCTGCTCAGCTGCGAGGCCTGAAGCAAGGTGCTCCAGACACCCGTCCCTCAGAATGGGGTCAGGGAGGTGCTGCCCCTGGTCTTCCCGAAGGTCTGGCAGAGATGAGCCTGCAAAGGCTTAGGACAAGGAGGCCGGGGTGACCACGTGGTCAGGCTGAGCCGAGGTCATGACAGGCTCTCCAGAATCATCAAACACCATTTCTGTTACGGAAGAGAAACTGTTTCAACCTTGACTTGTTGGTCACTCTTCAAGCTACGTGTGAAGAACATCGTCCTTCAACCTGGCTTGGCAACTCTGCCTCCCAAGGAGGCAGGCAGTCCTTGATGTCACCCCACACTTACCTGCCACACCTCTGCTAGAGACTTGGAGGCCGAGGACATACCGCCAAACATGGCTTTCAGTTTCAGAGGTCGCATCCCTGCTTCTATTAATGAATCAGTGCAGCCTCAAGTTCCAGTCACAGAGAGCATGTGACACCTGTGACTTTAGACAAGGGAGTTCACTGAGGGAGCTCAGAAGGCCCGACACAGACACTCACCCTGTTTGCACAGGTTAAGAGCAAAGGCACAGAAAGCTGCACCAACTAAAAGCTGTCTTGAGAAATCCACAGCCGTGCTAGGAAGAACAGAGGGGAGGACCCTGCACACAACCTAGCACAGTCCGTCATCTGTGACTTGAGCTTAAAACACAGAGGCCCAGCTTTCTTGTCTAATTCAGCACATATTTTCCCTGTCACTCAGCTTACAGTGCTCTGGACAGTCTCTCCCATCACTGGACACTAGTGAGTTGCACAAAGCCCAGAGATATGTACCATAATCTGTGAGATACGTCATGGCTGACTCTCAGGCCGATGTCCACAGGAGGAATCACTTTATGGGCACAATCTGGGCACATTACAAGAGGCAAGTCTTGTCAACAGGAGGCTATTGAGCTGCCACCATCTTTTGAAGTTCCAGTTGTGTACAAGAGACACAAAATTCCATCTTATCAAGATCTTGGAATGTGGTGTTGTACATCAGGTGGTGAGAATGGAAGACAGACGCGAGTGACATTGAAGTCTGCCATCTTGACTTGGTGTTCAGGGTCGCATTTACGCCTGGGTTGAGCACAAGCCAGTGGCTAGGGAGGCACCCTCAGGGCCCACTGAGACTCGTCCCACCACCAACACCACCCTGTTCCTCAGCCTGTGCTGCGGGCATGCAGGATAAACCAGGGCCAGCCGGGGCCTCCTGGACCTCAGCGCAGCAGTCTTGAGCTGCTGTCAAAGTCCAGGCCCTTTCTCCCTTGGCCCTTCAGTGCCCCCCACAGTGCCCACTGCCCTCCCTAGCATTCTTTGTTCCGCAGGTGTTTGTGGAGCAACTAGGATGCTCTAGAGGGTCTGCGGGGCTCTCAAGAGCTGTCCAGGAGAGCCTTGCCTGAGAGTGGAAATGTCTGTCTGCTGTGTCCAGAATGGTGGCCACTTGGAATGTGATAAAACCAAGAGAGGGTTTGGACTATGCTTTTCTTTAATTCCAATTGAATAGTTACACGTGCCTCGCGGTCACTGTGTCGATCCCACAGCCCCTAGACTAAGAACCAGTGCCACACGGGCGTTTTCCCACTGCTGAAGGAGAAAGGCGGTGTGTGGTCCCAGCCCAGCGGAGCGTGGCGAGTGCTCTCCTTCCCGATCCACAGAGAAACCTGGTTTTCTCTTCAGCAGACACCTGCAGAGTGCCTGCCTGGGCAAGGCTCTGTCGGCCCCTGTGGAACCACAGCTGGGGGCTCCTCCTCGTGCAGAGTGAAGCTTGAGTCAGTGACGGGACTCCAAGGAGTCAGCGGAGCTGGAAGCCTCTGGCACAGGCAAGATGGGCGTGAGGGCCGAAATCACGACCTGAGGGTGGCTGGCCGACTCCACTGGCTTCTCTCAGCCTGGAATGGTCCAGCAGTGTGGCTTTTTATGTGCGGACAGACACCAGCCCGGCTGAAGCTGGTTGTGACTGTGGCTACAGGCAGCCTGAGTGTGTCCCCTCCCAGGGCAGAGGACAAGGGCAAGGCCCGGTCCTCGGGCTCGGAGGGTGGACTCAGCAGGTCACCCGCCTCTAGCAGCTTCCCACACCTTGCCCCTGGCCTGCTCCAGGTCTCTGTTCTCCTGACCAAGAGCCTCTGCTGATCTGAGCAGGTTCCCTGTCACACAGCCCTACGTGGGAGGCATAAAATGTCTGGGACTTGAATGTGTTGTCACCCTGAAAGCAGACACCAGGAACTGGCATTCAGTGAGAATCGACCAGCGGACAAAGGGCCATTGTACATAACTCCATGCAATTCGTTTACATGTTACCTTAAGGGGTACAAAGAAAGCCCTAGCAACAACGAGGAGAACTGGCAGGAAACATGGGAAGTCTGAAGCCAGCAAGTCCCAGTGGAAGGTGGATCCAAACTTGGCAAAACAAAGGTCAAGGAGGCACGCTGGAGCCAGGGAACCAGAGGCCGGCCAGGGAGGCTGCCACCTGTGCTCCACTGGAGCAGGGAGCCAGAGGCCAGCTGGAAGACGCTGCACCTGTGCTCCACTGGAGCAGGGAGCCAGAGGCCAGCTGGAAGACCCTGCACCTGTGCTCCACTGGAGCAGGAACCAGAGACCGACCGGAAGACGCTGCACCTGTGCTCCACTGGAGCAGGGAACCAGAGGCCAGCTGGAAGACCCTGCCACCTGTGCTCCACTGGAGCAGGAACCAGAGGCCGGCAGGAAGACGCTGCACCTGTGCTCCACTGGAGCAGGGAGCCAGAGACCGACCGGAAGACCCTGCCACCTGTGCTCCACTGGAGCAGGGAACCAGAGACCAACCAGAAGACCCTGCCACCTGTGCTCCACTGGAGCAGGGAGCCAGAGGCCAGCTGGAAGACCCTGCCACCTGTGCTCCACTGGAGCAGGAACCAGAGACCGACCGGAAGACGCTGCACCTGTGCTCCACTGGAGCAGGGAGCCAGAGACCGACCGGAAGACCCTGCCACCTGTGCTCCACTGGAGCAGGGAACCAGAGACCAACCAGAAGACCCTGCCACCTGTGCTCCACTGGAGCAGGGAGCCAGAGGCCAGCTGGAAGACCCTGCCACCTGTGCTCCACTGGAGCAGGAACCAGAGACCGACTGGAAGACGCTGCACCTGTGCTCCACTGGAGCAGGGAGCCAGAGACCGACCGGAAGACCCTGCCACCTGTGCTCCACTGGAGCAGGGAACCAGAGACCGACCGGAAGACGCTGCACTGTGCTCCACTGGAGCAGGAACCAGAGACCGACCGGAAGACGCTGCACCTGTGCTCCACTGGAGCAGGGAGCCAGAGACCGACCGGAAGACGCTGCACCTGTGCTCCACTGGAGCAGGGAACCAGAGGCCAGCTGGAAGACCCTGCCACCTGTGCTCCACTGGAGCAGGAACCAGAGGCCGGCAGGAAGACGCTGCACCTGTGCTCCACTGGAGCAGGGAACCAGAGGCCAGCTGGAAGACCCTGCCACCTGTGCTCCACTGGAGCAGGAACCAGAGGCCGGCAGGAAGACGCTGCACCTGTGCTCCACTGGAGCAGGGAACCAGAGACTGACCGGAAGACCCTGCCACCTGTGCTCCACTGGAGCAGGAACCAGAGACCAACCAGAAGACCCTGCCACCTGTGCTCCACTGGAGCAGGAACCAGAGGTCAGCAGGAAGATGCTGCACCTGTGCTCCACTGGAGCAGGGAGCCAGAGGCCAGCTGGAAGACGCTGCACCTGTGCTCCACTGGAGCAGGAACCAGAGGCCAACTGGAAGACGCTGCACCTGTGCTCCACTGGAGCAGGGAACCAGAGGCCAACTGGAAGACGCTGCACCTGTGCTCCACTGGAGCAGGAACCAGAGGCCAGCTGGAAGACCCTGCCACCTGTGCTCCACTGGAGCAGGGAGCCAGAGGCCAGCTGGAAGACCCTGCCACTTGTGCTCCGCTGTCAAGTTCCAGAATGAGAAAGATCTCGCAGGAAGTCAGAGCAACTAGTCCACCTGCATGTGGTAGACAGAGGCCCAGGCACAGCGCCCAACTGTGCACCTCCTGTTAAGGAGGGAAGCCTGGCGCTCACATGTCACCACCCAGCCACATCCTTGGTTTGTGACATGTGGTGTTTGACTCCAGGCGTTACAGAGTTGGAGCGGCCTCTGAGGTGGGGCGCTGGCTACCCGGGCCTCTCCCCGTATCTGACTTCCACGCCCACACTCGGGCTCCTGTCTTGTCCACTGCTCACGCTGCTCCCTGCGCCTTCTCTTGCCTCCCCTCTTCGGCTTCCTCCCTACCTCCAAAGCACGCTGATGGAATGGAAGACTTGGAAGGGACCTTGGGGCAGAAAAGGGGCCATGAAAATGAGGGAGGGACAGTACCTGGGGCACAGTCAATGGCAGGGACGTGGTTGCTGCCCACAGGGAGAACTAGTTGACAGGCCTCCTGCCTCCACACCCTTGGGACCCAGACAGTCACCTCTGCGGTGTCCTGCTGTCGGATCCTGTGCCCCCTAATGTCCTCATAGCCAGACACGTGGTCTTCCAAAGTCCCTGCTCATTCCACAGCAGCAGGGAGGCAGGACCATTGCGCTCCCGCTCTGGGCTCTGCAGCATCTCCATCTCAAGGTCTGAGCAGCTGCCATCCTGACAGTGTGCCTCTCGTGCATGCACAAGGAGGGAAAGAGGGACAGGAGCCCTCCTGCCCCTCAGGAAGCCTCCCCTGCCAGCTTGAGGGAAGCGACGTCATGGAAGACACAAAGCCCCTGGCTGCCGTCATCCGGGGTGACGCTGGGCCTGGGAACCCCAGGTGAGAACCAGGATGCAGAGAGTGCTCCACAGAGCAGTCACCTCTGAGACTCACAGGTGAACTAAGAGCCCCAAGGACAACAAGACAGTGGCCATCGTAACCCCAGCCCAGGGGTCCTGGAGGAGCAATGGGCTTCCTGTGCTCTCACTGACCCACTGCCTGGACACCTACAGGGTGCACCCTAAGCAGGTCCACCAGAGAGACAGGTGGCAGGGACCACGGACTTGACTAGGCATTATGCGTGAATTGAACCCAAGAAATCTGCCTTGGGAGAAATCTCAGCGATCTCTCATAATTCCATACCTGAGCCAAGCACAGTGGCCACACCTATAAATGCCAGCAGCTTGGGAGGTTGAGGTTGCAGGATTGCAATTTCAAAGCCAGCCTCAGCAATTTAGTGAGGGCCTATCTCTAAATAAAAAATTAAAAGGGCTGTGGATGTGGCTCCGTGTTTAAGCACCTGGTAATCCCTGCAAAAATTCATATCTGAAATATGATGTAGACCCTTCAGTTGGTGTTCTTTCCTTCAGTTTTTTCTGGCTGTAGCAGTGTCCATTCTTCTTTTGCTCCCTTGTTTGTCATGGATGCTGGTGTTGAAAAGGTTGTGACCAGGCTTCCTGTATTTTAGGGCTGACAGAGCCTTAGAAATCAGACAGCTGCCTTCCGAGTACAGTCGAAAACGTGGCATCCAGGTGGGGGACTTCTCCCAGGCTGGGCAGCTCCGCCAGGGCACAGGATCAATGACATTCTCTTTACTGGATCCTGAAGTGTGCTGAGCAACAGTCAGGCAGTCTTGCGCTGGTGCTGCTGGTCTAAGCTGTCTTGCAGGTGTTGACAGTAGAGGCAAATGTGGGACAGGCAGCTCCGAACTGTAAGGAGCGGTGTGTCTGCTACACAGCAGGGTGCCTGAAGGACGGATGACAGACGCCACCGCGCTTCCTCGTGGTGGCTCCCGGCAGTGCTCCCAAGCATCCAGCACCTGGCCTGACCCCTCAGTGCACGTGGGTTGCTGTGTGAGGTGCTATTCCTCACTTCCGCTGATGGCTATGAGCTTAACGTCTGCCAGCCACAACCAACAGCTGCTGACAAAGGCAAAGGAAACCCACCATGCTCCAAGCACAGCGTGGGCTGCTTCCTGTGCTAGCACCTGCCCACTCTGCTCTGTCCTTCACTGGCCACTGAGGGTCTGAGGGTGCAGAAGAGCCTTCCCAGGGTCCCAGCTGCTTCTTGACCCATCCTGCATCCAAGAGCACCTCGAGCAACATGACCACCTCCTCAGAGCACCCACTCCCCATCCACCACTGGAGCACCACTGGCTGCTGCCCCCCAGCCTTCTCTAACCTCACACCAAGCTGGCTATCCCCCTTCTAACACACAGATGTGACTGCATTGCTAGGTGCCTGGAAGGACCCAAATAGCTCTGCATTATCTGCCTGGAGATCTGGAGGGCCTTGGCGGGCCTCAGCAGGACTGTCCACCTGGGTGCTCCACACTGCCTTCCACCTTCATCTCCACCCCTCTGCCTGCCCTCTGTACCTGCACTGTGGGAATCTTCTGTTTCAGTTTTCTGACCTCACATGCTTTCCCTGACGTTTGCGTTGTTTGCAAACTCTCTCACTGGACATGGGTTGTCGGGCTTCCTTCTGTCCCAGGTGTCACTTACGTATCCTGGAGAGTTCACCTCCAGAGTCACCTCTTGCTGGAGACCTTGCCCCTCTTCCATGCCATAGTCCCTTCCATGTGTTTTATCAGAAGGTTTCTTGACCTTTGTCTATTCCTTCCACACGTTGGTTGGATGCCATGATGCACAGGTATTTGGGGTCCCCTGGTTAACAGACATGAGTGTGTCTACAATAGTACTACTGACTTGCCCAAGCCCTCAGTGGACCACATCCCCAGAGGGAGGGTCTGTGCCTCTCACCTCTGCTTTTCCTGTGCAGCACGGGATCCCACGCAGAGGAATCATGTGGTGAGCAGCACCAGTGGTCAGACCACATGAGCCTCCCTCCATCCCAGGTCCAGGACCAGACCAGCCAGGCCTCAGGACCCCCACAGCACCCTCAGGAGGGACCACCTCTCTTTCTGGAGCAAGGGCACATTTGCCTGTCTATCTCCCCATGTATTCTTTGTAGCACATGTAGAATTTCCAGAAAGAAAAGAAAAGCTGGGTTGGCCATGCAGTTGGGAAAGTTTCCCCTTCTCAAGGAAAGACTGAGAGCCCGCTCTGTAAGGGGCTTGCCCAAGTTGGGGCTGATTTCAGCCTAGGTGGTAACTGCCCATCACGCTGACCTCGTCCCCTGGAGTGCTAGGGCGGACTGAGTCCGTCCATAGCCAGCATGCTCTGCGCAATTTCAACAATGCAGTTCTCAGCAGCAGCGTCAGCAGCACATGGTCCCCTTCCGCACGCAGCTTGTTCTACCCATAAGCTGTGCAAGCCCACACCCGAGCAAGCTCTCGCAGCACCCCGTCTCATATCTGACATGAATTCACGTGCTAATACAGTGTGCATAAAGAAACCCGTTCTAATTGTACTTCACACATGGCGTACATCCAAGATGTCTGACTAGGCGAATGTGCATTGCCAACTGCATGATGTGCATGCTCTGCAAGTGTCTCACGAACCATCCCATGAGCTTTACCACACCTCCATGCCATCGGGTCTGTGGGTGAGGAGCTAGGGGGCCCAGGCTGAGCGCCAGGAGCAGGTAGCGGGTGAGGCGTGCGCCTTGTACCATTTCACCCGCGGCTGTGGCATGCGTGTGGAGGTGCCGCGCGTGCACGGCGAAGGCGGCCGTCCTGGCTCTGATGCTCAGAGGCAGTAACTCCAATCTTCTTTCTCTCTCTCTCAATCTTTTATCAGTGTGTATGGTTGTCCCTTGGCTAAAAAACGAAAAACACAAGACAAACAGCCTCAAGAACCTGCTCCCAAGCGGAAACCGTTTGCGGTGAAAGCAGACAGCTCCTCGGTGGACGAGTGCTACGAGAGTGACAGGACGGAGGACATGGACGAGAAGGAGGAGGAGGACGAGGAGGACGAGGAGGACGAGGAGGATGAGGAGGAGTTCTCGGAGGACAATGAGGAGCAAGGGGACGAGGACGAGGAGGACGAGGAGGTGGACCGGGAGGAGGAGGAGGAGATCGAGGAGGAGGAGGACGACGAGGACGACGAGGACGGAGAGGATGTGGAGGAGGAGGAGGAGGAGGAGGAGGAGGAGGAGGAAGAGGAGGAGGAGGAGGAGGAGGAGGAGGAGGAGGAGGAGGAGGAAAATGGTAATCTTTAACACCTAGCAAAGGGCCAGGCTATGGTTTGGGTCAGCTTCTCCATGTGGATTTTCTGGTGTTAATATCCATGACGGTTTTCATGTGAAAGTCGGCTCAGCCAATACCAGACAGGTGAGCCGTCTGAGGGACTCTGACACCTAGGGCCTGGACGTTGCTTCAAGTAGCCGCTCAGATCCGCCGTCACAGCGATCTGCTGAGATATTCATGGTGTGCGTATCTGATTAGCCAGGCAAAATTCACCAAGAGAACTAACTTAGCATTCCTGATCTGTAATTCCACATTTTCTTTGGTGTCCTATCAAGAAGTGCTGTTCCTGCCCCACACTGCCGCTGGCAGCCAGGGCCCCGGTGGCTCTCAGGGCAGGGGAGCCTCAACAGGCAGGGCGACTCGTCCCCACTCAGGACTGAGTCTCCAGCAGTGTGAAGCGTGTCCTGCAACACACTCTGGGTGACCCTCATTTTGTGTCTAGCTACCAGTTAGGAAAAGACTCAGAAAGCTGGCTTTGAAACAGCACCTCTCCTACAGGTCGTTTCCATTCTAGAAAGAAGCGGGTGCTCTCTCAAGAATCCAGGGTCTTCACCAGCTTAGGGTTTGCCTCAGGCAAAGGAGGGAGCGCTTCTCTCTTACCCTCACCCTGGGCTGGAGGCTCCTCAAGAACCTATTCCAGCAGAGTCTCTGCACACCTAGACACAGGTCAGCCGTCAGGGAGGAGCCACAGATCACCAGGTGGCCTGTGTTGGCAGCCCTCGCTCAGGAGCCCTGATGGGCGGATCAGAAAGCCTACATCTTATGAAAAATATCTCGAATATTAGCTTATGGCTCTTACAAAAAATTTGCTACTTACATTTATGCGTATAAAAAAACATGCACAGACATGCACAGACATAAATTGCATGCATTTAAATTTGTTCCCCCGAGGATCTGCTTGATATTTAGAGGGCGCTGTGGAGAAGAACCACCGAGGCACACAGGTTGTTTGCTGACTGCTTACTCCTCACAGTCTAGTGGTGTCATGATGAGACCCCAAGAGCTAGACCGCAGCTCTGGGTGCTGAGGTGTGGAAGCTGGAGAGCGAAGCCGTGAGCCCATTATTGCTGGAGCAATTTGGATGTTGTCACTAGTGTCTAGATTAGTGAATGACTTATTATTGAGATGGCATAAACAACTGCTTTTCCTTCTTCCTGTCCTGCTTGGAAGGCAGTGGACCCCAGTGTTTGCAGTCATGAAGGTTTGTGTGCAGTGGACTGAGATGGGAAGTTTGAAACATGGTTAGTCAGGTCTTAACCAGGTTTAGGTTCTTCTTCACTTTCTAAACTCAGCTTATTAAGGATCTATTTTACGTAGGCTGCCTTTAGAAGTACAGGGTGACTTACTTTGGAAAAGCATCTGGAAGCTGGTGGAATCGCATTCTGTGACCGCATGCAGTTGGTGTGTTCCGATGGCATCACTTAGACTACGATTGGTTTGAAACCAGATGACAATTCAGAATGAAAGGGATCTTTCCAGACTGACTCAAGCAAGGGACATGACTCACAGACGCATGGTACCCAACACACTGTCACACAGCTGGGAAGCCAGCCCCGAGCTCGGACTTACCTGACCACACCTGGACTCCATGTGGGCACCTGGCACACCTGGTGCATGCTGGCAGGAGCATGTGGGAACACAGGTGACAGGGAGCAAAACTGTGAGGAGGGAGCAGCTGCAGCCACATGCACACCCAGTGCTGGTGCTGGCGTTGGAATTGAGCAGCGCCTGCTCCCAGCTGGGCAAGTTTGGAGTGAGGCTCCTGACGCGAGGCAGGAAGCTGGGACGATCCCTACCTTCCAACAACCTGCATGCGACCCTGGACCCCAGGAGCCATCAGTCAGCAGTAGTGGCGCCCGTGGGGACCCTCAGTGTTGACTGCTCAGGCTCTCTGGAAGGGACCCTGCAGGACTTTTGCTTTCTAAGACACAGGACAGTCTCCCCTAGGAGCCAGCCACAGTGGCAGCCTGGTCCCCGGGGACTCTCAGAGTCTTCTGTCCTGGAGGGTCCTCATTGGAGGAGCACCTGCCCCAGGACTCTGCTTAGCCAGCATCACACACTGGCGTCCATAACCCAGCAGGGCCAGGAGGCTCCGGGGACTCCACAGTCCTGCTGGGGCCACCTGGCAGGAGTTTCATGACCAAACTCCTACCCACGCTAATGTAGTGACACAAGTCTGTCGGCCTCCTATTCTCACACCCTCACTGAGCACCGCACGTCCACCTTCCGGTAGAAGCCGGTGCCCAGACTCTGGCCAACAGACGCCAACTCATGCCTGGCCAGGGCGCCTTCCTGGGGGAAGTGCAGAGTGGATGCATCATCAGGTGGTGCTCAGGAGAGACGCCACTTGCGCCACGGGGCCAATGGCCAACTCCTCGCGGCGACTGCGCCTTGGTCCTGCAGTGGTGGTGTGGTCCATGACCTCAGTGTCAGAAAGAACACAGCAGGACAGTGCCAAGCATGCCCCAGGTGTCCACAGGAGAGACCAGGGCAGCGAGGTGGCACAGGGACGAAGCCTGAGCCAGCGCAGCCTCAGGGGCAGAAGTGCAGTCCCAGGTGTCTTTGCTGATAGGATGCTAATGTTTGTTCTCCAGGGACGCATGTCTACCTTGACAGTGAATCGGAATGTGGAGCTTCCGAGAGGTTCTGTTAGATAAAACAAGTTTATATAAATCACTGTGTTGTTATGGTAGGAGCCACAGATTCCAGAGGGAATGTCGTTTATAACTCAGAAATTAAGTGCTTATTTTAAGTCCCAGGATCCTCCAGCATTGCCGTTACTACACATGAATCAAAATAGTAGAGTGACGTGCCTTCCCTGTGAGTGCACGTGTGTTCAGGGCTGTGTGTGGCCTCACGTTGACCCCGTGCAAGTGGACAGAGGAGAGGCCTCTTGCTGTGCAAGTGAGAAGCTGAGGCTCATTGAGGTCAGGTGTTTTCTGCAAGTGGTGGCTATACGGTCAGCAAGTGGTGGACTGTTTTTACTACACACCTCAAGTCCATTTCTTCTCTTTCTACAAAGAACAGCTGAGCAACTCACTTCTGATTATATTAAGCTCATAATTAATCAGAATCAGTTATTGTAAACTTGACCTATCAGAGGCTGGTCTTTTGTGTGAAGAATTTATTTCCAGAATGCATGGTAATGGTCAATTTTACATTGATCAAATCAAAATTCCTTTACCTGAAGGTAAGTGGGCTACTGCCCTGTGGTGGAAGATTTTCCTGTTAGCAGATGAGTGGCCTGTTATGACTAATGTGTTTTTGGATCCCTATGATTTGAGGAAAAGAGATTAAACGGACCTAGCAGTGATGTTTATTTTAAGCTCCAGTCCACCTGAAGGAAGTGCGTCTGTATCTGGCCCTGAATCCCCAGCGTCCCTTTAGGGTGCTCTCTCCATGCTGATTACCAATCATCCTCTCAGTCTTTCTCAGGGAAACGTCCCTGATGAGGGAGGCGAGTTGGAATGCAAACGAGCTGTGAAAATCAGAATCAGTCGACCCTTTTCTCCTGCAGTCAGCAGAAAAGGGATGGTTCTGGGACCAAGCAGACAGAGGACACGCTCAGTACGCAGGGCTGCGGCGTGAGAAAGCTGTGGCAGCTGGGAGAAAGAGCGTGCAGCGATCCTTCTTCCTCTCAAGGACTGACCTTGCCCTGCGTTCCAGGAGAGGGTTTCAGGACGTCTGGAAAGCAGGCGGGTGGGCCTCCGTGGTGCTGTGGCCTCGAGCGGAGACTTCCTACCATCGGGTCTTTCTAGGGATCAGTCCGTGGTAAAACCTCTCCCCGTGCATGACCTTACCTTATACTTCCTGAATGTTCAGGTACTTCGATACAAACCAGAAAACTTGCTCAAGATGTAACGCCATGCACATTCGATGACAGCGGCATGCACACGGCTGGGAGCCCTCTACGCACGCGGTGGAAGAGCGTGGCTGGCGGCAGCCCCTTCGTCCCCGCTCCTTTGGAGGTCCACTTTAAGAAGAGCAGCTTATACAGTACGCCTCACAGATCTGATCTTTGTTCCAAGTGCTGGTCTGTCACAGAGCAGCCTGACGCCTGGCAGGATGTGGGATTCTCGGCTGTGGCCGTCCCTGAGAGTGCGTCGCCCAGGCGCACTGTGCTCCGGTTGGGCTGCGATTTGGACATGACGACTCACCCCCCTCTCACTCCCTGTCTTGTTCCCAGGCTAGAGGAAGGTGCTGTCTGTGAACAACCACTCAGACTGCAGTGCTGGGTCAGCGCAGACGCCCCCACGCTCACCCAGGCCCTCGATCCCTGTGCTCCAAGGCCAGGCCAGCACCGCCAGCACATTCTATGTGCCCCGGCATCCGGAGCACAGGGGTGGCTTGTTTCCAGCACGTGTTTTCTGGGTGCCCAGAGGCCTCTGGTTTGCCGAGGGTTTTTGTTTTGTTTCATTTTTTAAAAAAAACTAAGTAAACTCACCAGAAATAATGCACAGTACAGTCTGGAAGAGTGTGCACACGGAACGCGCAGAGTGGCTGCGGGTGGAGGGCAGAGCTGGAAGGGCAACTGGGGCAGAGGCTTCAGGGGTGTGAGGTGAGAATCAGAAACCGGGGTTTGGATATCGAGAGTCACTGACCTGTAGTTCCCCAGAACAGCTGTCTCTGCAGGCTGCATAGAGGCACTCCCTCTGCCAGGATGAAGCAGGTTGACCAGACATGCAGAAGAAGGGTGTGAAGCCCCCGGTGCCTCCCAGTCCAGCAGACTGCAGAGGTGGCCACCCCAGACCCTCCCAGAAACAGAAAGCCAAGTCTTAGACTTTTCCGCTCCCTGGTTTATGACTGAAAGGCAGGACGTGCAGTCTCCTCTGAGACACACAAGTTCAAAGTTGTCCAGTTAGTTTGGAAACTGACCTATCGTGAGAGAGAAAGAGAGACAGACAGACAGACAGCAGCAGAGCGACAGAGGCAGATGGGCTAGAGCGTGCCATCTCAGTGGCCCTCAGGTGGCTGAGGTGGCAGGGTGCCACCTCCCACTGTTCTCAAGTCCCTGAACTTAAGTAAGCCAGATACCTAAAGGTCTTCTAAAAGAAAGCCCTCAACACTTTATGAACAAGATAAACTTCTAGTCACTGACTTCTGTTCTATAAACTTCTTCTGTTCATTAACTGAGATCCCTAATGAATGAAAGTTAAGAAATATAACTCAGTAACGAATCTAAATGTCTGTAGGCAACTCGGTTCCCTGGTGAAAATTGTTAGTTCTCCTTCAGTTTGCCTCATTTAGTTTAGAGGAAAAGTTAAAATCATGATTTAGCCTTTGAAATGGACAATACAGCACCTCAAATCATTAGAGTCACAAACCCTCGGCCTCAGTCAGAAGGCCCGCACACTTCGCCTCTGGCCTGTGGTCTGCTGTACGGCTACAGGTCTGGCTCCGGGCACAGCAGGGGTCAGCTGGAGCAGACCTCCTGATGCGGCAGAGCAGACACAGGCGCACAGGCAGGTGGCTGCCTGCTGTCCCCTTTCCCCACCTACTCCAACCACTGATGCAGCTGGTGTTGGCTGAGGAGCCCCGTCTACACCCAGGTGCCTCCCCTGGAGGAACACTGGAGGAGCACTCACGGGAAATCACAGCAAGGCCCTTCTCAGCTCAGCCGTGCAGAGCACACACCCAAACCCGGCCTCCGAGGCCACGGCAGGACGTGCTGGTCAGCAGGCAGATGGTTCCAGTAAGTTCTGTTCTATACGCACATGTACAACTCTTCACGTGCACATGTTACAAAGCCACAGTTGGAGGACGGCTGCCACGGGCTTCGTCATCCCTGTGCTGGCCAACAGGGCAAGCCCTCACCAGACCCAGGGACGGAAGTGCGACTAAGTGAAACTGAATAAGCTCGGGTCCAGAGTGAAGAGCACGGCACTCCAGAACCCGTTTCCTCTCCACACAGCCGCCCGGGCCTGCTCACTCCATCTTGGGCTGATGATCAGCCTATGGAGAGACACACGACTCACTCGCTTTGCATGATGAACCAGTCGGCTCCTTTTCCCTGGAACCGAGACACTCCCTGCAGCCGAGGAAGCCCCCCTCTGCGTACCTCCTGCCTGCGCCGCATGCCCTCAGCCCTGGCTGTGCCTGCCTCATGCTGAGCTCTCTGTGTGGAGACGGGTGCCCAGGGCTGGGCCGTGGGTGGTGTCTGTGCGCTGCCCGCTGCTCCTGGGCTGTCTGGGGAAGAGCCTGTTGGCCAGGGGAGAGTGAAAGTGGTTGGCTCACTAAACCCCCAACCAGGGTTCCGGGTCCCGTGACCTTGAACAGCACAGCCAAAGTCCTCCTTGGATCCACCCTTCATGAGGCAGTGACGTGGGCCTGCAGGGTGCGCTGGCATCAGAAGTCCAGGGCCGGACTGCCAGGGGACATGGCTGCTGCAGCAGGTCCTGCAGGGCAGCTAGCTTGAGGCTGAGGGGCTGCTGTTCTCAGGACTCTTGACTTGCCTCTCCCATGACTCCAGGAGACGGCACCAAGGACAAGCGGTCCTGCCCACTTCCACTACTCAGGCCCCTCCTGCGTTGCCAGGGCTCCCGGGCTCAGCCTCCCTTCCAGCTGTCACCCAGTGCTCCATCCCCTCCTATAGACCTGACCCCGGACCTTCAGGCCTCCGCTGGTCCTCCTGGGGCCGGCCTCGTTCCCTCCTGATGTCCGCCCCCCAGCCCTCCCTGTCCCGCACTTGGTCCACTTCCCTCAAGGCAGGAATCGTCCGCAGACGTCACGGCAGGTATTCATTTTCTATTCGTTTTTGCCTGTCACTGAATACAACTTCCATCACTCAAGCATGTTGTCTCTTTGGTTTGCTGTTTGGCTCTCGGCGTGACTCGGTGGATAGTTGTTACGTGAACAAATGTGCCTATCCTGCTAGTGCCCCTGGGCACAGCAGGGCTGCCTGTGCAAAGGTGACACTGGTAACGTGTGTCTGTGACCTGATTGAAGGACTGTGACATGTCACCCTCTCCAGAGACTGTGAGTTCAGTGTGGAGATGTCTAGAAATGCTAGCACTGAGCCCCGTGAACAGACGGCCGATGGAGGACCAGGCGCGCCCTTCCCGGGTGGCCTCTTTCTGCAGGACATTGTTCTCGTGAGCGACAAGGGTCCTACTGGACAGTGGGGATCCAGCTCCTTCCTCCTCTCAGTGCCTGGGAGGCTTTGGCCACGATGGGAGCCGTGAGGGGCACTTCAGAAGCCAGTGGCCTCGCAGGGACTCTCCCAGCACGCGGAAGGGCAGGAGAGTGCCAGTCTGAGCCCCTCGGCCCTGGACTGAGTTGACAGGCAATGCAACCATGTGTGGGCCCTGCCAGAATTCGAGGGGGACACTGGCCACCACTCCCCAAAGTAGATTGGTTCACAAAGACAGACGGTGAAAGACAGCAGCTGGGACTCGGGTGCAGAGCGTGCAGTCCACAGGCACTCCACTGGCCACGAAGGGGCCCAGATCCCCAGAGCACAGCCAGTGTGGCGCTGGACTGCATCAGGAAGAGGGCACGGCCTCCAGGACGTGAGGCGATTCCACAGGACACACTAAGGCCACGCCCAGACCCACGCTGCCACGCGGAAGAGCACAGCCGCAGCCGTGGGCGGGGTTGGCCAGGCCGCACGCTCAGTCTGGTCCCTCCAGCTCTCTCGCTCGTCCCCGTGAGCAGCTCCTCTTTCCCCTGCTGTTTCACAGCAGCACAGCAGGTGGGGACAGTGGGGTGGCCTGGGTCCCCAGCCCAGGCCTTGCCCAGGTCAGTGTGGCCTGCCTCCTGTTAAGAAGGATGGGTCCTGAGACGCCAAGAGGAGGGACCACAGCAGGATGCATCTCCCACCCCAGGAGAGTTTGTGCAGACGCGGAATGGACTGCCGTGCCGACCTCCAAACCCAAACACGGGGAGGGCACCAACGCGGAGCCCCCGGATTCCCAGCTCTCCGTTGGCACAGTGAGGACAATCGCCACAGAAGGCAGTATTAGTCCTGCTTCCCTGGCTTAAAAAACAAATAGCCAGCTAACTCTAAACAATGTTTTGCAAACTTTAGGAAATCATGTGTCCAACAGAAATCATTCATCTTAAACAACTCCCAAGAGAGATGTGGATAATTTCAAGTACCTAAAAACAAAGGAAAATTCAAATGCCTCTTTCTCTACCTTCATGGCCCTCAGCAGCGGGTGTCCCTGTGTGTCCCCAGCACCCATGCACTGCTGCAGGGGTCACCTGTCCAGCACAGGCACATCACTGAAGGTATTGTTTAGATGTGTGGCTAGACTTGAAACTTTGAGATTGCAAATGGGTCATGTCAGGAAAACACCCTGACATAGTTTGGAACAGTAAGAAAAAAAAAATCAAGGTAGAAACGAGATTCTGACCATGTCGACTGAGCAAATGAGAAACAGAGGAACCCTCAGGGAAGAGGGTCCCTCTGGGAACCGCCATGCCTCGGGAGGCAGAGTTGCCCCTGGGCTCCTGGATAGCTCCCACACCTGCACTGCCTGGGGTCAGGCTCTTGCAATGAGGTGCATGGATTCAGAAAGGACCGGGCACTTCCCACATTTCCCACAGCTGGAGCATTCCCAAGTCCCGGGTGGAGGGGCCTAAGTCAGTCCCTCTGTTCAGTAACCCCCTGTGGTCCTGAGCTCTTGCTGGACTCCTGGAAGCAGGGCATGAGAGATGACCCTACTTGGCACAACCCAACACGCCTCCACCTGCCCAAAAGCCCGTGATGGGAAAGCTGCAGACACGAGAGACCCTGGTGGCTGGAGCTGAGCCACCACCGTCAAGGAGCAGCAACAGCAAGCAGCCGTGCCCCTTGGGGACCTGCACTCCTTCCCGCACAACGTGAGAGCTTGTGTGGCTGGCCTCTGTGGTTCCTTCCAGCGCTGACACCTGGATTTGAGAACCACAGCACCTGACGCAGGAAGTGGTCACTTCTCGGGCGCCAGCCGACAGGGCAGTGAGAGGGGCTGCCAGCAGGGGCACTTGGCCCCTGGCACCTCTGCCACACCATGTGAGCTGAAGAGGCTGGGTGCATGGAGGAGGCTTCCCACGACACCGAGAGCCAGCCTGCAGTGACTCCACCAGGCAAGAGGCAGTGTGGAAGCATCGTGCGGCCCTGAAGAAGGGCTGGCTACTCGCTGGCCCCTCACCCTTCAGAGCCCCTTCCCCAGGCTAAACCAGAAGGTGTGGAGTCTAGAGGGCCTGAGGGGTCTGCTGCCTGAGCCCCTGTAGCCCTGTCGAGGACAAGAGCGAGGAGTGTGCTAGGACTCTGGTGAAGTGCTGGACTGGACCAGAACCCAAACCAGCTGTCTCTGGGCAGCAGATGACTTGAGATATCACTCGCTCCTGTGGCTTCGTGTTGCCCTTTTTCTGAAGGAGCAGCAGGCTTGGGGCCTTTCAGAAGGTCCTCCTGTGTCTCAGTGAGGACAGACACATCTCCTCTCGTCAGGGGACTTGATGAGCTAGACTGAGGCCTGGCTTATGGATTTCCCTCCTGAACACAGGATGTGTGTGTCTGTGTCCCTCCCATGTGACCTGGGGACGTGAAGTGTCTGGCCCGTGCCCACTTCTTTCCTATGCTGCAGTTGCTGTTGCAGCACGCTCCTCTGTCCATCACTGAAGAGACCCCCAAGGCTTCTGTGCTCACAGGTCAGAAGTGTCAGTTAAGTCAAAGCCTCCAATAACACCTGTCACTCAGACCGGGCCTCCTGGACCTGGCAGTCCCTGGTGATTTCTGCCCTAAGGCGGTTAGTACCAGCTTAACCATGGCCTACTGTGGTGACTAGAAGGAACAGCAGGGACCCAGTTGGACAAGCTGAGTCTCAGGCATGTTTCCGAGAGGTGAACTACTCAGGAGCCAGGGCTCACGTTTCTGAGGTCGAGTCCACAGAGTTCTGGCCATGACCTAGTCCTGAGGATGGAAGGAAAACACTCAACTGGATCTTAGGCTTTTCTTAGGAAAACCTCTAGAGTCCCTGACCCTGTCTACGCAGCAAGAACTGTGTGTAGCAAACGGACTCGCAGAGAAAAGGTGAACCCGCAGCATTTGACAAAGACCTTGAAACTGCTCGCATAACGGCGATGACAGGTTTGTAACCGGCTGGTGGAGGCGCAGGAGGGCGCCAGCCTTCGCCACGGTGGTCTCTGCTTTCTGGGCTCATGGTCTGGAAGTGGCTGGACCGGTCTTCTCCAGGGTCACCCGGTGTGAAACCCCTGCAGCTCCCAGGCCTGAGCCTGGCCTGGGGCTCTGCAGGGCCGCCGCCCTTCAGTGCGCGTTTCTCGGGCACTTCGCTGGATGGCAGATGCCAAAGGCACAACTCCAGAAAGGACGAAGGTGCTGTGGGCTTCTCTAAGCCCTCTCCAAGTGCCACTCCTTCACCTAGAACACAAGTGTGCACTTGAGTTTTCAGAAAAACTGCGTTTCCCTCCACAAGTACATTCTCCCCCTTTGGTAGAATGTCAATCACTGGATAGAAACCAAGAACTGACTCAAGAAATTCTCATGGTTAATATTCACTCTGTGGATTATTTGTACCATAGCTTTAATCCAGACAGTCACAGGAAACTGTGGTCCATCTGCCGAAGTCCACGTGCGAATGTGACTCGTTTCATATTAGTTCAGCAAAAACACACCTGCCAGTGTAAACTGCCTGGCGGTTAAAACCAGAGGTGGAATTCCCAAAGCTCCCAGTGACTGGTCCCGAATCCCAGTGATTCACCGGCCCAGGCGCGTCCAGAACCTGCTTGCTGATAGGTGACAGACCGCCTGTCCCCTCCGTTAATCCACACAGTGAAGACTACCTTTATCTGAGATGTGCTTGGGAACGTTCGACACGGGAGGCTGGAGAAGTCATGGTGACCTACAAGGATTCATGGCCATGCACCAGGAGCATTAGGAACTTGAAGGAAGGCCAAATCACGCGGCAGCCGGGCTGCTCAGATGCGTTTCCTGTTGCCTGACTCCAGGCTCCTTCCACAGCGTGCTGGCTTCCCCACCTGCTCTGGGGCAGATGCACAAGGCCAGCAGCCACCTGTGCCCGGATGCAGGAGTCCACGTAGTGCGTCCTAGCAATATGATCCTTGCAAGAGGTGTCCAGGTAGTTGTCTGTCCCCTCCTAAGAGAGGAGCTGGCAAGACTCTGGCTCAGGTCCCCAGCAGTGCACACACAGGCAGAAAGCAGAAGGCCAAGGGGGCTCAGCGAGGTGACCCCTGGTTTACTCATTGTCACATGACTGCCAAGGCAAGTGCGGAGAGCAGCCTGGGAGGCCGGGTCTGGCTGGTAGGGGGAAGGCAGTCCACATTCTCTCGCTCCCACATGAAGGGCCTGCCCCAACTTGTCCTGGCTTCATGCGTGGAAGTGGCTGTGTGGCTCTGTGAGGAAACTCACCCAATTGTCTTTCCATTTCTTGGGAGGAGGTGATGCGGTTGGGTGGAGAGGTTAATAGATACCTGAATATCAAAAAGCACACTGGACTCAGCCAGAGGTGCTGTGGGAGGGCAGGTAACTCGAAGTAAGTGAGGTGAGAACAGGAGAGTGGCCCCCTCGTCCCTCGTGTGGCTGGTGGGAAGATGACCTGTGAGACGAGGCCTCCATCCGGCCTCCAGCGTGGCTCTGCTGTGACTGTGGAAAGTGCCTGGGACAGACAGGGCGTCCCTGTCTGCTCCCCACCGTCAGTGCCCACTGCTTTTCCAAATTCTGCAGGATGGGAGGATGAGGCTCATAGAACTCATGGAAGCGATCGTGGAAAGTGTAAGTCTCACCAGGTTGTGGTTTCTTCTTTGACTCAACTTCCAAAATGCTTCCACCTGTCACGGGTGTGCTCTCAATTTCAAATCAGCACTTAGGAACTCACCAGTGGTTGGTTCTCCCCCATTGCGGAGGTGCTGGCCATGGGAAACCACCAGGGTCAGTGGGCAGAACCAGCCCAGCTTGGTTACCCCAAGGATACTACTCCAGTCACAGCAGTGAGCCCTGCAACGTGTGTAAATTGAGAGGAGACTATGAAGCTCGTTTCCAGAGTTCAGTAGAACAGGTGTGACTCTGCGCCCAAGCCGGAGCCCAGGCTGCAGCATGCTGTGCGTGAGGGTGCGCCACCGTGTTTCCCATGTTCTTCCCTTCTGCTGCTCTTTAGGGATACGTTAGCCCATAATAAGGGAGACGATGCACAGAATGGTCCGGAAGAGAAGTGGCACCTCTCCCACTTGGCTTGCGACGTTGGGATGCAGGTCTTAGCTATGTGGACGGGGAGGGTCTCTATTGAGTTCCAGATCTTTTTTCACTAAGTACCAGAGCTCCAGATCTCAGCTTTAGTCAGCTGGTGTTTGCTGGTCAGCATGCCTCATTCCCCCAGTCATTACTAAGCATTAAAAATTCTTCTCACTCTGGTGTTTTAGTCGTGGAAACAAAGAACAGCTGAGGAAATAGGAAACAGTGGCCAACTCAACCCGGGGGTGCATTCAAGAGACCAGGAGTGGTTATCTGTTTTGCAACATGCATGATATCATCTACATGGAAGGTGAATGCAGACACAAATCCCAAACACTCTGAGTGGTAGCGGACTCTGTTCCTCAGGAGAGGGGTTGGACACGTGTGAGATTCTCCCTAAGCATGCGTCCGAGGTGGAGTACAACACTCACCCTCCTGGCCTTCCTTCCAGCTCCCCAGGTCTCCTGCAGCCGTGATGTGGTGACCTGGTAGCACTGCCTGCTGCGAGGCACACAGGTGCCCAGCTCCTCCCGGCCCCTTGCCCCTGCCCCTGCCCGCAGACGGCGTGAGTCGCAGTCCCACAGGCTGTCTCCGCACTTTTCTCTGGGGTTCCTGTGACTTCACTCTGTGGCACATACGTCTCTGCAAGGAATCGGATTCAGAATTGCTTGTAATGCAGCCCCAAGGCGGGGGTATGATGGGGAGCGCTCGGTGGGGGTGGCCTGCCTGAGTCCTCAGAGCCCCAGGCTTTCTTCCCCGTTGCCTGAGTGTGACGGCAGAAGAAAACCATTGAAAAGCAATTGCTGAGAACGTCTGTTTAAGAGTTGGCAAAACCAAAGTTCGTGAGCTCTTGAGAAGCATGGCCAGAGGTGTGCAGCCAGCACTCAGCCACTGGGCTGCGCACAGGCGAGACCCATGCAGACTGCAGTCCAACTTAGACCTCAGAGATAGGATGTCTGTTTCACGCTGTGCGTGCCGTGTGTGATGGCTGGTCTCAGGTTGGCTGGGAGGCTGGCAGCCCACAGGGTGCTCCGAGGGGCCTCCCTCCGCCTGGCGCCTTCGCTTCCCTCCCGGGGACACCTGACCAGCCGTGCGTGCCCGGGGTTGCGCTGAACCCCAGTTCTAGCCACCTCCCTTCTTTCCCTGTCTTCTCTATTTCCTTTGCAGAAGACGGTCAGATGAGCTGCCATGGGGCGCGCCTGCTGCAGGAGGCGGACAAGGAGGACAATGACGAGGAGTACGACAACTACGACGAGCTGGTGGCCAAGTCGCTGCTCAACCTGGGCAAGATCGCGGAGGACGCGGCCCACCGCGCCAGGACCGAGTCCGAGATGAACAGCAACACCTCCAACAGCCTGGAGGACGAGGGCGGCAAGGGCGAGAGTCTGGGCCGCAAAGGCGAGCTCAGCCTGGACCTGGACAGCGACGTGGTCAGGGAGACCGTGGACTCCCTGAAGCTGCTGGCGCAGGGCCACGGCGTCGTGCTCTCCGACGGCCTCGGCGAGCGCGGCCACGCCGAGGGGCTGGCGCCGCAGGACGGCAGGGGCATGAACTACGTGGTGCTGGGCAAGCCGGTGAGCAACGGGCTGGGCGAGAGGCTGGGCGAGGAGAGCGAGGAGGAGGTGTGCCTGAGCAGTCTCGAGTGCCTGCGCAACCAGTGCTTCGACCTGGC
Source organism: Sciurus carolinensis (assembly GCF_902686445.1). Taxonomy (NCBI): domain Eukaryota; kingdom Metazoa; phylum Chordata; class Mammalia; order Rodentia; family Sciuridae; genus Sciurus; species Sciurus carolinensis. The sequence continues at coordinate 93,912,437 of NC_062225.1, forward strand.
GCGCAAGCTCAGCGAGACCGACCCGCAGGACCGCGGCCCGCCGCCCAGCGCCAGCGCCCGCCCCCACGGCCGGCCGGAAGACGACTTCCCAGGCAGGACGCCCGACCGCAGCTACTCGGACATGATGAACCTCATGCGGCTGGAGGAGCAGCTCAGCCCCAGGCCCAGAACGTTCTCTAGCTGTGCCAAGGAGGTCGGGTGTCAGGACCGAGATGACGACACCACCTCCATTAACTCAGACAGGTCGGAGGAGGTGTTCGACATGACCAAGGGCAACCTGACGCTCCTCGAGAAGGCCATCGCCCTGGAAACGGAGAGGGCCAAGGCCATGAGGGAGAAGATGGCCATGGACGCCGGGAGGAGGGACACTCTGAGGTCGTATGAGGACCAGTCCCCGAGACAGCTTCCCGGAGAGGACAGGAAGCCCAGGCCAAGTGACAGCCATGTCAGAAAGCCATACTATGGTAAAGGTAATATTCTACCTAACGTAAGTTGCCTCCTGGAAACACGAGCTGACCAAGATGTCGGTCATGGTCCTCGATTAAAGCCCGAATCTCATTAGACCCCATCTCTAAGGCCCGTCCAGAGTTGGTTCCAGAATTTTATTTTGTGATGATGTTTCTGAAGAGCAAATGAATATTTTTTTCTGGGAAAAGCATACAGTTCAGTGTCCCACTGTTAGAGCAGATGAGTCACGTGGCTTTCCTTGAGGGCCAGGGCTGGCGCGTAAACACGCCTGTGGTGGAAAGCATCACACACCTGTGCTGCTGCGAACAAGCCAGGACCTGGGAAAGGCCAGGCTCTGTGGACTGGTGAGTCCATCAAACCAGAGCACATGTCACAGTGGATGGGGAGGGGGCTCCAGTTTATAAGCTGCCATCCGATGACAGTCATGGAAGACACACCCCCCAGAGCAGCACCCCTGACAGACTGAGCAGCCACAGGATGACCCGGGACATAGCATAAGACCAGGGGCTGCACCTCAGCCACCTGGAGAGACAGGGCACAGAAGCCGCTGGCTGTGCAAGCCCTGGTGGCTCTGAAGTCAACAGCAAGTGCTTTAGTGCACTCACCCCCCACCACTGATTCACTGCAGTGAGGAAGTAACTGTGGTGTTTTCTCAAATGCAGTGTATTCTAAAACACTGGAGACTATCCAGTATGATAGTTTTAGCTCAACCTCCCTTCGTGAACTATGCGGGCGCTTATGGCATTTGTCTATATATTTAACTATATATACATATTATCCATATATATAGTAAATATATCATGTATTCACCTGTCCTGAATGAATGACTCCGTGTTTGTAGAGGCAAGTGTCCACTTTGAGGCAGGTTATGACATGGCCTCCTGCAGGGACCTGGTCTGTTTGCTCATTTGCAAGTTTCTTTTACAACTAAGCAAGAAGCAATATCAGGAATAAAATTGGTAATTCCTTAAATCCTACTACATTAGCACCAAAAATATATCTTTTCTGTTTGTTTCTCACTTTATTCTGTGCATTACAAATTCTGAGTTCCTCACTATGGATCTGATAATGAAATTTAAGAATTTAGTTTGAAAATCAGTTGCTGTGTAGACTTAAATCAGAAAAACTGCGTTTTTCTGCTGTGACATCGGTGTGTATTCTCCTCTCAATGTGTGTGTATAATTTCCGTGGCAAGTTGGGCACTGCTGGAACCAAACCCAAGTTTGAGATGAGCCTTAGCCAGATCCATGCACTCCTGATTGGCAGGTGGTGGGCTGTCTGCCCTTCCAAATGCCAAAGCACACCACTGGACTGCAAGGTGGAGGTGACCAAGGGTCGTGAGTTCCAAAAGAAATGCATGTTTTGAAGGACAGAGCCGTCACTGTGAACAAGGTGTGAAAGACCATCTCTGAGGAATATCCGTGGAGTGTTTGAGAATCGGAGGAGGAGGAGGGAGAGGATTAGTACCTCTGCTCCTGTGACGGCTCTGTTGTACACACACAGTCCAGGCTGCGCTTTGCGTCCTGAGCTGAGGCTTTTGGGATGAGCGCTGGCTCTGAGAAGTGCAGAGGCACCCTGCACAAACATGGATGCTGGTTTGCTATCACAGAGTCTGTGCTGCTGTGGCTGCTTTGTGCCCGTGGCCTCCAAACTTGGTCGCTTTAGGCAAATTTTGAGTTGTTTAATTTTGCTGTTGTTTTTGCTTTGCTTTTTGCAAGAAATGAAATTCGAAGAGCTTGCTTCCCCTGTGTGCGTGGGGGTGGCTGGGAATGAATGGTGAACACTGAGCTGTGCTTTTCTGGAGAAGGGGAAAGATTGGGGCTTGGGCTTTCCATTAAGGTGGGAAGCATTGATTTCTCCCTCTCCCAGCTTTTCCAAATCTACTGCTGACGAAAGTTTTTCTGTTTTCTACCAGCATTTTCTATATTGTTCCATGTAAACATATTGTCTATGTTTATAGTTACATTCAGAGTTAAATAAATGAAGCCAATCAAGGCCAACAAAGGAGAATGAGGAAATTAGGGCTCCCTTTAAAATAAAGAGGGTCATGGGCTCTGATCTCCCCAACTCAGTCAGTGACTTTCCTGCAGCCGCCCCGCAGGTCTCCGCTCTGTATCCAGGGCTGTTACTGCAGTAAAGATGCAAGGATATTGCATCAATTCTCATTGCCCACAACCCCCAAACTGATTTAATATGTCAGTTTCCAGATCTTGAGCTAATACAAAAGAAGCAAATGATGGCCCTCCTCTGTCTTCTGCCAATTATCTGCTCTGCCCCAGCTGAAGAACAAGCTAAGACCAGTCACAATTTGTCTTCTCTTGTTTGTTGCAAGGTTTTGGGTTGGTCGTTGGTCTCTCCGCTTGCTCAGTTGTCTCGTGTTGGCCTCCATGTTTGCTTCTAAGATAAATTGGAATTGTGTGAAGTAAGAATTCCAGCGGAGGTGATGGCGAAGGCAGGGAACATAGCCCACCTCACCGAGGACCCCATGCATCGAGAGGAGATTATACGCTTGTTGTCTTCCAAAACATGGATAATTTTGACATACTTTGGCTTTATAAAAACCTATACTTATTTTCAAAACATTTCAAAATCTGGAAACAATACAATTTGTGAGAAGTTTTCAGTGTCCTGTGAAATAGGCTCTTGGTGGTTAGGAATAGCCACGGCATTTTTATCTTCTACGAGTCATCTGTATCTAGTTATAAAACTGTCATCCCTAGTCTGTGACTTTAATCGGTACTTTCTTCTGAAAGTATTCTCTGTTACCAGGCACCTGTTATTTTATACTTCGATTGACTAAATTATACCAATATTTTTGTGGAATTATCCAAAGGTGTTAAAATGCCAGCCTTTCAGTCTGCACGTGTAAGAGAGGCCGGGCCAGGTCGTTAGACGCTGCCCTCAGGCCACAGCCACACACCTTTAGGTGGGATTCCGAGGAGCCTGTACAGGGGCAGGATAGGCCCAGGTGAGGGCACCTCCCTCAGCACCTCCCTGGCTCAGGAGGCCCAGCACCTGAGAGGCCCAGTACAACCACCACTGAAAAGAAAGGGAGTCCTTTCATATGAACACGGAGGTACAAGTAAGTCCTGTGAATCCTCATCTAGTTCAGGCCACATAAATAGCTGAAGAAGAAAGTTCAGAAGCAGTCAAGGTTTCAAAACAAAGCTTTTTTCTTAATAAAAGTGAATTCTTCACTAGAAGTAAAACGTGTATTTTCCAGCAATCATGATTGGCCTGATTAATGAGATATCCATATAATAGAATTAAACCCCTGAAGAAAATTTAACTAGAGCCTTCTCTGGACCAAATCTCAAGAGCCACATCTATTGATGTTTGATCTGAGCAACTGGTTTTCAAAATTTTGGGAGTCGAAAATAGTTGTGTCACATGGTTAGATTTACTGTTTGTTCTGAGCGTGGCCTCAGAAGTACTCTGAAGTTATGCTGCACAGTTTTGCACTGTGGTCAGTTCTGGGTGTGGAAAGAATTAGATCAGCAAAGTCTTTACATCTCTGGCATCTGCATCCAATTCTGGACCAAATGTCTGCTCAAGTCGGCCCTGGACTGCACTACAGAGAAGCCCGCAGGGCTCTGGAGAAGGGTCGCCTCCTGGTTTTGTGTATGCATGCACAGCATTACACGAGCCTCCTTCTGGTTCCAAGCACACACGGAGAAATCAGAACACAGGGTTGCTCCAGCAGCTTCTGAAGCATTTTGATCGCCTCTCACCTCTGCAGGTGGGATCTCCGCCATTTTGGTCATCTGCTTACAGTGCCTTCTGAGAGTTCAGTTTATTTTCCAAAACATGCTGAATTGCCATGCTAAGAAACAGTGTGGTTATCCTCAAGAGCCAAGTTCAGAGCAGTCAAGTTTTGCTGCCTGTGTGTGCTACCAGAGCTCTGGACAAGGAGAAATTCAGCTGAAGAGATGGGGACTGAGTCACACTCTCCAGCTGAATTTCACAGAAAGGCTGCCAAATGAAATCAGTGTGGAGTCTTGTTCTCTAAGAAGGTCACTGTCCCATCACTGTTTACGTTGATTTCTTTGAGCAACACAGCTTATCATGTAACACACGGGAAACCAATCAATCCAGAGTTGAGGTTAGGAATGGGGAATGGGGGCTTTTTTTCCTTTCTTTCTTTAGGACAAAAACTAAGATACTTTCTGATTCATGATCACATTGCATAAGGTTGAACAATCCCCCAAAACAAAAGCCTACCTCAGCAAAAGTGTGGTGTCGTGCCTGTGCCTGACGCCTGCTCCGTCTCTCAAAGTAGCAAAGGTCTCTTGGGATTGTTGATGATCACATTTGTCTTTGGTTGGTGAACTTTCATTCTCTTGGAACCTGTTGTCACTTTTAGATCCCTCAAGAACAGAAAAGAAAGAGAGCAAGTGTCCAACCCCCGGGTGTGATGGAACCGGCCATGTAACTGGGCTTTACCCGCATCACCGCAGTCTGTCTGGATGCCCGCACAAAGATAGGGTCCCTCCAGAAAGTAAGTGCACGGCTCACCGCTGCCCTTGGAGTGCTAGCACATGGCTCTGTCTCTACCATCCCTCTGACCTGACGTCATTTCCATCCTACGGCTCAGTGCGGCCAGAGCTCACCAGGCCCCTGCTGACCCTGACAGGCAGCCCCAGGATGAGTGGGGGCAGGGAACCTGCTCTCCCCGCCCCCGTGCCTTCTGGGTGCCAGCTCTTGCTAGACCAGCCCTGGGAGTAGCCCTCTGCAGCCCCCCCGGAACCAGGTTTGGCCCCATTCCATTCTGCCTCCTCGGTGACCTCAGGCAGGTTGCCTCCACGTCTCTAGTTAGAGAATCAAGACATCCGTCTACCAGCACTGGCCTGCTCGGCCTCCCCAGGGCCTCTCCTGCCCTGGACTTGGGTGGACTGTCCCATCGTCATTTGGCCCAGAGGTTCTGCCACTTTCACTCATGAGGTCTGCTTCACGTCAGCTGCACCAGCATTTCCACACTAGAAGACCCTAAATAAGAAGGGTCAAATTGTGTGGTTCTGATAATATGGAATCGGTTTGTGAAAAAAAGCTCTATTTCTTTTAGAACTCTTGTTTATCTTTCAGCAATGAAGTATGCCAACTATATAAAGCCAATTAGAATTAACTGTTGAGGAAGCAGGCACATTTTCTGCCGAGTGAGTTTAAGATCCCGACTTTGAGTCTCAGTCACATGGAGGGTTTGCCTCTTACCTGAGACAGTTTCTGGCAGGGAAATGTAAGAGCTGGCATGAGACATGGCAGGAGGACCAGTTGATGATTTGGAGGAACTCGGAGGCCAGTCCAACTAAAATGGGTGGCCTGGTGGTCCCTGAGCAGTGAGCCTGCTGAAGCTGCAGGGAGACTCTTATAGATGCCTGAGGTCCAGGTTTTCGAATGGCTACAGAGCACAGTCAGCTCAGTTTGCTGCAACTGTCTCCAGGTCAAAAGAAGAGTCGTGAAAACAAGCAAATTCGGTGTCTGGCTACAATCCCGTGTGTTACATGAGCAGGGAGACGGCATGGTCTACAGCAGCGGCTTCCACGTGCTGAGCACACACTGGGGTCGGGTGCTTGGCTCACACCCACAAACACTGACGCATTCAAGCCATGGACCCTGCAGGCAGTGTTGGCCCTGGTTTTCCAATGAAGAAAATGAGAATCAGGGCGTCCGTCCTGCTTCTCTGACCAGGGATTAGACAGTGGCTGGCACACTGAGGGAGCTCAATGCTTTTAAAATCAACCTGAGCAGATCGATACTAACTGGCCGACATTCAGAACTGAGCTAGGTTGTGAATCCATCTCTCTGAAACCCAGGCTCCATGTTCCATTGTAAGTCCTACCAAGCCCTGTGACGCACAGGCGGGTTGTGCATTCTCTGTCCTCTGCTTTCCTCATCAACAAAATGAGGCTCTAGGACCAAGCTCTACCATTTTAAGCAATCCCTCTTAGGGTCTCAGTTTTTGCCTTCAAGGCAGGACAGTTCCTTTTCCTGAGTCTGTGTCTCCACAGGAAACCTCTAAACAGAGCAGGAATGTGGGCTGTGTTCTGCCATGCTGAAGGTTGCTCAGTCCCGTCTCTCCCCTGCGTCAGAGCACTGCAGTGTCACCTAAGCAGGAGGAGGTGGGCCTGGGGTGGTGTCACCTAAGCAGGAGGAAGCTGACCCTGTCCAGGAACATTCTCCAGCACATCTACAGTAAAGCACTGCTGTGGATTTGCTCATGGAAGGGTCTGTAAGAAACCAGGACGGATGTGAGCATAAGGAAGGACAGGTCTGTGGTGAGCCTCTGTCAGTTCCAGCCTTCCTGGACTGGCTTCCTCTAATTCTGCTCACCCTGTGAGGACCACAGCAGGTGTGTGGCTGGAGGAGACCTGGTTCTGAGCCCTGGGAGCTCCCAGTCTGGCAGAGAAACAGGCTGAGCCCAGACAGTGCCTCCCAGGGCTGCCCCATGCACCAGCAGCTGTGCTGGGCACTTTGGGGAGTGGTCCAGGCCTGAACCTGGGACCCCAGGGTGACACTTCATGGTCCCATGGGCAGAGAAGGAGGCTTCAGTTGGGGTCCACACAGACCAGAGCCTGGAGAAGCCAGAGACAGAGTCGACATTCCAGAGACAGGCTGATTGGGAGCAAGACCATGGCATGCACAGGAAGACCCACAAGAGGGTGCCTCCTGAGGGGGGTGAGAACCGACAGGAAGTGGGGAGCAGGTCACACTGAAGAGAGTGTGAGGGTACTTTGGAAGCTGCCCGTGGCCTGAGGGCAGGCTCAGAGCTGGTGGACACCACCCTCTAGCAGCAGAGGTGGGAACTGAGAAGGTGCTGCCCAGGGAGAAGACGAGAGGTGAGCATGGGGAGCCAGCAGGGGGCTCCCAGCAGTGGAGGTGTGGCCTCTCACCTGTGGACAGGTGAGACAGGGAGGGCAGCAGGTGGAAGGGAAGTCAGAGGGATCAGACAAAACCGAGAAAGGTGGCTCTTCTGAAGAGCCCCAGGCGAGAAGTAGTGCCCGAGGTCCCAGAAGTCCAAGGCACAGGACAATCCATGCTGCTGGGCCCACTGATGGGAGCGTCCCGTTGAGGCCTCAGGATTGGAGGGGAACAGCGCAGGGAGGGCCCGTGCTCAGGATGGAATCTGGAGCCACCCACAGACCAGGGGGCGAACAGATCTCATTGCAGTGTGGATGGTGAGGGGCCTGCGTCTCCGTCATCAGGAGACAGTGTCAGGCCTGGAGGGAGTGTGCTGACCCAGCAAGGGCTTTATCTTAGCAAAGTTTGGCTAAGGAAACAGAGAGGCCTGTTCCTGCAGAGGGGAAGCCGCGCCGGGGAGCATTTGTGTGCCCTTCCGGCAGAGCCGTGGGGAAGTGGGAGAGGATGAAGACCCGGTGACATGGGTCAACCGAGCCTAGAGGGAAGGGCAGCTGGCAGGAAGTTGGAGGCCGAGGAGCTGCCCTCTGAGGTGGGGCCTTGTGTCTAGATCTCCCCGGAAGAAAACCTGTGAACCCACTCCAGGGCCCACCACCAGATTGGCGAAGGTGACCTCACTGTTCTGACACTGTGTGTTGAGCCTAGGCCACACCTGAGAAAGGCAGGGGGCACAGGAGCCAAAGCCCTTACACTAACGCCAAGTGGGCTCCGTTCAAGGAAGTGGCGCACCAGGTGTGAACTCCAATAGCAGCCACATCGCAGATGTGGGCTGCAGGGCCCAGGGCCTACAGGACTCAGGAGAAGCAGCTCCGGCCAGAGGGGAAGTTAGTCGTGGAAACACAGAGATGTGGCCAGTGAGTGGACCCCAGCAGCCTTCCCAGGCGTACCGTGCTGGCTGGGAGAGCTGCCACAGAGCCGTCGGAGTGGGCGGACAGCCCATTGGAAGAAGGCCTGTGTGGGCTTGCTGTCTTGATGCCCCAGCACTGAGCTCCCCGGAGGCAGAGCAGTGGGGTGGACACTGAGGGCTGGAGAGGCGGAGCACAGACAAGGCAGGGTAGGGCCATGCGGTCAGTCTGCACGGCTCTGCTGCCCACAGCAGGTAGTCTCACCCCGGCACTGTCCCTGCTGCCCCTCCCACTTGCCAAAAACACAACAGTACCTCTCACTACTCAGTCCATCCTGCTTAAAGTATAGCAAGGTGCTTGTTTCCTAACAAAAGTGACTTTGGTTCACATATTTAAAAATGCGGTCGGGGTCCTGCTCACGCTAGCCACCGCGCTCACGGCACTGTTTTCAAGCACCTGTGTGCAGTTGAAATGCCCATTCCACACGCGGTTACCCAGCTACTCGGCATCCGGTGCTCGTGCGTGGGACAGGCTGGGAGCCCTGGCTTCCCCGTCCCACCGGGGCCGCTCAGGGTGGCGCTCTCCGGCCCCCGGCCCCCAGCGCACTCCGCTTGGCATGCCAGTCAGTGCGGTGCAGACTTCCTTCTCTCCTGACTTGTGTTTTCCTGATCATGCTCATCACGGACGTTCGTAAGCCTGTCTGTCTAGACTAACCCAGCCTCTGTAAAATGATTGCATATTCTTGAATTCTGACCATTTCTCTGTTTTAATGCTGGGCTGTTTTCTTTGCCTCTCCTTGTCAAGTTCTTGCCATGCATGAAAATGTTCTCAAGTGTCCCACTCCGGGCTGCACAGGGCGAGGGCATGTGAATAGCAACAGGAACTCTCACAGAAGGTAAGCCACACACCGCTCAGCCCCACCCTGGGGCACTGTCCCCACAAGCCCCTCATGTCCTCACATCTTGCTTCTAAAGGGCCAAGTGGTATTCGCAGGGCGTGGAAGGCCGAGGCTCAGCCACCCCGTGGGGAGAGGCACCTTTTCAGTCTTCTTCCCACCTGTCATAATGGGGGCACTGCCCTTCAAGGCACCCTGCTTGGCACAGAATGTGAGGGACCCTGACAGTGAACTAGAGAGAGGTACAAGGGCCAGTTATCCCTAGGTGTGTGCGGGCTCTCTGCTGCTCCCCACACGGGAACGTGGACTGGAATCCAGTGACGCAGTGCCGTGCGTGACTCGCCCTGGCTGCCCCTGGCACTCTGCCGAGACCCCAGGTCAGAGCGACTTGGCTAAAATATGTGCAGACGTCCAAACCTGCTGCAGGCAGTGGTGGGATGCTGCACGTGGATAGCCCTCACTGGATGGTGGCTCTGTGGACACGTCTTCAGAAGCACACTTCAGGGTGCTGCAGACCCGGCCTCCTGTCCTCCTCCTGTCCTCCTCCTGTCCTCTTCCTGTCTGCTTGAGCTTCGTGGAGACTCAGGTCTTCATAATGCCCAGTTTGTGTTAGATAGCATCCTGTCCTCAGTGCAGAAAAGCGACTGCTGAGCCCCGTTTCCAGCTGTGGTGTGAACTTCACAAGCTCCAACTACTGTCTTTGTAGAGGAAGCTGTAAGGCTTCACTCCAGTCCTTCCTGTGTGGCTGGCAACCCTGGTCACGCCTGTTAAACTCACAATGAAGGAGTCACCGCTCTGCCTGTCAGAGGTGTCCTGGTGCTTCACACACAGGAGGACGTGGCACAGGGTGGGCTGGTGCTCAGTGCTGTGCCAGTGAGCGCTCACAGAGCAGACACCGCCACCCCAGCCCCTGGAGTGGGCCTCCGCACACACCTGTGGACGCTCACGAGCTCTCGAGAAGTGGCTCAGAGAAGCCTGCTTCTGCTTCCTTCCAGGTCAACCAGCCTGACTCTTCAGTTTAAAAACGCTCAGTGCAGTCCTGGGATGACTGCTTCCTCCCCTCCCCTTGCTGCCGTTCTTGGGCTGCTCACAGCCACACCCTCCCGAGCCCTTGATGGCTCATCTCCAGACATGGTGGGAGTGCCCGAGTGGAATCCCTGCCTGGACCTTGCCTGGCTCCTGTTCTCTCCAACACACAGGCGTGGTCACTCTCTCAGGAAGGGTGGCCCACCTTCCTGCCAGGCGCTGCCATCTGCACTGCAGTGCTGATCCTGGAGGGGATCACACAAGCCAAGACGTGGCATGACCAGCCCCCCCATCAGAATGCCCTGGGCTCAGGAGCTGCCCAGCCCCACCCCCTGGGGTCCCACCCCTTCACCGGGGGAGAGGAGATGTGCTTGGACTGGGGTGCTGTGCGCCATTCGAGCAGACCATTAAACCCCACTTTTGCACTTGCAGCCTCTCTGGATGCCCTATTGCTGCAGCAGAGAAATTGGCAAAGGCCCAAGAAAAGCACCAGAGCTGCGATGTGTCCAAGTCCAACCAGGCCTCGGACCGAGTCCTCAGGTACCCACACGGGAGTGTGCCATCCATGAGGTCCACCCTCCATCACCCCAGGGCACCTGAGCGCGGACACTCCAGGTGGATGGCCCCTGGGTGGCAGGATGCCAGGTGGCTGTGCGGGGCCGAGCGGGGCCGCTCCCGCCTGGTCTCCAGGGGCCCAGCACACTGGGGGAGAGCACTGGGCCCAGTACTGTTGGTTTTCTTTCTGGCCCTGACATCTCATAACTCTGTGAATGCTAAATGGAGGGAAGTTTGAAGACTAAGAAGCTGCCCAGTGATTTCATCTCAATCTGGAGGCAGGGCGTAGCACCCGACAGGGCGGTGCTGGGGTGTTTGAGAACCTAAGCCTGTGAACACTCCCTGCACAAAGACGGGAGCTCGACGTGTGAAAGGCGGTCATCCCCTTTCACCCCCAAGCACCCGGTGTAGGCGGGGTGGGCGTGACTGCTGCCATGCGACAAGCCAGAAAGCTGGGGCGCAGACGGTTTGGGAACTTAGCTGACACCACGGAATCACCGCATGCAGAACCGGGAGGTGGGCAGTGTGGGGAAGAGCTCTGCTACGGTGTCCGGGGCGGGAGGGGTGGGACCGGGAGGCAGAGGAGGGATCCACACCCGTAGGCGCTACATACACCTCTCACTCCCGCGTCTGCCCCCGAGTCCTGTCCACGTGAACGCCACCACCACGGGCCTTCTGCATCTCCTGAGTGTTGCACCAGATTCATCAGATCCATGCCCCTGCCTCTGCACACTCATGACCGCCATTTCAGGGCCATGCACATCCACAGGGCAGACGCCCCCAGTCCAGCAGCCAGGTGCCAGCTCCCAGGCGTTCAGCTTGTTTCCAACTCTACTACTAATGACAAACATTTTTCCATAGATACAACATTTTGCTCCTGCTAAATTATTCTTTGGGATAAATCACATGGAGAAAGTCACCATGCAAGGGAGGTGAATATCTTTTTGGTTCTTGTGTATTATTTCACAGTTTCTTACATTATTTCACCATAGTAATTAAATTACCTCTCTCCTCCAATAGAAAAGTTTAGATATTTACAGAAAATTAGAAAAATTTAATTAAGTAAAATACAAACATAAAAAGAATCTATGGTTCCAACAGTCAAAAAGAGCCTTTCAATAAATTTTTATTTTTTGTTCATGGGTGCTGACGTCGCACACCCTCAGGGTGTGACGAGTGTGACGACGTACCCGTCTCACAGACTCTGTCTCCCAAAACCCTCGTTCTGTGGACACAAGTCTGCATGCCAGACAAATGACTGAACTATCTCCTGCTCTGGGCCCACAGTTAGCACAAGACCTCACCCTCAAATCAAAGCCCCTGGCCACCTCAGGAAGGGACTGACAACCAAAGGAAATATTGAAGGAGGACAAAGAGCAATCTGTAGCTGAAGCACTTTCAGAATTTTAATATTCTTCAGCGTGGATCGTTAGCAGATCCACGGAAGTTAGAGCTGTGTGTGGCCCCTTCCTGAAGTCAGCAGGGAGCAGTGCTGTCCACGCAGGTGTGGGTCTATTTCCAGTAGCAGTGCTGCATCCAGCCTCAGTGAGAAGCCCATGGGGGGCTTGAGACCACTGAGACACAAGCAGTTGCAAATGTGAACCTGCTAGACACGGTCTCCCACCTGAGGCCAGCCGAAAGCAGCCGTGTGGTGAGATTTCTGTGGCCTTGTGTCTCAGCATCCCTTTGGGTTGGTTAGGGGACAGCTGTGGCAATGTCAGCTAGCCAAGGCCAGGGACAAACAGCTCCCATCATGCCTCTGGGTGGCGTGATGAGCAGGTTGGACAGGACCCTTAGCAGGAAGTGAAGCCCTGTGCCAGGAACCACCACGGGCCATGCAGACCGAGTGCTGCAGCTCGGTCTCCCCCACTGGGCAGGCACGCTGGCCCTGCCGCTAAGGCTCTTGCATGCTCTCCAGCACCAAAAGGCTGACCTGGGGCCAGGTGCGAGCACCTGGAAGACAGGTGTCTGTCCCAGCAGCTCTGTACACCCGCATCTGCAGGTGGAAGTGCTCACTCAATGGAACAAGGAAAGAAGGAAAGAAAAGAGTCAGACCTACAACAATGTGACTGGTGAAGGTTGATAAAAAGTGTTTGAGTGAACCTGCCACTGAGAACCTGAGACTTGAAGAGGACTCTGGTTTGTGGGACTGTGCAGGGCTCTCCACGCCCCAGCCCGCGGCTCCTTGGGCCCGCACCCTCTTCCCCTCTGCCCTGGCCCTCACCTGTGACAGGTGAAGGAGTATAGTGCCAGTCCCAGCAGGTCCCCAGCCGGCCCAGGTGCTCCTCACCTGCAGACCCGGGAGCCTCTTTCCTGAGTGCTTTTCCCCAAACCCGAGGTTCTAGCCCAAACTTACCTGAAGGCAGCATCTCCCTCGAACAAGAAGAAAGGTCCTTCTCCAGAACCTCAGACCACTTAAACAAAAGCATCCCACACTGCCAAGGCCTGCTCCAGGGTCTTCTCCGCATAGGCAGCCCAGGATTACCTGGCAAAATGCCCCCAAAGACAACCAGACACTTGTACATCATTTCCTTGCTTCAATCAGTATAAATTAGTGAATCAAGATAAATAAGTTGGTGATTTGGTAAACAAATGGATACTTTACCATACTGTGTCATCACAAAGGTGACACAAACAGGTGCTAGTTAGCAACGTAGAAATTGGCTTGCTTTCCTTTTTAAAAATTCCAGCTATCCAAGCTTTGTAATTGCTCTAAAAAACAATATAAATTTGTGAAATAACCACAGAAGAAATAGATTGTGTACATGAATGCATATGGAGTCAGAATTTATAATAACAAAAAATAATTCTTAAAGTTGAAAATAGTTAAATAGCATGTTATTCATTGATTTTAATACACAGTTAAGAACTCTTTTCAAAGCCTAAGCATCAAAAAGTAAAATTAAATTCCATGTGAGATAAAATATGAATTGTGTACAAATAGTATTTCTTAACTGTTAGATAACTATTAAATGCATCAATTCAACCAAAAAACAACCAAAACCTTTACAGTTTTTAATCTCTGCAAGAACTGTAGGTGATTTTTAAATTGTCCTCATATTTTCTAAACGTTTTTCAATGATTCTTGTAGTGCTTTCATAGCCATGAAAAGTAAAGCAATCGTCTTGAAGTTTCTGTCCCTCTGGCCAGTAGGATGGTGTGTGTGTTCAGATATGTGCCACCTTCAGAGGGAGGTGGACTCTAGGGGAGAGGGCCATGCCCACAGTCCCTGGGGAGACAGCTTAGCCGAAGAGCAGGGCCACCTGCAGGTCTCCACCGGGGGCCTCCAGCTGGCGTCCTCCCTCCAGACATGGCCAGACCTGGCACCCAGCTGCCAGATGGGGTGGCACTCAGGGCTAATCACATCCCCCACACTTTGTTTCTTCCTACTGAAGCATCAGCCTTTCTTGGGTCTTTATTTTAAAATATGTTTTCACATGATTCAGAAGCGGAAAGAATCATCAGGAAAGTCCCCGCCCTTGAAGTCCGGTTTCCCACATGGCCACAGTGCACTGGCACAGTGCTTGTGTGGGAACACACCTAAACGTTTACGAACATCCCGCCCAAGGAAAAAAGGCTGATCAGACTGCAGGCTCCACGTTTAAGTGTATGAGTCTCCACCCTCCACCCAAAGCAGAAGTTGGGTGGAGGGCGGAAGGAGCCCTGTCCTACACCATGAGGCTAAGAAGACACGTAGTCCAAGCCCAAGGCTTCCAGGTCTGAGTCAGACATGCGCTCACAACAGGCAAGTACCAGGGAGTAGATGGACAGTAACTGAACGTTCTCCATTCACACATTTTATCCCAAAGTCTAAAAGGAATGTCTGCTGGCTGAAATACTACAGGAGCAAACAGATAGTTGACAGATTGTCTAATCCCATTCTGCTCTATCGTCCAGCTAGACAAATCTAGTTTCGTCCCGGTCTGTGTCTCTAAGAGTATGTCTTTATTTCTCCTCCTTTTAAGGGAAGTTTTCTAGTGTCTCATGGTTGTGTGATTCTACCTCTCTGTGACCACTGCAAAGACCAGACCCGGGTGTCAGATCCTCCCTCATCCTCATATCTCATATCTCCATTGCACCCACCAGTCCTCTGATGAGAGACACACAGAACACTTAGGTATTTTATTTCTTGTTCTTTCTGTCTCCAGCATGGACTTTAGGCAGGTGGCTTCTTTGGGGCTGTGTGATCAAAGCACACTTTGCCCTTGCTTGGGAAGGTGACACTGTGATTTCAGTGCAAGCCCCCAACTCCCTGACTCCTGTAGGAAAGGAGACGTGTGCTACTGATATGCACGGCTGCGAGAAAGCAAGCTGTTGTCTGTTGTCTTGTTTACTTACAGGCCAATGTGCTTTGTAAAGCAGCTCGAGATTCCTCAGTATGGCTACAGAAACAATGTCCCCACAACCACGCCGCGCTCCAACCTGGCCAAGGAGCTCGAGAAATATTCCAAGACTTCGTTTGAGTACAACAGTTTCGACAACCATACTTATGGCAAGAGAGCCATAGCTCCCAAGGTGCAAACCAGGGACATATCCCCCAAAGGACATGACGATGGTAGGAGGTGCACACTCGTATACATGAGAGACACGTTGCCATTGCTGATGTTGTTGTTGTGTGTATCCATGTGCCGCAGATCTGCCCAGCCTGGTGGTCATGCAGGGGTGCCAAGCACGGCGTGCACAGCACGGCACCTG
Source organism: Sciurus carolinensis (assembly GCF_902686445.1). Lineage (NCBI taxonomy): Eukaryota > Metazoa > Chordata > Mammalia > Rodentia > Sciuridae > Sciurus > Sciurus carolinensis. The sequence goes on from NC_062225.1 coordinate 93,927,833, forward strand.
TGCTGAGAGGCCATGTCCTCTGGGTAGAGGGACAGCTGTCCCCAGCAATTCCAGAGCAATAGGTTCTGCAGCTTGTGGGATGTAGAGAAGCTCCTGGTTCCCTGAGTCTCATGGTGAGGGTATAACAGGGCCCTCGTGCTGTTACACCTCTTTTTAATAGATGTCCCAAGACAGACCATGCAGAGGGAACAGTGGGGGATTTTTGGAGAAACTCTCAATTCTTCAACGCCCTCAACCCTGAGTGCACATTAGAATCACTGGGGAGAAGGTTTTCCTCAGTTCCTCATTCCCAGGCTGCACCCCAGACCAATTAATCTGGAATCCCTGGTGTTACCTGAACAGTAGTATTTCTAGAAGGTTCCCAATGGCTCTGATATGCAGCCACAGGCTGGCAACCTCCACCTGGCCAGCTCCTGCAGCAGGTCAGGACCTGTTCCTCATCTACCTGGGAGGATAGGCTGAGGAAAGGGCCAGCCTCTGGGTGCCACCTGGTCTGATGTCTGGGGCACTTGCTGCTCTCCTGGCAAGGATGCAGCGGACCCATGTGCCCACTGAACATCTCCAGGGGCGAGAGCTGGTTACCTTCCATCTCCCAGCTAGCTCACTTGGTAAGTAGCTCACCCCTGAGGGCAGACTCTGTTTATTTTATTTTACTTACTTATCTGACCACATGGCTGCTTTAAATTCTAGAATGTAGAGATTAGCTGGCAAATCTTACCTTCTGAACTCAGGGTGTGAAGTTCTTTCCTTGGTGCTCTTAGGCTGAGGGATGGAGGTGGGTTTTTAAGGTTTGGGGGCTCCTCTCTGAAAGAGGCATTTAATTAAAAATCATAACACATATGTGAAAAAATATTTAAATTGAATACTGAGGAAATTCAGACACCTCTTTACAGTCCAGTAGAAATTGCTTCATGCTTCTAAGCTGTGCTGTTTCTTGCCTGAATGGTCATCCATTTGTACAGTGGGGAGAATCTAACATTCCTGTTAGGTGTCACGTATTGATTATCCCTGCAAATCAACTCCTCGATGCAAGTGGGAAAAAGGGAGTGGCTACAGGGTATATAAAGGTAATTACTTGGTTTTACAGTGTTTGTGGTAATAATTGCCAGCCATGATAAGGATTTGTTGTAATCGCATTCATTTGATTGCAAGCGAAGGGTCAAAAGGAAATGTCGTTCACATAACTGAAGGTGCCCTGGGAATCCTTCCCAAGAGCTCATTTCTGCCACCTGCCTGTGGCTGTGCTAGGCACCTGGGTTTCTTTAACCTTGGCCCTGTGGGAGCTCTGCCTCCGCCTGTGGGAGCTCCAGGGCGTTGAGCAGAGGGTGAAGCTGCCTGGAGGCTGTGCGCCCCTCCAGGACTGCGGGGCCCTCTCGGCCTGCAGCTGCCAGCTGTGTGACGCTGGGCAGACTGGTGGTCGTCTGCAGGTCCACCGTTCATCGTCTGGAGAGCAGAGTAGGGCTGGGTGTTGCTCCACAGCTCTCGGGAAGTCAGCAGAGATGAGGCTGTCTGCCACCCTCTGCCCATCAGAGAGAGAGGGATGGATGCCCAGTAATCACAGGCGCTATGTTGCAGGCCCAGCAAACCTGTTGTTGGAAAATTAGACTGGCCCATGCTTTTCATGGCTTCACTGGAAAATAAGATTCTCCTGAGGATGTAGGGTGGAACCTCAGCCCCATGTCTTCTGGAAAGCAAGAGAAAAGGAAATATAGCACTTTAGCACTAGAATCTACTAGAAAACAAATGGACAGCTCCGCCTTTGAGCTGCTGTGTTCATCTGACAGATTTTTAAAAGGTTAAGGAAGTGCCCACTGCAGCAAGACTGCTGGGTCAGAGCTGTGCAGGACTGGAGCTGGGTGTGGTCCCTGCACCTGGCACCAGGCAGTGGACCTGGGTGGCTGCTGTAGCACCTCTGGAGTGTCCTCCCAGTCTGGCCTCCTGTGCACAGAGGCTGCAGACACTGCTCCCTTAAGAAGCTCTAGAATCAGCCTGTCTAGAAAAGTGTGGTTCTTAGGACACAGCAGGGCCTGGAGGAGCAGACTGGAACAGAACAGAGTGGCCTCCCCAGCCTCAGGGCCTCACCCCCATGCTTGCAGCCGTGATCAAAGCAAGCCTTTGCACTCCGCAACCTCCCCTTCACCCCTGCCTCCCAGACACTGCCAGTGGCTCGTGGCCTTTCAGTTTGATCTTTCCTTCAGAGGAGAGTTGGCGGATAAACGTAAGGCTGTGGAAGACCCTGATGCACAGGGAAGCAAGGGCTCCCCTCTGCCTGGAGGGCGTGGGTGAGCTTGGTGGAAGGTGCAGATTGCACACTCAAGCCTCAAGTTGCAGGAGAAATGCATGAAGATAGAGACACCCGTGGGTTCTTGAGGACAGTCAGGGGCTCAACTGGGCAGCTGTAGAAAAGCTTCCTGTCACCAGCCATCCTGGGAAGTCCATGGGTGACAGAGGGGGACGTGTGAAGGCCAAGCACCTCACACATGTAGGCCCTGTCTACTCCAGAGCTCCAGGACTATCCTTCCTGCCTGTGTCCTGTGGTGAGCTAAGAATGGCTTAACATTTCTAAGTAGTTGGAGAAATAAAACAAAAGAAGGGGAGAATCCCATGAAATGTAAAACTATGTGAAATTTAAACCTCATTAAATCTGCCCACAGCGGCTCCCATGCTCACCTGTGGCCTGGGCTGCTGAACAGAGGCAGAGCTGAGGAGCCAGGACAGTGACCACTCAGCCGCCAGGGAATTCAGTGATCACTACAGACACCTTTGCAGGAGAAGCTGCTGACCTGGATCTAAGTCACCTCTGCAGCACCTCTGGGCAGCATGTTACCACCCAAGTTGTTGGAATCTGTTCAATCCGCAGCCTACATGGGCTCCCTTCTGTGGCTATTCCCTTTGACGATTCCCAACTTTCAAATTTGATAAGCTCAGACCTCGAGCTCATCTTGGAGCCTCCTCTTCCACTCCACAAATACCTCCTCACTTTCCTGTCTTGCCCTCCTTCCTGGCCCAGGCTTGTAGCCCCAGGACCCCAGGTAGCTATGTTGGACCCTGCGCCAGCAGCTCCCGCCTGCACCCTCTGCAGCTCCTCTGGAGCTGTTCTCCTTTCACACACATCCTGCCTTAGCTCCAGGGCAACTCCTTTGCTAGGTTTTCTGAGGCCCTCCCAGCCTCTTCTGAGGCCCTTCCCCGACTCCTTTCCAGACACCCTCTGTGCAGAATCCACTTCTGCTCTCTGCAGCCTGAGGGGCAGCTCCATGTCTCAGAGCACTTGGGTCGTTTCACCCCTTGTCTTCCCACCAGGCTATAAGCTTCTGGTGGGCAGGAGGCCTTGTGCTCGGGTCTCCTGTGCAGTGCAGGGCAAGCAGGGCAGGCAGAAGCCACGTGAAGTGTGGGTGACCCTTGGAGAGATGCTTCCAAGACCCTGTCTGCACACCATCTGCATTGCAGACTTCATCTAACAGGCTACTTGACAAAAGGCAGCTCCTTTCTTCCATGTAAGAGTCTGCATCCACATTTTAATGTGCTTATGGTGAACTATGTGCTCATGGTAAAAGCTCTGAGTACCAGGGTTGCAGATTACAATGCCCAAGGTCACATGGACTAGGCCTCAAGGTCACCAGCTCCCCAGTGGAAGCCCTGACCTCAGGATGGATATCCTCTGCTCACATTTTTTGTCTGGTTTTCATGGAAATTCTGGGTTGTAAGGGCATTTTTATCTATTACCTGCAGGCAAGTGCTAATGCAGAAGGAAAAGATCCTCCTAGGAGAAAGAGCTGTACATGTTCAGTAAGAACTTGCACAAGCAGAGTAGGCTAGGAAGAGGCTCTGGTGGGAAGTTTGTGTTTGTTTGCTTTGGACTTTTAAATTTGCATATGCATCCAGATTTAATCCTCCCCATGGTGATTGTCCCTACAGGATCCACCCAGGACCTTAGCAAATGCTGTCTGCTCTTTGATGGAAAAGCAATTGACTTTAAAATATATCTGTGGGAACTGAGAATGTAGCTCAATGGTAGAGCACTTGCCTAGCATGTATAAGGCCCTGAGTTTGATCCCTGGTATAAAATATATATATATATATGTTTGTTATTTGCCATGCATTTGGTCTCTGTTAGGTTGCTCTCATCCGACAAAGCAGGGGCTTGGTCAGTCCTGGGGAGCAGCATGTGGGAGCATTGCTGGCTAATGTCCTTTCCCTTCTCTGCAGTGCTGAGTCACTATCATGACCCAGAGCATGTTAAGTGCAGCCCAAGTGTACTGACACTAAGGGACATTTGTGGATATTTACAAATAGTCAACATTAGGATCATTCCTTTCCTGAATGATCTGAAGTACAGACACTCTTATTTTTGTTTTTAATATCACGAAAAATTATTGTTTATATTTAGTAGAAGGATAGATATGGCGGTAAATATTGTCATAGTTGCTTGTTTGAGTGAAATGAGTTGACAGGTGTATCAAAAATTGATTGACAGTTTACTTGCCTGCTAAAATTACAAACTATGCTCTTGGTATAACCCAGATGTGGCTTCTGAGGTTTAGACACTTGGGTAGGAGGCACCCCATCCTGCTGACATTGCGTAACTTCAAGATCATTTCAAGCAATCCAAGTAAGGAGAGAGTGGAAGTGGGATCGCTATTGAGATCCACTGAACAGACAGTTGCTCCACAGAAGTAGCATGTTTCATAGATAGAATGCTGGACAAGACCAGGCGGCCTGCAGCTTTGACTGTGGCCCAGGCTCTCCTGTGTGTTTGTCTTGCCCTCAGTCGGCCTCGGTTTCCACATCTGTGAGGCAGGCATGCAGCAGTGGCTCACCAGGAGGCGGAGGGCCAGAGGAGTTCCGTTCCAGAGCCCTATGAGTGGACAGTAGTGGTGCCCAAGGTGAGCCACCACAACACAGCAGACAGCAGGATGGAGCTAACTCCCCAGGACCCTGTACCCTCACTCCTGCCTGAGGCCCCTGGCCAGCACTAAGAGGACACTCAAGCCTCCCACACCTGCCACAGCCCCACAGTACTAGCTGCTGTTGATCTGTAGATCCAAGTGATTGCTTGAACTTTTTTTTTTTAGAAATTAACATTATTTAGTTTCAACACAAAACAGTTCTTTTTCCTGTTTATCTGAACCACTTCTTCTCTTTTTCCTGAACCAATAGCTAGCCTTCACCAGATTATTAAAAGGAAAAAAAAAAGTCCCTAGAATGTATTATTTCATTTCCCTTCAGTTTCATACCCCTATTTTTAACAATATTCTAATTGATGAAGAATTGTGAACTTTAGCCCACCTCCAGAGCATCCCACGGTACCCTAGGTAGTGACGCTGAGGACTTTGGAGGCTACTGACAGGCCCCTCTAGTGGCTCCCACGTGGGCCAAGGTGGCTGCCCTTGGAGGTCCTGCAGAGGCTACCCTTGGCCCTGCAGCATGGCCCATCCCGAGGTGCAGTTCTGCTACTTAGTAAAGAGCCTTCGGGAAGCAGAGGGAGGAGGGACACATGGTGGGTAACTGTCCTTGAGGCTTGCTGAGCTGATCCACTCGGGAGCCAGGGCAGTGCTGGGTGATGTGTGACGAAGGACAGTCTGCCCTCTGAGCTGGGTGATAGCACCACCCTTGGACTCACAGAGGAGAAGCTGGGAGCAGGAGCCACCCTCTCCTGCAGTGCGCTCTGCGGTTTGGGGCGGGAGGCCTAGGAGGGTGAGGTAACCAACTCGCCTCCTGGGCTCTGGTCCCCAGGACCTCATCCTGTCACCCAGCATGCACCTCTGCCCCAGTGTCATGAGAGTGACCTCTCCAGCCAACACCCTAGTCAGCCGCATGGCCCCTCGGCTGTCCTGCCTTTGCACCCCAGTTAGTGTTCTGGGGACATCTTGGCCTTGCTCCTGACGACCGGCCAGCTGTGCGAGCCGGCGTGTTTGTGGCGCTGCACTTGGGGTCTGGACACAGGGCTGCGGGGGTGAGCCAGGAGAGCGGTGTGCAGCTGCAAGGCTTCTCGAAACCCAGTCAAGGTGGGGGCCTCTTTGGAGCCACAGCCATGGAGGGCCAGGCCGCAGAACGCAGCCAAGCTGCTCTCAGGGTCAGGGTCAGAGTCAGGGTCAGGGTTAGCTGACCTGGCAGCTCGCCAGAGAGGCTCCTGAGAGAGGGTGAGGGCACCTGCAGAGACTAGATGCACGGGGGTCTGCAGACCCCCTGCAGTGTCACTCCTCACGCCACTGAATTCAGGCTGGATACATGCCCCCCATGAATGAACACCCTATGACATACCTGGCAGTGGTACTGTATTAGTAGAAAAAGGTCCCATTCTAATAAATCATCTACTCAGACACTTTTTCATCTGGGTAAAGAAGGTTTTAAGGGGCTCTAAAAATAGTCCTCTTTTCCATTGCCTGCTGGCTGTTAGTGAGGACAGCTGTTCCTAAGCAACACCGTTCCTAAGGCTGGTAAGGGAAACTCCTTGCAGGCAGATGGAGAGGCTACTGACATAAAGGGTAGTGCCTGTAGCCAGTCAGAGGTGTCCTGACACTTGCCCTGGGCCAATCCCAGGACACAGGTGTGTGTGTGATAGTCTCCTTGTCCCTCCCCAGCTTGTATGAGATTTATAGAATAAAAGTTGTTTGGGTCACATTGTCCAGTCATGTGCCCGGCCAAAAATCCATTTCCAAAGCACAGGGTCCCCACAACCCCAGCAGCTGATCCCCAGGTCCCCCTTGAATCTGGGTCACCTGCAGTGGACCCAGAGCCCAAGCTGGCCAATACAACACCCTCTCCCGCTAGACAAGCTGATTCCTCAGGCCCTGACCAGGCTGGAACTGTCCTTTTCAGTAGCAGATCCAAGCCGGGTGTGTTCCTTTAAAGGGAAGGGGTGAGGGGAGGGGTGATGGCGGCCGCCTGCATGTGCAGTCTGTTGAAGAACGGGTGCATTCTCTCCCAGCGTCACCCGAACCTCCGCTAAGCAAACACATGCAGTGTTAACAAGGGAAAGGAGCCCGGGTCCCCTTTGTGAAAAGCCCCCACATCATGTTCCCCATCGCTGTGTGTTTAAATGAGGGCGGGCGGCGGGGCGGGCTGTGTGTCCCGTCCCGGGCGCGGGACCTGAGTCCTCCTGTCCGGTGTCTCCGCAGCGAAGCGGTACTGCAAGACCGCCAGCCCCAGCAGCAGCACCACCAGCAGCTATGCGCCTAGCAGCAGCAGCAACCTGAGCTGCGGCGGCGGCAGCAGCGCCAGCAGCACGTGCAGCAAAAGCAGCTTCGACTACACGCATGACATGGAGGCCGCGCACATGGCGGCCACCGCCATCCTCAACCTGTCCACGCGCTGCCGCGAGATGCCGCAGAACCTGTCCACCAAGCCGCAGGACCTGTGCGCCGCGCGGGTACGCCACCTGCGCCGCGGCCGCCTGTGGGCCGGGAGGCGGGGCTTCTTCCCTGCCGGGTCTCGCAGAGCCACCTGCGGTGCAGCGGGAGCTGGGGCGCCCTGCAGGTGCCCGCGCTCCTTCATCTAAGCAGGTGGCGCAGCTGCGGCTGGAGACTGCCCGGTTGCACCCCTGCCGGGGAGGACTGGGACAGGAGAAGTGCCAGGCCTCCTCCTCTTTAGGATGGAAAATCGGTTCTGTAAACAGTGGGCTCACACCATCCTCATGGCGTTTCAATTCGAATTTAAAGAGCAATGCACCCGCACCCTTATCAAATAGAGGCGGGCTGCCCCTCACCCACATTTCCAATAGATGGCCTGGAGCGAGTCCCACGGCGCTGCTAGTCCATCACACAGATGCTGGAAGGGAGCGCAGGGGTTTGGGGCTTTCCTATTGTTCATTTCCTCACCAATCGACTGAGTGCGTGTGCTTAGAGAGGAGAGTGAGTTTGGGACACGACAGAGAATGCAGAACTGCCTCGCCCAGGCCGCTAGGGGGCCCGCGAGAGCCCCACAGACGGGAGCTGCCCATTGTGTTCTCAGAGCGAGCCAGCTGGTGTGTCCAGGCTCTCCAGACAGACAAAGGGCACTCTCTCCATTATGGAAAGCCCATCGGCCATGCATCTTGTGCTCACAGCTCTGACATTAGTTGTTACAAATAAGTATAATTTGTGTGAATTGGAGAAAGGTCAGTAATCTTATGTTTTGCACATGCTTTTTCTTTTGTTGGTTTTTATACCCAGTAGTGGAGCAGCATTAGGGGATGCAGTTTTCATTGTGATCAGGGCTGATAAAATGCAAGACTAGTATGAAGGATCCCTCCCCAGCAAGACAGAGGCCTTAATTTTATTTATTTTATATTTTACTGTCTTAAACTAAGAGAGTAACTCCAACATCATGTCAGCCTAAATGAGTATCAGAGCTTGAGCTCAGGAGGCTCTTTGGCAGCAAGACTTCAGGCACAGGGCAATGCTGCACACTTACCAGGGGCAGCCCCAGGCCAGGACTCCCCGTGGGCAGATCCTCCGTGGCAGGGACATCCACAGGGAATGCTGCTGGGTCTGGGAGGCAGCAGCTTCACTCCAGCTCTGACGTCACGTTTGCCAGAAAAGTGGAGGATTATTGGGACTTTTGAGTGATTGTCTTCTTCTGTCCTCCATGGCCCCTCCCTGTCTCCGGGCAGCATCCTCATCTTGAAACTCAGCTCTCTGGTTTGTCTCTGGGCAGTGGGCTGCAGTGCAGGGTCCCTGTGCCAGGCTGAGACGCACGCCTCCTCTCTGCAAGGGGAGTCCTCAGCACTGCACATGGTTCAAAAGAAAAGCAGTTCCTCTCCTTCCTTCCTTTATCCTTGAGCTCTTTCATCTTTCTCCTAATTCTTGAAATATTGGCACCAGTGAGACTGAAGTTTCTAAGCTGATATGTACGTATAGAGACATACGCACACAGATATTGGTGCGTATATTTGATCTGATGAAATCAGAATGAAGCACTTCTTTGAATTTCTTCTGGCCATGCTCATTTTTAAAAGCAGAGATGCACTGGGGGGACAGAAAGGGGAGAAAACAGATGACAGATAAGCAGGGAAGAGGTTAGACGGAGGGGCAGTCTGTTCACCAGGCTGCACATGACTCTGCAGTAAGCCTGGGAGAGCTGACGCGTGCTGACCAGCAGGCAGGTTTGCCTTGGGCGTTCATGCTGTGAGACAGCAATGAGCAGCGGGGCTGAGTGGGATCCTGCTGAGGCCAGGGCTGCAGTCAGGAGCACAGGATGGAAGGTGATCCAAGGTGCCAGGCCAGGCCGTCACACGTCTTTCTTCCAACAGAACCCTGACATGGACGTGGATGAGAACGGCACCCTGGACCTCAGCATGAATAAGCAGAGGCCGCGGGACAGCTGCTGCCCGGTCCTGACGCCCCTGGAGCCCATGTCCCCTCAGCAGCAGGCAGTGATGAGCAGCCGGTGCTTCCAGCTCAGTGAGGGCGACTGCTGGGACTTGCCAGTGGACTACACCAAAATGAAGCCCCGACGGGTGGATGAGGATGACCCCAAAGAGATGGCCGTACGTCCTTTGTCCCTTCCCTTGTCTCTGGCTTTGGTCCTTGAGAGTCTGAACTAGGCCTGGCAGAGAGCAAACGCCATTTGCACACCCCTCAAAAGAAGCACAGTTTCTCTTTAAATATGGCTTTCAGCTACCTAGGACCTAGTGGGGCACTTCCCTGGCCCAGAAGAGGTGTGTGACACGCTGGTTTGAGTGAACTACTGGCCCTTTTACATTGTATTCCTAACTAGCGTGTTTTGTTACAAATGATTTCTGGGAAAATGTGTAAACAGCACTAGTTCCTTTTCCAAGCAGCAGCCCAGGGTGTTCTCTGCTGCTAGAGGATGGTAATGAGGGGGAACCGTGGATGGCTGTCTGCATGCTCTCTGAAGCGAAGGCAGGGTGCCTCTCCAAGAAACCAACCTCCAGAGGATGTGCTAGCCTCAAATGCATTACTTGTTAGGATAGTGTTACACCCTTGTCAAGATATATTGTTGAAGGAGTTTGAATTTTCAAATTTAGGTTATTAAAGTAGATATAATATCCCGTGGGCTAAAAAAAATAGAAATGGAGGATTCTTTTTCTTTATTGGACCTTTTGTCCATATTTAGACTTGAGTATCTCCTTTATTTTCTACAAAATGAACATTTTTTTGAATGGAATAAGGAGACCCCTACCAAGCAGTCATGCCTTGCAGAAACAAGGAGGTGAGAAAAGAAATATGAGCTCCATGAAGGAGTTGGCAGGGGAGCCAACCGCCTATAAATCTATTATGTTTATTCCTCAAATTGATTTAAGTATTGAGGCACTGTGGGGGGAAAAATCAAATCTGGGTGGCAAGCTAAATTTCCAAAAATTTTTTCTCTCCTGCAGTGTTAAATAATTACCACCAAAAATCTGCATTATACTTAAATCCACAGATTTATTATAATTAGAATTAAGCTCCCATACAGGGACACAAATTCTCATCCTGTAGACCATGTGAGAAACAAAACCCAGCTCTGCAGAGTGCGTTTGGGGCACCAACTGCTGGTGCTGCCGCCTGTAGGGATTTCTAGGTTACTGCAAGTGGACACAGCTGAATGCAGGTACTTTCAGAGATCGCTGCCTAAGGGTAATTTAAAATCTCATTAACACAGCTGATCTTCCATTGACAGAGACTTAATGGCACATATATGTAAAACAGCTCCCAGTGACGTAGTGCTGAGTTGCAGTGCAGTGTCAGTGGTGGACAGCAGGCATCCCTGGACGCTGGATCAGAGGTCAATTGGAAGTGGCCTCCGGCTGTGGGTCCTGTTGCCAGTTTGGAGACTGAGTAAGGGGCTCTGACCATAGGGCAGAGGTTTAGAGCAGCTGCACACAGCACAGCTTGCTTTTTCAGAAGGAGCCTTGTCAGGGAAAAGTGCTTTTGAATTATGAATATGTGGTAGGAGAGGTGGGAAAGCAGAACAGCTGTCCGGCAGGCGTGGGGCCCTTCTTCCTCCTTGAACTGAGTTTCCACATGTGGCTCTGAAGCTGTGTTCTGTCTACAGCCAGAAGACTTGGACCCATTCCAGGAGGCTCTGGAAGAAAGAAGGTACCCTGGGGAGGTGACCATCCCGAGCCCCAAGCCCAAGTACCCCCAGTGCAAGGAGAGCAAAAAGGACCTGATAACGTAAGCATGACTCGAGGTGGAACTGGACTCTCCTCAGTCCTCCCTTCCTTTGGCTTACTTTTAAAGACCGATCTGTACACGCCTTGCCGTTTGAGCATGCACGTTCGCGGCACACAGTGTCTCCAGCTGCCAGTGGAGGAGGGCGGGAGGCTGACGTGTGCCTGCTGGTTCTCAATGATGCTCTGTCGTACGGAAGCGTCATCTCATTTGATCCTGTGCACGTCCCAGCTGTCCTTCAGGGTGCTTAAATCCCCTTGCAGACATTGCAGCTAAACTGGAAACAATGAAACTTTTTGAAAGTTTTCTTAAACGTACTTACTGTTCTGGCTGTTTTGTTTTTGTTTGGTGGCAGATGTCCAACTCCGGGGTGTGATGGGAGTGGTCATGTGACTGGCAATTACGCCTCACACAGAAGGTGTGGCTTCATTCTCTCATGGTGGATTCTGTCTTCAATTTATTGTTTTCAGCTTACCTCAACAATGCTGTCAAGTACCAACGTTGATTCTGTGTCGACCCCTAAGTGCTATATGTTGACCTTCAAAAGCATGCTGACTTATGTGTTGTATAATGTCTTTTAATCTCAAACTACTGAAATTTGCAAAATCTTCTCAAACATTTAAACCTAAGAGCACAAATTTTTTTAAAAAATCATTAACAGAAACATTTTCTTAAATTTACATTTGTTCATATTCAGAATTAATGATGCAAAAAATTCAATATACAGCACTTGCCCATTGCTCTTCTGCATTGAACTTTTTAATTTCAAATGTATGTTGTGTTCGTTCGGGCGGGTCCACTGCCTGGAGGCTCACTCACCTGCCCCCCTGGCCTGTCTTACAGTCTGTCCGGCTGCCCACTGGCTGACAAAAGCATCCGAAGTATGCTGGCCACCAGTTCACAAGAACTCAAGTAAGCTTTGATGAAAACAATTCTCTTTTAAAACCTATTCACTCAGTAGTTCACAAAAAACCGATGTGTCATTTGACAGAAAAGGCTTTGAAGGAGCCACCTGTGCATACCAGTGCCGTATTTAGTGCACGGGACGGGGCTTCGGGCTCAGCACATTTCTGGAAGATCCCTCGCCATTTTCCTTCATGTGCATCTCCAGTTCTTTCATACCACATCCTTTCTATCTGGAATTGTCTAAAGCACAGGTGTTTTATCTTCAGGTATGCATGCACCTGCAAGGAAAAGTTTACAAAGGTACTCAAACTTTTAAGAAGTGATTGTAATTTAAAAAAGAAAAGTTAAGCTTTTAAACTCAGAAATTAGTATAATTACTCAAAGTGTGGGTACTTAAATAGCCCAAAGGATAAGTCTGCCATGCTAGCAACCAGTTCCTTGAGTACGCTGGACTGACTTACTCAGGGTAACGGTGCATGAATCTGTGTCGTTGTGGTGTAGAGCTGCGCACACACACACACACACACACACACACACACACCTTCCTAGCAGCCCTGCCTCCCTGTCCCCTGAGCCTGTAACTTTCAAGCATGAATCTGGCAAAATCGTGAAAGCACCAGCGTCTACACCTGCCGCAGAGGCCTTCCTCCTTCGAGTCTACACATGCCACCTTCCAGGCCCAGACAGGGTGTTGGGAGGAAGGGGGCAAGTTATGTGGTGTGTCAAGCCTCCTGGGTGCTCAGGAGGAATGCGGGACATTCCACAGCATGAGGAGAGCCAGGCACCCTGGCTGTTGTCTGTCTCATCTGAACCCCATGTCAGGACATGGAATTCTTGCTTTCCCTTCTGCTTGGGAAGACTGTGTCCATGCCAGGAAAGCGCTGTTTTCCCCATGTTCAGCCCTCTCCCAGAGGTCCGTCCTGCCCTCGCCGTGACCGCAGACCAGGCTCCTCAGCACGCAGGCCTTCATTTCATGCCATGTCATTTCTTGCAGGATCCCTGTCCAAGGCCCTAGTGCCATAGACCACCTGCTCATGTTCAGTGACTTCCTGAACTAGCCCTTGCGCCACATGCTCCTGGGAGCTCTCTTCATGGACTGCCGCTGGAGGGCTTCCTCTTACCCTGCAGTCTGTAGCCTGGTCCAGAGTGCCTGGTGGACACTTAGCCGTAGCACCTCAGAGCGGACAGCCTTAGCAAGAGCCCTCACCACACTCTGTCCAGGCCTCTTCCTGTCCCAGCCGGGACCCACACTTCCCTCATGGCCCACAGTGACTCACTGCACTTGGATCCTGGCCATCACATCCCAACGTGGCGACACTCCTTTGTGTTTCTTGATGAGGAGTACTTTGCAAAACTTTGGCAGATCTCCATTTCCAACAGGCCAGCTGTGAACAAGAAAGCAGCCTGTGTGCTGCTTGCGTCTGGTGTTCTCTGACTGCCTAGTGCTGCAGACCCGAGTCCAGAGCCTGTCTCTAAACAGGCACTTTCACTGGCTTCTCGCCCTTAGTGCTGGGCTGCGAGGGAAGATGGTGTCCATCTGAAATTCCGGGCAGACCCCGGCTTCTGGAGTCCCACACTCCCTCTTCATCTCCTCCCCTCCCTTCGGGGGAGACGCTGTGATGATCCTCACCCGCAGATGCTTTGGAGGCAGGCAGCTCGCTCTCACATCCTCCAGAGCAGCCCGGGCCTGGCCACACCTCCTTCCTGCCTCTTCCTGGGGGGTACTGCACCGGGCGGGGTGGCCTTGGCCTGATTTCAGTTGATCTAAATACACACACAGTTCCAAGCTTCTCTTTACAAAAAAGTTCCCTTTTGCTTGACCCTTGCTGGGAAATATAAACTCAAATTATTTTCTGAAATGATCTATTTCTATTAATGGATCTTCAAAACTTAAGAATTCCCATTCAGTGCCTTCTGTACGAAGTTCACATTTGAATGACCAATTTTCACATGATGATGTCTTTTCAAACTGAGGAGACCATGGATCATTTATGCTCTTTGCCTCTTTAACATTTTAGCCAGTGAGCTCATCTCTTCTGTGTTCCGAGTCAGAGAGCTCTGCTGGGGTTTTCCTAAGCAGAGGTGCCTGGGCCAACCCCTAAGATGTACAATAGTTTCCTGTAGAATAATTCACACTCAAGCCCTTTCCAATGTACTATTCTTCTTATGCATTTTTGAAGTTTGATCAATTCTTACAGCATCATCCCACTTGAGTAAAACAGCAAAGTCACTATTCAGTGTCTGAGGCAGTCCCTGCAATGTTCCATTGAGACATATTAGGAAGTGGATCCCAATTACCTCAAAAAGGTCTCTCTTTGCATCCAATGTCACATGGAATTTTCTGGGAATTTTCCTCTTGTCATTTCCAACACTAAATTTTTTTTTTTAGTTGGCCATTAGCAGTACATTCTTGACCATGCACAAGATGAATTTTGCCAGATAAACCTAGGTCTTGGATCTTCAGAGCTCTTAGACTTCCTGAGTTAACACTATGCTTAGTTCTTATCTGTAGCAACAGATGTGAAATAGTTTTAATAAGAAGTCAATAATTTTGTGTCTGATTGTGTACAGTATGTAAACTGAAAACATATTAAAATGTAATGTGTGCATGAATCTTCTTTGAACACCAGAACACTACTTTCTCTGGCCCCTCCTTCAGATGATGGTGAGACACAGTTCTGTGGTAGGGAGGGGTGCAGGGGAAACCCCAGGTGCTCAGAGGTGGGGTGCACACCTTCCCCCAGGCCACCTCCCAGGGGCTCCCTGGCTGTGACGCTGAGGCCACAGGTCAAAAAGCAACAAAGCTGTGAAAATCAAAGTGAATTTTTGGCAAGAACTCTACTTTACATGATTCCAAAGAGTAGTTTCTTCTCTTGGAATTTCATTCCCATGGACCTCCTAAAAGAAGCAACAGGAGAGCACTTGTGAATCACCCCCAGCATGGGGGCTGCTTTTCCTCGGGACCATGCCTCCCAGTCAGGAGCCCCTTTCCTACTGCAGATGCGTGTCCAGTGCAGACACCGGGATGTAGGTATCCCAGCATTTTAAGGGCAGTGTACGCCAGGTCAGAGCTGATTTCAGACAGAGGTAATGAGCTCTTCAAACAGGCTCCCAAATTGGCTTCCACTTATGACTTGACCAAATTCAAATACCTCACTCTTTCTCACGTCTTCAGCTTGCAGAAGGAGTGTGGTCCTTACTCTAAGCCTGTCAGGAAGAGGGACTTGAGACCACTGGTAGTCTTTGCTTCTCTATCTTGCGCTTGGACTTAATCGTCACTGGTGTGGGGATCCTGCCTGTTGCTCTTAGTGCTCACCCGGCTCTGTGATCTCTGGCTGCGTCCTAGGGGTTTAGGTTTAGGTATGTAGCGAGTTTAGCCACACATGACATAAACCTTCTTTTGTAGCCTGGTTTTAGCTATTTTAAAATAAAGTGTAAATCAAAGAATTAAAATCTCGAACTTGGGTCAAAACCTAAAGGCTACTTGTTTCTAGGCTGTCCTTGGGCTTGTGTGTTAGCCTGTAAACCTAAGGCAGGTGCGGGGGGGGTCATTTACCAGGCTCTGCCAGGGGACATACATCTCACAGCACCATGATCAGGGAGCAGAGTTTCATGCACGTTTGAACCCCAGGAACGCTCCTCATTCTGTAATCGTTCGCCTTCTCCATTTACCATAGTGACGCCACAGAACATTGTGAGCTTTTTACTTCTGTCTGCTCGGGTCTGGTTTCAACAGACAGCTGTATTTCCGTCTTGGGCATTGGCCTCTGAGTAAACTCAGCCTCGTTTTGGCCTCCCCATGGAGCAGGGGTGTCTTCCACTTCAAAGATTACCCCAGGACCCTGGGTTTGGTTAGAAGTCCTCTCATTCGGCAGCTGACTCTTCCCCAAGCCCTGGTGCACAGCACATTTGTGCAGGAGCATGCATCTTGGGGAGAAGGGTGTCCTGGGCAGGTCTCCCACACACAATTGGAAGAGACAAAGAGAGCCCTGCCCTGGTCTTGAGATTTGCCTCCTGTCCCAAGCCACCTCAAGCACAGAGAAACCTGTTGGCAAGATGTGCTTCACATTGATTCCCCACCAAAGGTTGTGTGTAGCTATAGCTGTAACTGCACACTCACACACAGAGTCACGCAGATGCTCATGTGCACTTGCTCTTGTGTGGATTTCTTAAAACCCATGCAGGGCTATAAGGAAATCACGGGGGCCAACCAGCAGCTGCCAAGTTTCCAGAACCCCTCATGCACTCCCCACAGGAAGCCCTTTCTCAGTCACTCTCACCAGCAGCTAAATGCATTTTGCTCTTGTTCTAGCAAGTGACTAGTTCTACCATTTCTATTTCGGCATCTATAGAAGGTTTTTAAGGCTTTCACAATAGCAATTTTGAAACTACCAACTATAACTTACAGATATACTTGTGTTTTACCATGAGTAAAGCCAGCTTCAGCTCAACATAGAAAACATGGGCAAGTAGGACATCTTCATGTCTAAAATAAGAATGTGCAAGGTCTGCTTCAATCATGACGTGCACACAAAGAAACAGACAAACCCATAATTAGCTAATGGAAGGAGCCCACCACAGGTGGTCCACCAGTTTCTGCAAAATGGGAACCAGAACAGCCTCTAGCTCCCTTCCTGTCCCTGGTGAGTCCCTGCCCCTTGGCGATCACACCCCATGTAGACCCCAGGCACCAGCTGGGGAATAGCCTGGACCCTGAGGGACACGCCTCCTTAGGATGTTTGCTGGTCCAGCCAGATCCCTGTCCCAAATTGTGCTCCAGAGCTGAAGGTGTGGGGCTAGGTCCACCTCACCACGGTTAACTACCCGCATTCACACAGGGACACACAGACCAGCCCAAGCCAGCAGCAAAGGGTCTGCACATGCAAACCCCTGCAGACCTGGTGGCACTTAGAAGCAGGCTCCTTGCTGCCACATCTCACCTTTGTCAGCTTCCATGCGGGCACCTGAAGTTTCTCAGCGTGGAAGTCGGACTAGGTACTGAGGGGCAGCAGGAGGCCAGGACCACCCACACTGTCCTTGTGAGGAAAGCCCTCCTGCAGACCCAATGCAGAGCCCGAGGAGCACAACCTTGATCTATGCCTGCTTCCTGGTCATGGACCGGGTGGCATTGGGAGTGGCCTTGGAGACACTGGGGAATGTCCTTACTGGAAGGCATACACAGACATCCCAGGCTCTTCAGCCGTGTGCCCTGTGAATACGTCAGCCACTGCAGGTAGGGAGCAGAAGCGCAGACATTTCCTAAGGACTGCCTGATCTCTCACGTCTCACTGAAATATGGATCTCTAATCTACTCAAAAACCTGAGTCTCTGACTCCAGGAGACTCCACATCGAGTTCTGTAATTACACAAAGGGAGAGGCCACTGTGCATTCCCACTCCTGGGCCGCCTGTGACCGTCTAGCCAGACGTCCTCACGTCTGCTCTTGCTGGGCCTCACCGCAGGGTCTCTGGTGGTCTTGTTAGCACACAGGAGGTCTTCTGGATAGTGAGTGCTCCTCCTGGGCTAAGCCTACGTCCAGAGCTCCTCACCCACGGCCAGCTGGCTCCTCTGGGCTCACACTCACTTCCTGGAGGAGCAACAGCAGATCCCCAGGCCACTGAGTTCCGGCATGGAAGCGCAGACCAGGAAGCACATTGGCAGGGGCATCAGGGCTGGGTGAAGCGCCATTCATCTGTTCTGAAGACATCTGATCAGTGTCCAGAGACAAGACCAGTTGCTGCCCTCCAGAAGCTGCTGGCCACGTTTTCAAAATGAAGGGGAAACGTATAAACCTGCAGACTCCCAGGCGGTGCCCCAGATGTACCTGAGATCAGGCCAGGGAGGCACTGGGTAATCTGGACTGAGTCTGGGAGGGTGGCCCAACAGTGGAAATGAAAGGAGGGTCACAGTAGGCAGAGCCCCATGGACACAGCCAGCTCCACTGCCACAGATGGCTCAGTCACCCTGGCCACAGAGGACCACAGGGACGTGACCAACATTGTGCTGGTGAGCACAGAAGACATTGTCCTGAAACTCAGCGGTGGCAGCAGGTGGCAAGCAGAGCCCAGGGCATGGACTGCGGAGAGGGGGATGGAGGAAAAGCTCCCCTGCAGGAGTCTCAGGAAGAGGAGGAGGGCGAGGAGGAGGGCAAGGACCTAGGAAGGCTCAGGGAGCAGACCCAGGCCTGCCCTAGCTCTCTCTCCACCACAGGAGGGAGGACCAGCCTGCCTGGTGAGAGACTCGGAAGGTCCTCCAGGAAGCCCAGCTCTGTGGCCTCAGCCACAAGGGCCACAAGGCAGCCTGTGGCCCATGTCAACAACAGTGGCCTCCACCTGGGAAGGCAGGAGGCAGGACCACAGGACCCTGGTTTTCTAAACAGGATGCGTTGGATCAAATCTGTGCTCACAGTATATGTCCAGCTCCTCTCTATTGGACGGACTGATGGCTGCCTTGATCGGGTCTTCATCTTGCCAGTAGAAAATGAAATTCTCAGGTTTTTCGTTGATATCCCTAAAGCAAAACATGGCGAATGCAGTTTCCCCAGTCTTTCACACGGAGGAGGCCCTGGAAATCTGAGGGCTCCCCACCCCAGAGCCCACGGTCAGGAGCTCTCACCGTCCTCCAGCAGGGCTGGGCCCATCACCCACAGGGCTGCTGCCCCTCTCCTCTGCCACATCCGCCCTTGTCCTGTCTGGACGCGTCTTACACCACAGAAGGAGCCGCCGAGCTGCCTGTGGTGCACCTGGGTTGGGGACATGCATGATACTGTGACCAAACTGGGAAATGATGGAAACTGAGAAGGGGCCGTGGAGCCTGTTTCTCCTGAACTGCTTTCTGGTGCTGTGCTTTCTCCCCTCAGAATCAATACAGGCACCAAAACATCCTAAATGACATTGCCTACTTTCAAAACCTAAGCCATTGTCATTAACTCAAATCTAAAATAATCCTCTTACAAAACTATTTGAAATTATTCTTTGAATAAATCAACTTTATAACTTCTGGTTTACTTTTCTTTTTAAAACATACACAGCACACCAACAAGATGGAGAATTTACAATTCTTAAAATTTTATGTACTGCAG